>NW_026639618.1:4662500-4976284 GCF_028554395.1 Pezoporus wallicus
GTGGGTTGCTTGTTTGTGTTTTTTTCCATACCTTCCCCATCTTTCTATCCTAATGGTCTTTAACTATGCAAAAAGTTTTGATCATGATTTGCAAGAAGACAACATGACAGTCCTGATGAAATCATGTCAGCTCCTGCTTCATGTTGAGTTTTTTTTACTGTCTCTGAATTGAGTCAAAGGGGCACAAAATCACAAAATGGAACATAGAAACCTTTAGAATTAGTTTTAAGTAATGTTAAGTTTGATGGCTTTGTAACAGTAGCAATGGAAAATTACTGAGGTGCATGATACATAGAGAAAAAAAAAAAACAAGAGTACAGCTAGAGAACGTACTGAGAATTCTCACAAGATAAATCGTTATAGTTGACATAGTTTTAAGAAAAACACTCTAGGAGAAAAGGACACAGGGATAAGGAGTGTCTGGGAACCGCAGGTGTCCAGGATGGGCTACAGTTAAACTAACTGATAAGTAGTAGGATAGGAGGATTATGTCTCTGGTGCTAATGAACCAATTAAAATAGTATGAGCATCTACTGCACATGCTTCAAAGACTGCCAGAAGTGATGAAGATTGTTGGAAGAAGTAAATGACCCTCAGAGACCACCACCACAATTGTAAGCATGAGGAGAACTTTCTGGAAAATTATGTAATCCATACATAGCCTCATGAATATGCATGCATGCCCAGGGACTATAAAAGGATGGTTTGTGTGGCAACTGGGGGACACACATTAGGAGGAGATATCCCCCATGTCTCCCGGTGCTGCAATAAATACCTGCTTGTCAGCTTGAAAACTTTGTTGACGAGTTTGTTCTGGAGTTTTCTCTGAATCAGAATGTAAGTTTAAAAACAGATTTCTTATAATCACTAGTTGAATTCCATTATGTGAATACCACATAACAGCAGTAGTACACCAGTTTCAAAGTCATTACAATTAGCAATTATTTTACAGGGTTTTGTAATCTTAGTAAAGAGAGACACACTGTGGTATAGTAAAGATACAGATTCTATGGCTTCAACAATGACATTAATATGTCTTCTGCAGAAAAGAAATAACAGCCTAAAATTACCTCCTATTAGAGGAGTCTGATGCTGCAGTAACATGATTGAACAACTAATCACTTCCACATAAGTTTTGGAAAAAACCTAAAATAAAACTAATCTACTGGCATGGAATTCATACTGTAAGGTAGTATAAAATCATACCCTCTAGCCAATGAATTTGCTTTCTTGTAACAATTTTTATTTTCACTTATAGGGAAGCTGTGTGAAAGAACACATATTATAGCAGGATGATCAACTTTTTGTAAATTTAAGGTCTGTTATGCCCACTACCTTGTTATCTAAACATACATAAAACTGAGAAAATGTTTCCCACTACATTTTCTAGCTTACTTATTAAACATATCAGTAGTTAAACACAGTAGCATGGCACTTCTCAAATTTACTTCTGCTGTTCTGTAGAGGCTATGGGTGGGTGTTTCAGCCATGTAGAAAATGTCCCACAGAAGTCATGTCTTGAAAAAGACAAAGTTTGGGGTTCTATCTTAACATTGGATGAGGAAGTTAACCTGCTTAGTAAGGTTACATAGGATATAGCACTAGAGGGCAGTGAGGCCCAAGACTGTTGATTGATATTCAAGGCTCACCTACTACAAGCTGAGGAGTGTTGCATCCCAACTAGAAGGAAGTACAGCAGCAGGGACAGGAGACCTCCTTGGATGGATAAGCATCAGCTGAGAAAATTCGGAGGACAAAAGAGGCTTATAAAAGGTGGAAGCAAGGACAGGCGGCCTGGGAAGAATACAGAGATGTTATTCAGGAAGCTAGGGACCAGGTTAGGAAAGCCAAGGCACAGTTAGAATTCAACTTGGTTAGAGATGTGTCCTGGGTTCAGCAGTAGCAGTCATTTTTCTCCTTCTTGGTAGCTGGTGCAGTGCAGTGTTTTGACTTTCAGCTCAGGAACAGAGCTGATAGCAATGATGTTTTGGTTTGGCCAAGGACTTTGTGAGCCTCATGCTCTGCCAGCAAGGAGGGGAAGCCGGGAGGAAGCAGAGAAAGGACACCTGACCCAAGGTAGCCCAAGAGGTACTCCATACCACAGCAAGTCATACCCAGGATGTAACTGGGTGTTACCCAGAAGGGCTGGGAGTCTGCAGGGTTGGAGGAGGTATGGGTCAGTTCTTGGTTGGGCTGGGGGGGTGAGTTTTTGGTCAGCTGGTGCTGAGGTGTTCTATTCTGTTCCCTTGTTATTTCCTTTATCATTATTATTATTGGTGGTAGCGGTAGTGATTTGTGTTATACCTTAATTACTGGACTGTTCTTATCTCAACCCATGGGAGTTGCATTCTTTTTGATTCTCCTCTCCGTTCCTCTGGGAGTAGGGGGAGAGCAAGAAGTGGGGGGAAGTGAGTGAACAAGTTGCCTGACTGGGTTTAAACCACGACAAGATGTGAAAGACAACAGGAAGGGATTATATAGTTACACTACAAATAAAAGAAAGACTTGGGACAACGTGACCCGCCTCTGGAAGCTATCAGGAGAACTGACTACCCTGGGTTTGGAGAAGTCTGAGGTTCTTAATGACTTCTTTGCCTCGGTCTTCACTGACAAAGGCTCAGACCACACCACCCAAGTCTTGGAAGGCAGAGGAATGGACTGTGAGAATGAAGACCTTGGGCCCACTGTAGGAGAGGATCTGGTTAGAGACCATCTTAAAAACCTGAATATGCACAAGTCCATGGGACCTGATGAAATCCATCTGTGGGTCCTGAAGGAGCTGGCAAATGAAGTTGCTAAGCCACTGGCCATCATATTTGAAAAATCAGTCAGGTGATGTTCCCGACAACTGGAAAAAGGGAAATATAACCCCCATTTTCAAGAAGGGGAAAATGGATGACCCAGGGAAATTACAGACCAGTCAGTCTCACCACTGTGCCTGGCAAAATCTTGGAGCAGATTCTCCTGGAAGGCATGCTAAGGCACATGAAAAACAACAAGGTGCTTGGTGACATCCAGCACGGCTTCACTAAGGGGAAGTCCTGCCTGACCCATTTGGTGGCCATCTATGATGGGGCTACGGAACTGATGGACAGGGGTAGAGCAGTTGATAGCATCTACCTGGACTTGTGCAAAGCGTTCAACATTGTCCCACACGACATCCTTGTCTCTAAATTGGAGAGACATCAATTTGATGGATGGACCACTCTGTGGATAAAGAACTGGCTGGATGGCTGCACACAAAGAGTTGTGGTCAATGGCTCAATGTCCAGCTGGAAACCAGTAATAAGTAGTGTCCCTCAGGGATGGGTGTTGGGACTGTTCTTGTTCAGCATCTTTGTCGGTGACATGGACAGTGGGAATGAGTTCACCCTCAGCAAGTTTGCTGATGACACCAAGCTGTGTGGTTCGGTTGATACCCTGGACGGAAGGAATGCCATCCGGAGGGACCTTGACACACTTGTGAGGTGGGATGATGCCAGCCTCATGAATTTTAACCATGCCAAGTGCTAGGTCCTCCACCTGGGTCAGGGCAATCCCAGGCACAGCTACAAGTTGGGCAGAGAAGAGATTCAGAGCAGCCCTGTGGAGAAGGACTTAGGGGTGTTGGTTGATGAGAAAATGAACATGAGCTGGCTTCAGTGTGCATTTGCAGCCCAGAAAGCCAGCCGTATCCTGGGCTGCATCAAAAGGAGTGTGACCAGCATGTTGAAGGAGCTGATCCTGCCCGTCTACTCAGCTCTCGTGAGACCTCATGTGGTGCATTGTGTACAGTTCTGGTGTCCTTCAACATCAAAAGGATGTGGAACTGTTGGAACAAGTCCAGAGGAGGGCCACGAGGATGATCAGGGCACTGGAGCACCTCCCATATGAAGATAGGCTGAGAAAATTGGGGCCGTTCAGCCTGGAGAAGAGAAGGCTGTGTGGAGACTTCCTAGCAACCTTACAAGTATCTGAAGAGGGGCTATAGGGGTGCTGGGCATGGACTCTTCATTAGAGAGTGTAGTGACAGGACAAGGGGTAATGGGTTCAAACTTAAACAGGGGAAGTTTAGATCAGATATAAGGAGGAAGTTCTTTACTGTGAGGGTGGTGTGGCACTGGAATGGGTTGCCCAGGGAGGTTGTGAATGCTCCATCCCTGGTGGTGTTCAAGGCCAGGTTGGACAGAGCCTTGGGTGTCATGGTTTAGTGTGAGGTGTCCCTGCCCATGGCAGGGGGGTTGGAACTAGATGATCTTAAGGTCCTTTCCAACCCTAACTATTCTATGATTCTATAATTCTAAAGCATTCCTGTGATCTGCAAATGTCAGGATTATAACTGCTTCAACAAATTAAATATGAGAGGGGAAGCTGGTAAAATTTTTGTTGGGAAACTGTTTACATGGCCTAAAACCATGACTAAAACATCAGAGACTGACTTTACTGGTCTCTAGCTTATAAATTTTATGTTAATTCAGAGAAGCTTTTATTTACTCGAACTACCTACTCATTCAAAGATTGCTTAATTTTTCTCTAAATGTTGCTCACTTTTATGTCTCTCTGTTACAAGAATGCTATATGATATAGGGCCTGATATTTGACAAATCTCTAACCCTACTGTGGAGAACACTGGAAAAATTTCCACCAATACCTTACTAAGATTAACTGACCTCATGGAAAAATATTTATCATTATTTCTATTGTTAATCTTTTAGAAAATATATTATGTGTACCACAGTTCTATGCCTGCAAGTTACCCAGACCAAGACAATGGAAGTTAAATGTCTTGGGAGAAATACAAGCAGGTTACACTAGGACTGTTTTCAGTTGTACCATGTAATAACCATCAAATTACATGGGCTGTTAGAGTTCTCAAGTTCCTTTGCATTTTACAAGCAGTAATTGAGGTGGACTACTGAATGGAGTTGAACTGCACTTTGTATGTGGACCAGAAATGCTTACTTTCCAGGGGGTGGTGGCTTGGTTTGACTTTATCAAATCATGCTGTGTATGAGCGCTGATACATTTCAGAACATACATTTCATAAAAGGATAAATAAGGACCAGCAAAGTGAAAATAAATAATAATTTTGAAACGTCTGACTTTAGCTGCATTCTACCTTCTGTGAGGTTGTATTGTGGTAATTTTCAGTAACAAATACATCTTTTCATTTTTGATGATAAACTGGTCCTCCTACCAGGATGTTCTTTGTAATGTGTAACAGGAATCATATTAATAAAATGGTCAATGCTTGCTGAGTGAAGCTTAGTGACAGATGAAGTTGGCAACCCTCAGTGCTTAAATGCGTGTTTCACCAGTATTCTAAATGGAAGCAGATGGCAGCTTCCCAGAGAATGTGCACATTCCCTGGGGGAGAGGAGAAATGTTACAACACTCCACCATTGCACTGAAGCAGATAATTAGGCAATTAGATCTATTAAAAACTGACAAAGGGGAAAATATAGATGAACCTTCTCCTTAGGCTTCAGTATGGCAGAACTTGTAATAACCTATATAGAAAGTCACAGTGAACACGTGATTTGTGAATTTTACGACCGAGTTATTGTAATTTATATATGTATGAACGTACACACACCTAATACATACTAGGTATACTTTCCATGAAGACTTACATGCATATATGTTTGTATGTGTATGTTACATATGTGATTCCAAATAATTTTCTCTCTCATCAATTTGTTAGAAGTCCAAGGCAAAAGTAAATTATGTCTTAATTTCTCCAAGTAGACTTTACTTCACACAGATCTGTTTCAGAATGTCAAATGTGAGGAGCAGGGAAGCGTTCATTTCTTTATGGAAGCTAGTTATCTCCCCAAGTGCAACAGGAAGAGACAAAAATTCCCAGTAGTATAATCAGACAGAGAGCTTCTCCACTTCTTAAAGATCTTCAGCATAGACTCTGTGTGTGTGTGTGTACGTGTGTGTGTGCTTCTTTCAGCACCGGACAGATAAGCCCAGTTTAACAATTTGTATCAAAAAATGAGCAGAGATTTATGAAGTATTATTAGTTGTGGAATGTGGCATAAAGTTTCTTAAAAAAAGTGAAGAAAAAAAAAGTCAGGAAAGGGGATCCTTGTCAATATTAATGTAGGAAAAATTCCAAATAAAACCTGATCTATGAGACTTCCTGTTCGTATGATTTTACAGTTAGTAAATAGACTGGTGGAACTGGAAATAGCTTCATTATCATTATATTTCTTGGGTAATGCACTAATACTATAAATACTGCAATTTATTTGTATTAATGAGACCTGCTCAGTTTTGTTGCAAAGGTGTAAATTATAGATTGTACAATTTGTTTCTTGTAAGTTTCTTGTGGTAGAAAGAAAAAAGCATATTTGACATGGTTTAGTGGTGGAATTTGCAGTCCTGGCATAATGGTTAGACTTTATGACCTCAAAGGTCTTTTCCAACCTAGCTGATTCTATGATTCTATGATATTCAAAGGCCCTTTTTAATCTTCTCTTCTGTTAGCTGAAAAATGACTAATTAAAAATGAGCTGATTCTTTCAATGTATCCAGGCATTTTTTTCATACATAGGCATTTTATTAATAATCTATCATTAATGATATGATTGTAGGTTCATTAGAATGTCAATATATTATTTACTGTTAATATATTATTAGTAATTTGAATAATATTTATTATGTCATGATTCAGGAGCCAGTTGTTCCAGGTACTATACAAAGAAGAAAAAATCCTTGTATTGATCCACACTTTAAAAAATCTGTATGACACAATATTTTAAGAAATGCATGTAATAATATGAATAAAAAAATCAATTATAGATTGCATAATCAAGTAAAATTTGGAAGATCCTGATCATATAGAAATGAATAGATACCAAACATAAAATTACATGAAGCAGAATATATCTTTTGATCTCTAATGCAGTGTGACACAGAGTAGATAAAATACAAAAAAGAGTATTAAAAAGCAGCACAATAAGATAAAAAGTGAAAAATATCAAACATGAAATTATGGAGGATAGAGAAAGCAAGCAGTTACTAAGAGATATAGATCTTTAGATAAGCAATATCATCAGCTTCTTAAGTGACCAAGGCATTTCAAAACTAAGTCAATTTAAAATACCTTTTCTTTATAAGACACCTATGGCCTTTCTGTTGCCTGAGTGCTTGGTTTATTCCACGTCAATATCTTCCCTTTTATATTGTTCCTTTGTACCACATACCCAAGAAAAGTAGAAACTTCCTTAGGTTATTTCCCTGCAGCCAAGGAGACATTTTTTCTAAATTACTTCCCAGTTTTATTTACTTGCAAAAAAAAAAAAAAATAAAAAGGTCTCCTTGAACTATCCCTACCATGTTCTGTACATCAATAACAGTTTTACATTGTTTTCCAGTAATTTCCTGGTAGTTTTCATTTCCTATGACTTATTTCAGAGATCAAGAATATAAATGGCTTCCTACCACTGCATTATAGTTCCACCATTTTGCAAGTTTCAGAGAGATAGTTCATACCCATGCTCACACTATAAGTTTTATACATATGTGTTTATCTCTGAGGAAAGAAACCAGCAAGGACAACTTTCTTTTTCTTCATTGTACAGCAATGAAAGCTGTTCATTGTATTGGCAAACGCCATCTTTAATGCAGTAATCTAGTGTCTCTGCATTCCCTTAGAGCATCTTTTGAGAGTTTGATTTCCTTCTCTTCACAATACAGAGATTAGGAGACTAACCTTCATCAGATAAAGTTAGCATCTTGAACTTTCTGTTTATGATTTCTCATGGGGGAAGAAAAAAAAAACACCAAACACACAAGAATCTGCAAGTAATTTGGCTTCATACAGATTAACTAGGGGAGAAAAAAAGTAGTTCAGGCATCACAGCTTAATGATTCCTTCTGACATTGTATTCAATTAATCTGTGATTTTTTTACTCAACTATTTCTCCTTTCTGCTTAAATAATGTGAATGAATTACTGAACAATGGAAAAGGCATAAATGGAGTGAAAATTCTGTTTTAAAACTAAATAGTTACTAAGATGTTATTTTAGCACCATTAATATAAAGTTGTTTTCTCAACTTGTAAAAAAGAAAGAAAAGTTTGTGGGATTGAAGTGCAATCTATACATATTTTTGTAAAATGATAAATCATATTTGAAAATATGTGAAAGAGGTAATGGATTTTGAAACCAAGTAATCAAGATAAAAAGAATTTCAAGCATTTAGAAATGAAATGATGTGGCTGCTAATATAAACCATAATGTTAGAATTAGGATATTTATAGAAAGCCATGCAACGTTAAGTTTTATAGTAATATAAGTAGTTTAAAATACTACAGAAAATGCTCAGGAGGCACTACTATAATTATATAGCAAGTTGATTCTGAATGTTTCTTTAGTAGTACCAGAACACTTTTTTTGTCTAATTTTCTTACACAATTCACAGAATTATTGGATTGGAAGGGAGCTCATGAAGGTATCTAATTCACTCCCTACTTAAATAGCTTTAACTAATTTTTGGCAGATGTTCTTTCTACTCTGTTTTAACAGTGGTGGTGGAGACTTCATAACCTTTACAATCTAGTGCAGTACTGTTTTATCCTTAACACCAGATGTCTCATCTTTTCAATTGCTTTGCTACAGTTATTTGTGCTACACATGTATACATGGAAAACAGGAAAACTGGAAAACCTAGTTGGCTTGATTACTTGTTCCAGTATTTTTTCAGGCACTGATAATAACCATTTATTAACTGGTATTAACCAGGTTTAATAAGGGCATGTGTAGGGTACTGCACCTGGGGAAGAAGAACCCAAAGTACCAGTACAGGTTGGGGGCTGACCTACTAAGGAGCAGTTCACCTGAGAAGGACCTAGGAGGACTGGTGCATGATAAATTGGTTATGAGCTGGCAGTGTGCCCTTGCAGCCAGTAGGGCCAATAGTAACATCAGGAGGAGTGTGGCCAGCAGGTCAAGGGAGATAATTATCCCCCTCTACTCAACCCTAATGAGGCCACATCTGGAGTACTGTGTCCAGTTCTGGGCTCCGCAGTAGAAGAAAAACAAGGAGATACTGGAGAGGGTCCAGTGAAGGGCCACAAGGATGATCAGGGATCTGGAGCATCTATCTCTCTTATGAGGAGAGATTGTGGGAACTGGGCCTGTTTAGTCTAGAGAAGAGAAGACTGAGAGGGAAACTCATTAATGTATATGAGTATCTCAATGCAGGGGTGCAAGGAGAATGGTGCCAGACTGTTTTCAGTAGTGTCCAGTGGTAAGGAGAAATGGCCAAACTAAAATACAAGTTTCACCTCAACATGAGCAAGAACTTCGTTATGCTGAGGGTGGCAGAGCACTGGAACTGGCAGAGCACTGGCTGCCATGGGAGGTTCAGGAGTATCCCTCTCTAGAGACATTCAAAACCCACTTGGACATGTTTCTGTGTAATCTACTTTAGGTGGCAGGGAGGTTGGACTACATGATCTCAAGAGGTCCCTTCCAACACTAACAATTTTCTGATTCTGTGATCCTGTGAGGTATATCTATATGTACTGATTCCTCCTTTCAGATTTTACAAAAATAAGGACCATAGAGCTTTTCCCAGTCTTTCAAAATATCACCATGTTTTCCCTAAGTTCACAAAAGATAAAGGTCTTTAGACAGGTTGGATACATGGGCTGTAGCAAAACATGGTTCAAAAAGGCGAAGTGCTGGGTCCTGCACTTGCATCACAATAACCCCGTGCAACACTACAGGCCTGGGGAAGAGTGGCTGGAAAACTGCCTGGCAGAAAAGGACCTGATGGTGCTGATTGATGATCACTGAACATGAGCCAGCTTGTGCCCAGGTGAATAAGAATGCCAACGGCATCCTGGCCTGTATCAGAAATAGCGTAGCCTGCAGGGCCAGGGCAGTGATCATCCCCCTGTACCCAGCACTGGTGAGGCTGTGTCATGGTTTAAGCCCAGCCTGTAACTCAAAACCATGCAGCCACTCGCTCACACCCCTGGCCCCTTATTCTTCGCCCTGCTCCCGAAGGGATGGGGAGGAGAATCGAAAGAATGTGACTCCCACGGGTTGAGATAAGAACAGTGCAGTAACTAAGGTATAACAAACCACTACTGCTTCCACCAATAATAATAATGATAAGGGAAATAACAAGGGAAGAGAATACAACCGCTCACAACCCTCCAACCAATACCCAGCCTGACCAGAGCAGTGGTCTAGCCCTTCTGGGTAACTGCCCCCACTTTATATAGTTGGCATGACATGCTGTGGTATGGAATACCTCTTTGGTTAGTTTGGGTCAGGATTCCTGTCTCTGCTTCCTCCTGGCTTCCTGTGCTTCTCCTCACTGGCAGAGCATGAGACTAAAAGCCCTTGATGGGAGTAAACATTACTTAGCAACAACTAAAAACTGGTGTTATCAGCACTGTTCCCAGGCTGAAAGTCAAAAACACAGCACTGCACCAGCTACTAAGAAGGAGAAAAATGACTGCTACTGCTGAACCCAGGACAGACTGCACCTCGAATACTGTGGTCAGTTCTGGGCTCTTCACTTCAAGGGAGATATTGAGATGCTGGAGTGGGTCTACAGGAGGGTCACAAAGCTGGTGAAGTATCTAGATCAGAAGTTTTTCAGGAACAGCTGAGGGAACTCAGGATGTTTACTCTGGAGAAGAGAAGGCTCAGGGGGACCTTATCACTTTCTACAGCTACCTGAAAGGAAAATGGACTGAGGAGGTGGCTGGTATCTTTTCCCTATTAACTACTACTGGACAAGAAGTAACAGACTCAAGCTGTGCCAGGGAAGGTTTAGACTGGATATAAGGAAAAATTTCTTCACAGAGAGGTTGGTCAGGCATTGGACAGGCTGCCCAGGGAAGTTCTTGAATCACCGCTCCTGGAAGTGTTAAGAAAATGTGTAGACAAAGGCCCTCAGTGACACAGTTTAGTGGTGGACTTGGCATTCTTGGGGTAATGGTCAGATTTTATGATCTTAAAGGTCTTTTCCAACCTAGTTCCATCTATGATTCTATGATTCATTAGCCAAGGTCTAAGTATCTTCATATGAAAGTAATATATCAAATGAAAATTTACAATCTACCTGAGGACTTTTAAAGTTGTTTCTTGTTTGTTCCTAAGTTTTTATCTTTCTCATCATAAGTACCACCTGGTCTGTGTTCATCAGTTTAGTATGATATGATTTACTTCATCTTTATTCTCACTACTCCTTAATTTCAGTCTTCATCTGGCTATTAACATACAGGAAAGTTGCTCGTGTATCTTCTTTCCTTAATACATTTCATTTGTGTACTGGCTTTTTGATTTTGCTGATATCAGTTTATGCTTAGTACCTTGTCCTAGGCTTCATTTTTTCTATGCTTCTCTTTCGTGTTTGAGATTCGTAAATAAGTTGTTATCACTGTATTGTACTTCCTCATTCAAGACTCCCTTTCCTCTCACTTTCACAATGACAGCTTTCTTCTGGCTTGCTTAGATTCCATACAGGTGAAATGCATAAAAATCTATTGTCTGAGTGTTTTGGTATCTGTCTACATCTGTTACATTATGTTTCACATATATTTATAAATATATGAATCATAAAGTATTGCATAATATTGCATATTATATATTACAATATATACTATTTTATATGTGTGCATGCTTTTTGCCTTACCTTTACTTTTTTCACCATTTTTCCCTGTATTTTTAAAATTCACGTCATGCTCATTCATTCTTTCACATCTTAAAGTTTGGATATCATGAACACGGCATTCTATGCCTCTTTTTTTTTGGGAGGGGGGAGGGAGGGGGGAGTTTAGACACTGAAAATAGTACGAATGAATTAAAGATTTAGATTACTTTTTTCATAAGTCTGTTTGGTGTTAAGTACTCTGAATGTGAAGAGCTAGTTTATGAATTAAATTTTTTCATGTACCTTTGAAGTAAAACATAGCTTGAAAGCACAATAATTCAGAAGTAAACCTGCATCCTGAAGTAATGCTCCAACTCATGGTAAAATTCAAAATTGTTTGGTATGATTCCACTGATGACATTTATGTATGTAATTTTTCCAGAAGTTATTAGATATGTTATTTTAAATGGAAAAGTAATCAAAGATGTATGAAAACTTTTCCTGCCTTAAGTATAATTCTTTCAATTTTGAAGTTACAACTGAAGCTCTTAAAGCTATTTTAAAACATGATTCCTAACTTAATGCTCTGCCCCCAAGGAGCTTTTGACAAAAGCTTATCAAGGTATCCTCTGAAGATCTTACTATATAATCTAAAATTAGACATTTTGAATATATTCTCAAAAATTAGTCATAAAAGAAAACAAAATGAAGTGCTCTCATTTGCAAGTACTAATTAAAATGATCTTTTTTAAACTAACATCAATATGGAATGGCAGTTTTCTGAAAACATGAACTTTCTCAGTTTTTAGAGCAACCATATAATTTTTTTTTTTCCCAGTTAACGGGTTTATATAACTGTCCTTTTCCTAAAGAATGAGTGTATTATGTCGATAAAGTCTGTGTCCTAATCCCTCGTCACGGGTAGTTTAACAAACATCACAGGTACCTTAACAAACTTCTATAAATAGAGGGAATATTAAACAGAATGTAAAAACCATGCCAGCTACTATCATGTAGTGGATTCAGAATTTATATGAGGCAAATGATAAAAGCTTCATACTAGCATGTTCTGCAAATGGCTCTTTTAGCAGCTTTACAACAAGTAACAATTTCATCCACATAGCATGAACGTGTTCAATTTTCCCCATTTGTCACTGTACATTAACTGGCTCAATTAAAATTTTCTAACCTCATTTGTTAGTTCCTGACAATTAATGTTGAGAATTTTATATACAGCAGAAAGTAATATATTAAACTAGAATTTGTACGTATTTGGATTTGAAAATGTGAGTCAATTGCTCATCTTAGTATACACAAATTTCCCTTGATCAAAATCTAGTAGACTTTAATCTGAAACTGTGACGTCAGCCAGTATGTCTACAAGTATGTATTTGTACATGCATATACACCTGTGATAACATTAAACCCTGAAATTCTATTCAGGTGCTTAACTTTAAAAATAAAGCCCTCAAAGTTAGATAATGAGAAATCAGTCATGTGTATATGTGAGAGACTGATCTGAAATCAAGACTCCACTACCCATTCTCTCAAAGGTTGCTCTGAGGTATTGAAATGGGTCTCCACTGACCATTGTCTCAGAGATGGGTGGGAGGAGTTGAAATAAGACTCTTCCGTCCATTGCCTGGGAGAAGGGAGTGAGGAGCTGAACTGGGAATCCACTGTCCATTACCTTGAGGGTTGGTGTGAGGAATCGCTACCTATTATGCCAAGAATTGCTGCAGACACACACGTGCAATTGAAGAGCTGGCTGGAAGACCAGGCAAACTGATCCACCAGGAACATGTAATACGTGACATGAGGAACACAGGTGCTCCCCCAACTCATTAAAAAGTGGGAAAAGATAATCACCAAGGCACATGACCAGGGAGCCATTGTCATGAGTATGACTCCAGGAGGACACCTCTGTGAGGACACTCTCCACTGATGACTACTACAGACCCTGAGGGACACCCTTCAAGAGACATCGTCATGAGGGCAACTCTATGAGACACACTCCACTGGGTACCTTCAAGGGGACTTCAGAAGGATGCTTCCAAAGACACCCACCTCCAACAGACTCTTGGGGGATACTCTGCTCCAGTACCAACTACAAATCCTGAAGAGCTCCCACCACCAATGACGACGACAGTGGATTCCCGGGACACCACTGAATACATGGTGATGACTATCTCTCTCTCTCTGCATTCCAAATTCTTGCTTGATTTTCTACCTTTTTTCTAATCTGTCCTATTGCTATCCCCTTTATTACAATAATTTCCCTTTTTTTATAACTGTCTTTTCATAATTTGCAATAAAACAACTGTCCAATTACAGTACTTGACCTCGTTTGTGTCTTAATCTCACTATTGGGATCACGAACTAAAACAGGGTCTGGCACTGGGTTATTTCTCCAATCCGACCCTTTCAGTATAGCTTTCACTTCATCTATGTATTCTTTTATTCTTTAATTTGTTTACATCTATCCTTTACAATACTGTCTTTATGAAACCATAAAAGTTAAAATTTTCTAAAAGCTACCTGCTTTTTTTTCTTCACATAACTAGAATTGTTCTGTATCAAATAGAATTGTGAATCTTGATAGTATAGAATACCTATTATCTGGACTAAGAAAGTGTCCCATTGTTATTGAATCTTAAGTTAAGTGGTAAGATCCAGGCTATTATAGCACTGTAAATGATCTTTTATAGTTAGTCAAATATTACCATTGGAACTGTATATTAGGATTGTATTTGATGCACATTTTGCACAGAATGTTGGACAAAGCAGTTGCAACAAACTTGACATTTGTGTTTGGAATTTCATTAATAATATCTTGAAAATCTATTAAAGAAAACACAGCCAAGGTATTTGTTGAAATGCTATATTCACAGCTTCCTCTGAAGTGAATTTGAACTGTCTGAAGAAGAGCCTACATTTCTAATAGTATGCTAAATAAAGTCGGGGAATATTTCCAGACACTGGAACTATAATGTCTCTACATTGAGAGAATATTCCCAGTAAGCTTACAGACTTAGACTTTAGTTTTGATTTGAATTCACAAAACCTTCCTTGGACAAATTCCAAGCAAGTCTAAGAGGTTAAAATCATGTAGAGATAATTTCCAACAGGCAGTTTAGATGTGATTAAATGTTATTCAGAGAAATAAGATGAAGTAGTTTGGCCAATGAATACTCTTAAAGCCAGAGAATAGTCCAAGGTGTGATGTAGATCCAGCATGTAAGCCCCCTACATTTACCATTTCTTTTTATTTAAGAAGTTATCCAAAGAAATCTTCAAGCTGAAAGACAGACATTTTTGTCCCTAAAAGCAAATTAATGCTTATGATCACAGAACATTTATTTCTTGATCTGGATTGGGTATTAATTGCTTTACTTTCTCCTGGATAGCATAAGATCTTTTTCTGTTGTCTGGGTTATGTTTCTCCATCTTACAGTCTGCTGGCTTTCTAACCCACCTACTATTTTCTATGAAATAGACTCAGCATCTAATGCTGTCTGTTTCAAATCTATTTACTGCTGTTGTTGTACAGCCACAATTTTGATGAAGAATTGTGTTAAATTCTTTTACATTCCCAAAGAAGTTGGGACGTATTAGATATCTATATTTATCTTCAGCTTTTTCTTCTTGCAAAATTCAGATTTCCAGAAACACGTTAGACTTGCCCGTTAAAATGAAATTGAAATTTCACCTGTATTTTTCCAAATTATATCTTAAAATAAAAAATGAGATTAATAAAAATAGACAGAATGAAAAAAAAAGAGATTTAGCAAAATATATTTATACTATAATAAAGTTTTGGTTTTTTTTCAAAGTTAAAACCCTACTTTTAAATATTGTCTTAAGAAGGAGCAATCATTTGCTTCAGAATGAAAAACTGAGCCTGCTATGAATATTATCTCTGAGAAATCTGTAGCTGTGGAGAAGGACTTGGGAGTGTTGGTTGATGGGAAACTTAACATGAGCTGGCAGTGTGCACTTATAGCCCAGAAAGCCAACCGTATCCTGGGCTGCATCAAAAGGAACTTAACCAGCAAGTCGAAGGAGGTGATCCTGCCCCTCTACTCTGCTCTCGCGAGACCTCACCTGGAGTATTGTGTGCAGTTCTGGTGTCCTCAACATCAAAAGGACATGGAACTGTTGGACAAGTCCAGAGGAGGGCCACAAGGATGATCAGGGCACTGGAGCACCTCCCTTATGAAGACAGGCTGAGAAAGTTGGGCTGTTCAGCGTGGAGAAGAGAAGGCTGTGTGGAGACCTCATAGTGGCCTTCCAGTATCTGAAGGGGAGCTATAGTGATCCTGGAGATGGACTCTTCATTAGGGACTGTAGATAGGACAAGCGGCAATGGGTTAAAACTTTGGGAAGATCTTTAATGCGAGGGTGATGAGGCACTGGAATAGGTTGCCCAGGGAAGCTGTAAATGCTCCATCCCTGGTGGTGTTCAAGGCCAGGTTGGACAGTGCCTTGGGTGGCATGGTTTAGTGTGAGGTGTCCCTGCCCATGTCAGGGGTGTTGGAACTAGATGATCTTAAGGTCCTTTCCAACCCTAACTATTCTATGATTCGGAATTGCGTGAATGACTGTAAATTCTTTCTTTATAGATTTCATACATTCATTAATATAAATATGAAAGTTATCTTAAGTTATGTCTACATTACAACTGAAGTTGGGAATGTAATGTGTAAGTAGCCTGCAATTTTTTTTTCCTGAAAGTAATTAGAAGGAGGTGTTCTGAGAAATTATCAGTATAGTTGAGGTTTGGGCTTATTAAGGGAAAGCATAAACTATAGACTGACCTGTAATTGTTTTCACTTAATCCAATCTCACATCTTCATTGAAGAGGCGAAGTGTTTCCCAAATAAAGATATAAAAATGCTCTTGCCTCCTGTGATCGCCACTCCTCATGACACATATCTTTGATGAGCTGCGTGCACTCAGACCAAATTAGGTATATCTGAAAATGTAATGCACTGCACTCAAGTGTTAGACATTGAGTAAAGGAGGAGAATTTATAGGCAAAGGTTGTATATTACATAAAAGACAGTAAATGTTATGCAAATCAGAGTAGTTACAGGAACTTTGAAATAATGAACAGATTTTTGATAACACTCATTAACACTTCCACTTTAATTCGATTGTCTTAACTTTCAAATTATCACCTTGTGGCTTCAAATTGCCACCTGTTTACCCAACATGTTAGCTAATTTACTCCAGACAGAGGCTAATTTCTGGAATGTGTCCATTTTTGCTGCATAATCATCAAATTTATGTGTCATTAAATGCTAATGAAGTCTTTCACATTGTTTATACCGTTCAGAACATTATTATAGATCACAGTAAAGATTCTATAAATTCTACATATGCTTTCTGGAGTATCTTAGTGTAACAACTACGTCAAACCTGAACCTTCATATTTTTATTTTTTATGTCACAAATCTTATAGTCACTCCAAAGGCCTCAGGAAGGTCAGCTTTATATAGATCTGTGCTCTTCATTGCTATAGTGGATTACCTCACGTGCACGCAAATTCAAATGTACAGAAACTAACCCTTGAATGGTCAAGTGATAGTATTCTAAATTCTTTCTTAGGGCTTGTAGAAATAGGCAAAGACTGCACAGGCCACTAGAGCCTGGAACAGCTAGGAACTGAGGCCAAAGTCCTAGATCAATATATTAACAAGATTCCGCAGCTGGACATGGGGTTTTATCAGATACATTTGCTATAAATGCAATGTTTTAGACTCTTGCTGAATATAGCCAAGTTTCAGCTAGATAAAACCTTGTAAAGTTTAGAAACTTGATTTTTTTGTTTGCCTTTTTTTTTTTTTAATAATATTTTAGGACCAAATTTGCTTAAATTCTTCAATAACATGATCTAGTGTGAGATGTCCCTGCCCATGACAAGAGAGATGGAACTAAATGATGTTAAGGTCCTTTCCAACCTTAACTATTCTATGATACTATGATTCTATAAATTGCAATACAAACCATAGTCCTTTCATCTGGTTTTTCTTTAGTTCTATTTGAAATTAAAAGTCACTTCCTTTTTTTTTTTTTTTTTGTTGGGTGAATAAGCTGACAAATAGCTTTCAAAAAAGCATTTTTCATACAATTTTTATTCTGTCAATAAATTAAAACAAAGCAAAATTAGTCAGGTTGGTTGAACTGAGATTTACAATGCATTAAACTTGAATTTAACAGACCCAGAAAAGTGTGGAAAATTCACTATTAGATACATCTATTATCATTTCAATTCTATTCAATATCTATTCAATGTTAGCGGCGAGGAGAAGCAAGACATGCCAACCCAGTACGGGTGATAAGCAAGATTCAACTTTATCTGTGGCACACTTCGCTTATATCTGCGTGGTGTTTAGCCACGCCTACTAGTCAGAACAGTCTTGGTTAGTTCTGCACAGCTTCCTTCACATTCTCCTCCCACATCCGGTTTCCGGTTACCTGTGAGGCCTACACCTTGCTTTGCTCGCGCAAGGCCTCTAAGGATCCATGGCCTTGCTCTTGGAGCCATTCTGCAACAATTCCCCCCTTTTTCTTTTGTGCGAGCAAAACATTGTGGGTAGTTCTGTTCACTTGTTTCATCACGCAACTATAAGCAAGTCTAACAACTACAATGATTAAAATAACAATGATGCATAAGCGCAGTTCTTCAAATAGCAGTGTTTTAAGCCAACCTGTAATGCCCCATGAGGACAACCATTTAGTTATCCCTAGGTCATTGCTCACTTGCAATTGCTGGGTAAGCTGAGCCAGGGTTTTCAGCTATGCATGTATCAAATTAGAATGACCAGAAAGATTCATACAACACATTCCATCAAACTCTTCACATCCATGTCCCTGTTCCAAAAACAAAAAGTTCTGCAGTGTTGCATGTCTTACAGAGTCAACATCAAACAACAAATCAGAAATTGCCTTCGATGTAGGATTAGTCTGCTTAGCAAGCCAGCAGCCTAGCTTGTTTAACTGAGCCAAGGCCCCAGCTGAAGCACTTACAGTGATTTGGCATATTATAATTGGATACATGCCTTGAAGACCCTTAGTGACTAACATATAATTGGTTAAACACAAGTGTAAGAACTCAACCTTGAAAGCTTGCCAACAGTCCACAGTTCTCATTAACTTGGTGAATTCCAACCTCTTATCTTGCTTGCTTAAACTTCTTCGGGCCTTTCATGGCCTTGCTGTATCTTTCAGGACTATTCAAAGTTTATGTACCAATTATGCATTCTCCCGTGAGAACACTGTCTCCACATCTCCCCCCTTGTTTTATCCAGTAACAAGTCGCTACTACAGCAAAGCACACACACATTTACATTAGCAGAGTAACTATTACAGGGTGCAGCAGCATGTTGAAGATGCTGATGGTAGCAAGGGACTAGCCAAAGAAATTTCTTACCAGTGGAATTCTCCCACCATCTTAATTTGTTCCATTACCTGCTTTATAACACTACCATTGTATTAAAATCTTTCTAGCTTTTGCCTTAGCATTTTTCTAGCAGCTACTGCAAATTTCCATACTCTAACATCTCTTTTACAAGTGACAAATCTATACAATACAAGGTGCAGTTTCTTATTAGCAACTAGCTAGTAAATACAGGTGGTTTTATACACAGAATCACAACCTCTAATAATAGCTACTTTACAAGCACACATATTCAGGATGTTACTTTTCAGTTGTCCCCAGGTGATGTTTGCAGTTATTTGCTCTTTCTCTTCCTCTACCTCATTCTGCTTGAGGTATTCGCAGTCAGCTCCTGTAGCTGAGGCATCAGGTTTTTCCATTCGTCTGTCCAGCTCATGGCAAGGCTTGACAAACTTTTCCGGCAGTCGCCATGGACCTGTAGGCAGGAGGACACAAATTTACCCCCTCCCCCAGGTTATCGACTCTTGAGAAGTAGACAGGTTAAACTGCATATTTGCAGCATCATTACTCTCTCTCCCCCCTTTCCTTTTTTTTTTTTTTAATCCCTGCAAAAGCCGGCCTGCTGGCCAGCAGCTACAGCCGCCTGCCTGCTTCAGCAGCAACCATAAATATCTGCAACCATAAATATCTGACCAAAATGCACACTCATTCCGACACAGGTGGCCAGCCTGTGCTGGAAGAAGTGGCCAGCAGTATCTACAAAGGTCTCCAAAGGTTGACAGAAACCTGGACATACTTATTTTTACCAACTTCTAGTACATGAGTATCACAGAGAAACTGTATGGGCTCCCCCTGTCAATTGCAAGAAAAAATCATAACATATACAGCTTGAGTATAAGAGGATTTTAACCCATACGTGGTCACTGCTTGTCAGGCCTCCTTAACTATTTTGTGATCAAGAGCTTCCCACTCTTTCGCCCCCTGCTGTGTAGTGAACACAGGATACGCAGAGATGCCCATTGCAGAAAATTCACCAGTAATGATCGCATCTTTGATTAACCATTGTTGCAGCTGAGCGTCTCCAGGGCCAGTGAGTCTGAGCAGACCAACCCGAGAGACGAAGAGTCAGAGTCTGGAAGCAGAGGATATAAATCTGGCTCGGATTCAGGGGATTCGGGGTCTGATCCTGGGCTGAACTCAGGGTCTCCGTTGCTCGCAGCTATGTCTTTCTTGTCAGATGTCTCTTGTTCGGTATGTGGCCATCTGCAGACCTGGCTCCTCCGTAACTCAGTTAAAAATTTCCACTCTAGGGCATAATGGGTTGGAAAGGCTTGCAGTTCCTTTCAATCTCCCGCTAGCGCATAATCTCTATTTTCTACTGCGTGCTTCAAAATGGCTCCCTAATCAATCTGGCACCGAGGCACCACCCTCTTCCTTTCAGCTTCCTCGACATTCATCATGCGTATCCCTTCTAATATACTTTCTCTGTCCTTTTCAAAGTCCCTACTTTCGGAACTGGGGTGGTGGGGGAGCAGGGGGTTACACCTCCTCCGCTGCACCTTCTGATGAAGGAGGGGGAGAAAAGGAAGGGGGAGGGGAAAACCCTGTGCTCCAAGCACAAGGAGTGCCCCGCGAGTTAGGGGAAACGAGTTGTAATCTTCCCCCGGCTTCAACCGACCGGGGAGATCTGTTCCTAGCTTCTCCGTTGCTACAGCGGCAGTTTTCTTTTCTGCCTTGTATCTTTTTGTAGTTTATTACTTCTCTCCGTGGTTTACCAAGTTTCTCTGCCGTTTTATCATCATTAAGCATTGAGTCAAATAGTTCATCACCAAACTTTTGCCACTCACTCTCCTCAAAAACTGTATTAGGATCTACAAAAATCCCTTAGCCTTCCCTACAGCCACTAGACCTGCTAGCTGCTTTAGAGTATCAGGCTCAATTCCCCACTTTTATAAAAAGCACTGTAATAAATCAGAGGCTACCTCTCGGTCCATTTTCGTGGCCGGCCTTTTCCGATCTCTTCTGGATCGTCCTGTAACCTCGGTCTCCGGATTGGCCTCCCGACGCAGCAGTGTCTGGTTCGCCCCAGCGGCGGACTCCTTTTGATCAGTCCAAGCACCCGGGACCGTCACGCCACCGCAGTAGCATTGCCCGCGCTCCCCGACCGCTGCTGCCGGCACCACTCACTCGCCGTTCCAGGTCCCTGATACTCAGGGCCCTGTATTCCAGGTCCCCGTCAACCGGGGCCCTGTATTCCGGGTCCCTGGTGACCGGGGCCCTGTAGTCATGGTCCCTGTTCGGGCGCCATTTGTTAGCAACAAGGAGAAGCAAGACATGCCAACCCAATATGGGTGATAAGCAAGATTCAACTTTATTTGTGGCGCACTTCGCTTATATCCGCGTGGTGTTTAGCCACGCCTACTAGTCAGAACAGTCTTGATTAGTTCTGCACAGCTTCCTTCACATTCTCCTCCCACATCTGGTTTCCGGCTACCTGTGAGGCCTACACTTTGCTTTGCTCGTGCAAGGCCTCTAAGGATCCATGGCCTTGCTCTTGGAAACATTCTGCAACAATTCAATTCTATTATCATTATCAATTCACTATTAGATACATTATCAATTCACTATTAGATACATCTATTATCATTTATTTCTTCTGCTAAACGTGCGGAACACATACTTCTGAGGCCTTATTTTTAATTTTCCATTTAAATCTAGCAACAGAGCTTTTAAAAGTTCAACAGAGCTTTTAAAACTTGGTCCAAATGTGAAGGAATATCAGAATTTTAGAATATTATTAGAATATTAGAATTTTAGCCCTTTCTGTTTCTTCACTCAGATTTTAGATGCTAGCAGTCATTCTAGGGGTCCTCTGCTGCTGGTATTGTACTTGACTGGGAGAATATTAGAAATGATTGAATGTCTAGTTATCACAACTATTTCTCATAATAAAAACATACATGAATAAACATAATGGTGTCATGGTTTAATATATATATATTTATAATTTTTTGATTCACTATTAATTAATGTTTAGGGAATTATAAGTTTTTTGCTGACATTTCCACCTTACAGCAAAATGATAGACTGGCTTTAAATGTTCAACTACTTTCTGTTCTGACTCTTTTTCTTCCAAAATAAGAGGACTATTTCCAACTGGTGTACTGGGAAAAGTCTCTGAACAGTGTACAGACATGTCCAGGTGCATCCTTTTTCAAACAGAATCCATAGCTTAAACTCATCTATTTCTCTATAAAGGAAAAGACATAATTTAAAGTAGGGTAAAGAACTAGGAGAGGGAAGAATAAATTAAGTTAAAATATTCAGATGCTTCTATGACACTACCTATGTGAAAAAAGTCTTAAATAAATTTTTATTAACAACTTTTATTTTTAAATATGTGTATAAATATAGAATATATGTGTGTATATATGTATAATTAAATATAAACAACCATAAGTTTCACCTTCTCAGGTTTTTTTCAGCATGTGAAGCTTAGAAAGAACTCATTTTACTCTGAAAAATTAATTTTAAAAATTCTATTTTGTAATCTGCTTCATTGCAAACAGTGGTCAGTTAAATTTGAACAAGATAGAAATGAACACAGGCACAAGCAATGTAAATGCATTTGACTGCTTACATTGAATTTTCTGTAGTTCTTTCAAGACAAAATTTTGATACTAAGGTATGGAGAAAAACAAAAAAGCTGAGAATATTTGATGTATGTTAATAGGAATAGCTTAAGTCATCAGAGATCCTGATTCAAAGACTTTAAAAGACAACAACCATATTTTCATTGATATCATTGGATTTAGTGTGCAATCATAAATACTTTTACTCTTTTTTTAATGCTTATTAATTTCTGTATTTACAGCTTTCATTCATATATTGGAGATCTGCACATCAAGTTTGAGTATATTTTCTTAATTTAATTCCATATACAGAAGCCAGTAGATAGTATATTTTCTAATCAAGTTAGCTACTATGTTATGTCTGAGAACCAAGAACCCAGGCACTTAAAATTCGTCCAGTTTACTTACCTGTATATGAACCTTTAAGTAAGGTTCATATCTATGATATAAATCAAAGAAACACATAGAATGTGATGTAGTCTAAAATTGTATTTATTTAAATTAAGTTATAACATAAACCCCCATTATTGTCAGTTTAAAGCAATAGGATGCTTTTATATTAATTAGGGTGTATTAGACTCAAGACATCGTTCAGTCTCTGCCCACCCCACCAGAGAATTTTTACGATACTGGATGCTGCAGAAAATGTGACTGTGGCTGCTATGCGCCTTTGCAATGTACTTGTGGTTGCAACTGCATCTCTTAAATCTAGTAAAGCAAAATCCCATCCTCCTTAGGACTGCCTGAAGCAGATCAGAGGTCCTTTCTCTTGTTTAAACTGTTACCTTGCATGAAAGGCAAGTTCTATATTTCAACACTACAGAGTCATTATAAAACAATGCAAGACTATAAAACATACCTGTAGCAAGATGGAATCTATGCCTCCTATTCCCAAGTGACTCTGAAAAGCCTGATGGAATACTAGATATACTCTGCCTATTTCTCTCTGTGTGTTTAATTATGGCATGGAAATGGAACTGCTTTTTATGCTTATTCAGGATCTGACTTTTCTATGAGCCCCCATCTAGCAGTACCTCGAAGAAAAAGAGAGCTGTTTAATTATTTCAAAATGTTGTGTAAGTGTATGCAATCAGAAGGTACTAAAATATTAATATGGAGGTGTATAGCTAGGAGTCTGATGTATTTAACTTTTTTCTCCACATTGTTTAGGTACCTAATTCCTGGTCTGAAAGTCCACTAAGGGGTTTGGCTGCTAGAAAAATAATTTTCTTATAATTTCATTGTTTTTTTCTTTTACATTTTAAAGCAATCTTCCTAAGTTGTTGTTTATAGAAAATATTGGGGAAAATGGCAAATCACTATGAATGCATTGTTTTGTTTCTCTATAACACATCTAAGAGGTCTGTTGGAACCTAGTCAGTAAAAAACTGTTGAAAATACCAAGTTAATAATTCGTTTCTTTCCCTATGAGGCAGAAAGTTTTAGTTGCAATTATATGATAACATACTTGCAAAGTTGCTTAATTAACCAGCACAAATACGTAATGATATGCTCAAGGATGTTAATAATGCTGATAATTTTTCTGAATACTAACATGTAACAGCATGACTTTGTGCAGATTTTTTTTCATGACCAAAAAAGTGAAGCTTTGTTATTATCCCTGCAATTTATACTATGGCCAATTAGCTAATTTCAACATTTTTTTTTAACTTACTTTATCTCAGCTAATATTTCCTCATAATGTAGCAGGCAGACAGCAAAGAGCAGAGGAGGGGGAATAGCATCAATTACAAGAACAGAGCTCCACAGGAAAACAGATGTTATGACAGGCTCTCATAAAAAATTTGCAGTGGCTGCAGACATTTTAGAAGCTGACATTCTGCTTCTTCCAGTATGTTGCAGCTCTTCTCACTTGCTTTGGGCTCAGGCCAATAATCTTACATTTCTCTCTAATTTTTTTTTTTTTTTTGTTGTGGTATTTACAGGAGAACAGATGTAGACAATGACGTATGGATTCTATATTTCTCTGTCTATTTGAGAAGCAGTGAGACTACATGAACCCTAGCCAGTAGAAAAAAAGTAAACAATCAAAAGCAAAAAATGTTTAGTAGCTCATTTTCTAAGGGGATACAGACACATCCAGTTATATCAAATATCAGCCACTGACACCCTTCTAAAAATCCACAAAGTATATTCTGGAGCAGGAAGTGCAAGCTGTATCTGTTAATCTATAGCTTGGGCATATAGTATTGTCATTGCTAGTAGCAGTCTATGAAGTTAGTACTGAGATTACAAGGTTCAGGACAGGGATTTGTGCAGCTTGCTCTATCTGAATCCACCAATACCACAACTCTTCCCCAGCAGGGCTGCTCTCAAGCCCTTCGTCCCCCAGCCTGTGTTGATGCTGGGGGATTGCCCTGATCTAGGTGCAGGACCTTGCACTTGGCTTTGTTGAACTTTATGAGGTTCACATTGGCCCACTGCTCAAGATTGTCAATGTCCTCATGGGTGGCATCCCTTCCTTCAAGCTTATTGATTCCGCTTAGTGTAATTCACTAACTTTCTGAGAGTGCACGTAGTCACAGAATCATAGAATGGCTTGGGTTGGAAAGGACCTTAAAGATCATATAGTTCCAACACTCTTGCCATGGGCAGGGACTCCTTCCTCTAGACCAGGTTGTTCAAGGTGCCATCCTAACTGTCCTGGAACACTTCCATGGATAGTTCATCCACAACATCTCTAGGCACCCTGTTCTAGTGTCTCTCCATCTATGTCATTAATGATGATATTAAATAGTATTTGTCCCAGTATGGACTCTTGAGGGACACCACTCAATGGTTTCCATTTGGATGTTGAGCCATTGACCATAACTATCCAGCCAATTTCTTCTCCATCAAATAGTCCATCCTTCAAGCCTATATCTCTCCAGTGTAGAGGTAAGAATGTTGTGGATGAGCATTATCAAAAGTCTTACAGAAATCAAGATAGATTACATCAGTTGCTCTTCCTTTACCCACCAGTTCATTCCATTGTAGAGGTGTTATAGGGTGAAGAAATACAGGCCTGATATGACAGCAGAGTCCTTAAAAAGTATGGAAACAGGATGCAGCATAGACATGGGCTTTTCACAGATGCCCCTAGTATAAACAACTTACTTGTGATCAGTTAAAGAAATTATGACGTGGAGTTGATAAAGAAAAAAAGATTCTTGGGGTAACAAAGATAACAAAGAATGTGTACCTGACATATATAATAAGTGCCACATATAGCCAATTTGGATGCAGCTTGGAGCTGCAGACCACTGAAGAAAAAGCATGCTGCCAAACATATGAAAATGGTTCCAAGTGAACCACAGAGAGAGGAGAAAGAAACTATCAACATGAACATCATACCTGTCTGTCTTGGCAAAGACTCCAGATGCCAACAATTCCCAGTAACATTACACCACACACAGAAACACGAGAAAAAATCAGGATACAGGAGCAGGGGGAGGCTGAGCATTGCACCAGGAGGAGTACAAGCTGAGAATTGTATATTTAACAATTTTAAGTGCACTTTAGCTTTTTTTTTTGTTTCCTGTAATAATTAACTGGCTAACAATTATTAGGTATCAATTATTCTAATAATAAAATCTTTGCTTTGTATATATATATATATGTGCATATATATATATATATATATATATATATATATATATATATATATATAAAGTGTTCTTTCACTTTGCCCTTAAACAAGATTTTTGATGTAACAACCTCTGGAAAACATATCCATATGCTTTTCTCATTCTGGCATTAAAATTCTCAGCATATTTTTAGAAACCTTCTTCAGCGTCTCTGTTCCATACAAGACACACAAGTGTAGCAGAAAACCAGGGAGTAGGACAGTGATTGAAGGAGCCATGAACACAGGAAAGAGTAGCTTTGCTGATTACAGGAGGAAGAATCAACACACAAGCTGTACGGATGTTGCATAGCCAGAAAAGACTATTAAACAAATTCACAGCATATATTCAGTGATTTTCTTTCTGAACTAAGTTTAGCCTTATACCATGTCACTCCTGTGCCGGCACTGGAGTTACTTGTGATTTACACTGTGGTAACAGATTACAGTTTCCTCTGATGCTTAAAGCAAACATTTAAAAGGAGATGAGCATGCTGGAATAGATTCAAGTGACATCCAAAATATCATCAATGTTATGCAACTGGAAAAAGTAACAGTTAACAAGCCCAGTGAAGCAATAATAAAGTAGGACTCGACATTCCTCCTTTGTCTCCAGGCTGTTGGCTTGTGCAGTACAGAGCACTAACTGTCCATTCACTGAATTTTGTCAGTCTGATTATCTTCTTGCACCTGCAGGGATTATCCAGTGTAGCAAGGCCTTAGAAAAAGATCATCGTTCTTTTAGCCTTTTAAAGTAATTGAAGAGACAGCTTCTAGATTGCTTGACCCAAGAGCTCTTTTAAGAGATGAATATGTGGATGCTAGTTGGTCTCTGGAGTTATTTGTTGCTCTTTTTTTCTGTATCCATATTAGAAGTCAAAACCTCATGCTCCCTGAAAAATCGCTACTTAATTGTTCTTTTTCCTAACAGCAATTTTAGTGGTTCTGTTATTCTTTCAGACCCTATTCCTTTATTGCAGAAGATGGAAAGTATAAACATAAGCCAACACTCACTGCCTACTAATCATCTAGCATGGAACATTTGTATCTTTTAAAATACACTATGTCTGTGTCCTGTAATCATATTCTGAAATTTAGACCATAAATATCATAATGATCATAAATATCTTGACAGACAAAACATTTGCCTATAAAGTGCCCTTAAGAATTCCCAATTAACAGTGGCTCATTCTTCCTCATGTGATGTAACTTTGGACTAACTTTGGTCTTGGTGAATACCTTGTTAATAAGAACTGTTTCCTTTGCAGCTTCTAAATTAATTTATTTACTTGTAATTTTGTATTGTTACTTACAAGGACCTTGGCCTCTTGATTCCCCTTGCCTACCTTTTGTCCTGTCTTGGTTTTATGTAGATAACTCTTGGATTTTGTTTGTTATTAGATTGTCTTAAAGACTTCAGTATTTCTTTGCTCACCAAAAGTAAATTGAGCAATTAATAGTTAACAGCTTCCCATGCTTGTGTCATATTTGTATACATCTGCTAAACACTGCCACCTGACCTACAGGTGATTTCTTAACAGCTGTAAGAGTTCATACTTGTTTCATACTCACTATCACATTATACACATTCATTTCTGGTTGCCTGGAGTCAATAGCCAGAATAAGTTATTATAATTTATTCTAATTTATTCTAATGCATAAAATTAATTGTTTAAAAAATTAGTATTAGTCTCAAAATAATATCAATTGTTCCAAAACAAGTAAGGCTGGACTGATAATTATGGAAAACAGATAAAAAAACCTTAAATTGTATATTTTTAGGCTATTGAAATGTGAAATTTGCAGAAAATGTGAAATCTGAGATAGATTTGTCAAAAAAACAATGTTCAGAGGTTGTAGTCTCCCCACAATTTCCACTCAATTGGCAAATATCTGAAAAACCTTAATTTGGTTTCAAGTTTTGAATACAACAGCAATATAGAACTTGATTGATTGCTGACATTCTAATTAAGAGACTATAATTCAAACATTGTTATCTTCAATTTCATAGCTGTGATTGTATTTTAATAGATTATCTTTTGACCCACAATCATCCTCTTCCTCCTTTCTCAATACTGACTCAATTGTTTATATGACAGCATAATATCTGGAAATCTTTAACGTCCTTATCTTTTCCTAGTTTTACTTAGCTAGTAGAAACAGGAGAACATCATCACATGTTAATCCCCAGTGAGCTGCAAATAATAATTTAGAAAAGACTCCAATAACTAATTCTTTGAAAAAGAATTGTATTTATTGCTGTTATCTTTTAGCTGAAGCAGCACAAAGTAATGCATCATAAAATTTCTAAATAAAGTTAATGATGAGTTTGTTACTGATAAACATTTAGTATAACAACTTTAATTATATACCACCGCTGGAGGGAAGCATCATGGTTTAACCCCAGCTGTCAACTAGCACCACACAGCTGCTCACTCATTTCCCTTTAGTGGGGTATATATATAATATAATTTGGTGGGGTATATCTATATCTATATATAAAATATAATTATATTCAGAAAAATATAATACTGTAACATAAATAATGTTTGGATATGCAATACCCGTTTGTATTTTCAAATGTTGTTTTGATTCTTCTTTGGGAAAGAATAAGAGATTTGGGCATTTAAATAAGCCGAGCACATGTATGATGTACTAGTATTAGAAACTTGGCCACAAAAAGTACTTCATATGCAAATTCACTACATGATAGGCAGTTTTCTCTGTTACTTAAATATTGCCCTTCTCTTTCAAACATGGATTGGACAGTTCATGCATACATTTTGTGCTTAGCTGGTAAGACAATTAACAGACAGTGACACTGAAAAGTAGTGTAAGGTTAAGAAAACCAGTCTTCCAAATTTCTTCCCTCAGATTGAAAGAGTGGGGTTGTTTGTGTTTTTTATCTTTCTTCAGCAGAAATTACCAAATGTGACCTAAAATTTTCATAGGCTGTAAAGGCACTATACAAAATGCAAAAAAAAAAGAAAAAAAGAAAGAAAAAATCAGCTTAAATATGTTTTATCACTGTATATTACCGGAAGGTGTGCATAAGCCAGATATCATTTACAGCACTGACAAAAACCAAAGCTTGTACCACCTCCAGCATTTCTTCTTTTCTTCCTGATTTTTTCCTCTGGGTTTATCTGTGGTCAGCAGTGGTAAAGCCTAATCAGAAGTGTTTTGCCTGTGTTACTTCCCTCTCTGCTTATTTTTAGAGCCCTAGTATCCTTCTCATATTTTTATGATCACAGAATCTTTGCTTCGAATAATAAAATAACTTGAATCTATCACTCTATCTTCCATTTAAGATATTATTATTTATTATTATTAATTATAACATTAATTATAATACTAATTTAATAATAATAGCAATATTGTTATTAATAATAACAACCAACATCATCATCATCATCTGGGGTACTTAAAAATGAAGAGGCCTAAAACTTCATCTAGTCAAAGCAGTTGTCTGTTATCTGTATTCCAAAGAAAGAGGAAAAAATAACTGAGTAATCTGTTTACAGATTTATCATGTCTGTTTAATGGCCTAGAAATATAGACCATTAAATATATTTCAAAAGTCAGGTAATGTAATATTTTAATCATGTCAAATTATAAATTTAATGTAGTTATATGTGAACCTTAAAGGTGGATTTTAAAAGAAAATTAGTTTGGGACACACAGGATCAAAAAAAAAAGGTGGTGTTTTTTAGATATTTAAAAATATCTGGGGACTTACCTGTCTGAATGTCAGTGAAATCATTTACCATTAAAATGTGTGCAAAATTCTTAATAAAACTAAGCAAGGCCAAAATCCAGAGATGAAATATGAGGAGATGACTGAATAAATAGCATTAGAAGGTAAAGTATTAGCCTGGAATGAAAATACGGAAAATATCTACACAGATCCATCTAGTTTTGTGTTAATACTTCAATTAGTTTCCACGGCACAAAAATTAGTAGGTTAATGATGAAATCTGCTGTTGACATAAAGCTGTGGAGAAATAAGATATCACAGAAGACAAACTCTGGAAAAACAGAGGACAAAAATTAAATAGAAGAAATTGAAATTTTCAATCTTAGGGCCTATTAAAAAAGCTGTAAGCTGTTGTGCTCATTAATTGGAAGAAGATTGAGAAAGAAAAGAATATGGGTTTATTTTTTGATGAAAGAATATAGGCAGAATTCTCCAAGACAGATACTTACATTAGGAATTGTAAAGCATTACTTTTTTATAAACACGATCTCTGAGAACTCATTTGAAATTCTGTATACAGCTATGGTTCCCTGTGGTCATGAAGATGAACTGAACTGGAACAAGTGGAGAGGAAGACCAGCAGGATGACTAGGAAAATAGAAAAGCTGTCTTATAAAAGGACACTAGCAAAAAAAATATAAAGAAAGCTAAGAAAGCACAAAACATATTCTGTATATAAATAGACATTAAGTTAGTAAGGTAGTAATAAATGTTATGACTTAAAAAAAATTATTAGTAACTTTTGGGAATGGTTTCAAACATCATCTGCCTGTGATAATATCTTAGCTCTTCTGTGTTATTTTTTTTTTCTATTCCACATATCTGGTTTAACGCATCATATACAATAAAAATGTTGCTAAAATATACTGTATCTAGATATTTTCTTTGTCTCTTAAGCCCTCTTTCAATCTTCCTTTGAAAAGAAAAAAAAGGTAAAATTGTTTAAATTCAACCCTAGGGATAGTATTTATAATGTGCTGTAATTGATGGTCAGGAAAAAAAAAAAACCTTAACTTCACTAAAAGCTCTACACTTCCTCTATCTGCATCAACACATCAATATTATTCAAATGCAAATTCTCTACATTTCAAGGTGTAAAGTTTCATTGTCCTTTGTTTTAAAGGCATGGGATAAAATAAATCTTTTCTAAAGGTATGCAGTGTTAGGAATATCACAATCCAAGCCAAGGCAGTCAGTTGTTACAAGTTATTTTTTTTCACCAGAAGTTACTATCTACTTAGTAGTATAGCACTTAGTCAAAATTTTCACTAACTTCAAAAAGCAGATTTAAAATTTATGTTCACAGGAATTGACAGTCTAACTCTACAAATATTTTATGTATTTTTTGCCCATTCTTAGATTGTAGTTTTCATTTAAATTAAAGAACTAGGCTTATTTTTTTCTTTCTTTCTTTTTTTTGTGTGTGTGTGGTTTGGTTTTTTTTTTTTTTTGTTAATGTGTAATTTATCAGTACTTATTAATATTGTTAAAATGAGACCAAATCTGGGACTTAGGAGAGTTCTTGTCCCCAGTCTGCTTGGTTCTGTTGCCCTTCAGGCACCCAGGTAGCAGGGAGTTTGAGCATTTACTCCAAAAATATAAGTACATACGCACACAATGCATAGGTCAGATATACAGATTGACACAGTGTCTTGGTTTCACCTCTAATAGCTTTGTTATTTGTTTTTTTTTTTTCCTTCCTAGTAGCTGGTACAGTGCTGTGTTTTGGATTTAGTCTGAGAATACTGCTGATAACACTGATGTTTTAATCGTTGCTGAGCACCACTTACCCTGATTAAGGACTTTTCAGTCTCATGCTGTGCCAGCGATGAGGGGCACATGAAACCAGAAGGGAGCAAAGGCACAACACCTGACCCAAACTAGCCCAAAGGATATTCCATACCACTGCACATCATGCTCAGCATATGAACTGGGAGAAGTTACTGGGGGAAGTTACTTGGAAGGGATGGACCACTGCTCAGGTTGGGCTGGGTGTCAGTTGGCATATGGTGAGCATCACTTGTGTTTATTGTTTCTTAATCTTCCCTTAGTTTAACATTCTCTCCCCTTGTTATTTCCCTTATCATTATTAGTATTGATAGTAGTATTATTATGCCACACTTTAGTTTTTAAACTGTTCTTATCTCAGCCTGAGAGGTTTACATCCTTTAGATTCTCCTCCTCATCCCACCTTGAGGGGGAAGGAGAAGGGTGAGTGAGCAACTGTGTACTGCTGAGTTATCGGCTGGGTTTAATCCTCAACACATAGTCAGAGAGCAGTCCTCTTGCTGGCACCCACATAAACCACAGCAGCACTTACAAAGACATGAACAACACAGCCAAATCATGTTCCTTTTCTCCAGTTTATCAGGGCAGGATTTCCCATTATCACACTTCCCCCACCCCCCAGTCCCTAACAATCTCTTGATCCATCAACACATGCATGTCTGCAGGCCCCTCAAACACTGATCAGTCTGTCCCAGTCACACCTGTACAGGGTCCTTGCCCATGCCCTGGGCTCTGTCAGTCCAGCCTGCAATCCTGAGCTTGGCTTTTTCCAGACTGGTCTCTAACTTGCTGGCTGTTCATCTTGAGGCTAAGTAGTGAACTACAAACACAAAAGCATACACATATGAAGACATGCACACACAAAAGAGAGTTGGTTGAATCTCTTCAAGTCTGTGCTCTACTGCTTTCTTCAAAGGCCCAATTATCAGTGACCTAAGAGCTCTGGTCATTCTTATTTTCTCAGAAATCCACTCTTCATTATGGTTTGTGTATCTGGGTCTTTAGTTTATTATTGTCCTTATTTCTTGGTTTAGTCTTTATTATGAATAGCTGTCAACAAGGTATTCTTATAAACCATACTGTTCCAAATATATAGGTGGATAAATATTTTAGCTTGCAAGTATTCATCATAGTGAAATCAATTTCGGGCTGATTTTAGAGAGCAGTGCTATGTAGGACTCTCATAGAATGTGGTGATAACAGTGATGATTTTGCTTGCCTGTTTTTCTTTTTTTCTCTATAATGCCATTTATTTACCTAATCTTGGCAATTGATATAAATACTTTGCACTGCTGATGGCAGTGACAATCCCATTTGAAGTTATTAGTGTGTGTAGGTTTACAGAAATCTTACTTCCCAATGAAGTAGCTGATAAATGGGGGATTGAATAAGGACATATCAATTTGCTCTGTAAAATGACTAATAAAACAGTTTGATGGCAAATAATTTACTCAACTACGGCTTCAATGGGTTTGTCTATTGATAGTATTTAAATTTATTTATTTATGGTTAAAGCACAGACTATCTCTTTTGTAACTGAACAATCTATATAAGTGACAAATACAGGTGAATAAACATGGGAGAGAAACATTAACTGAGAAGTGTACTCTGCGGTTTTATGAGACATAACACTGTTTGAAGGCTCCCTATGGTTAGAACATGATAGCACTCTCTAAGGTGCTGCATGATGTCTACTAAAAATGGACTTTACACAGAAAAGAATACTGTAAGAATAGCAACAAAGAGTTTCTGGAGAAGAAAGCAAAACAAAGTCCTTTTTTATTCTACAGATTTGTTACTGAGCGTTTACTTGAAATTTTCAAAGTTTGTATGGACAGGAGAACCACAGCTTGAAATAAAGATAGAAGAATCGGGAAGACAAAAACAAAGAGTAAAAATGCAAGAAGGAAAAAGATGAAATAAAATGGATTGAGCTTAAAGTTATATACAAGTTTCTGTGATGGGTGAAGAACAAACTTCAGTTACCAAATAGGGTCTTAATGAGAGACAGGGAGACTCAGTAATAACATTACTAGAAAATATGAAGCCATGACTGAAAAAGTTGCAGTTTTCAAAAGCTTTCAATATTATCTCTTGTCTACAAGTAGGGTGGTTTACTAGAGTTTATTTCCCCTGATTCTAGTGAGAGCAATTAACTGCATAACAATACTTTGTGTCTGTGTATGTCAATATGGCCCTTATTAAAAAAAAATAAAATTCAACACACCTAAGTAGGATATTATATAATCTTAATGTGTTGAATTTTATGTCTGCAATACTATATTTGATATAGTCATATCTTGACAAACATTGCTGTATCTTAATATACCAATGTATTTAGTTGTATAACTTGCACAATATTATTTTCTTCAAGAAGACATAGAGGCAACATGAGATTTACTATGAAATATTTACATTCAAAATAAATGTATGATCACATTTATTGCAGTTCTGAGCTCACAGTCTTGTAGGATTAGATTACACTATTTTTTAAACATTCTGAATTGTTGATAATGAAAGTTCTTTTAGCATCAGTGCTACTCAGAGTTTGCAGTGATAAAAGAATGTACATTCCACACAGAGTAATATAACCTACAAAGTTAAAGGTCTCTTATTTGCAAAGACTAAGCCACCTCTATATTTTCAGAAGACAATGGGTTATATTCTTTCTCAATGGTGTGGGTGTTTTCCTGGTTGCATTAATACTGGATTTGCTCATACTGCTTTCTTCTTGCACAAGTCGTTATTCTTTTTATCTGTGTACCATACACTGCAGAAAGGATTCTTGGTCTATGACTTCAAGTCATGTAGCTTCTACTAGAGCAAGGTAAATAAAGCAACATTAATTGACAAGAGCTCTGAAACAAAGGTGAGGGGGCTCACACTAAGGGAGATACGTCCAGTTGTGGATCATTGTTATGATGGCTTTTTAGTTAGTTGTCAGGCAGTTTGATTCAAAGTATTGCAACCCTAAATATTTATTCAGACTAAGTAACTTAAAGCAATTTATTCTTATATCCGTTTCAGCTCCCATGTTGTTACAATAAATCTGACTGCTTTCTCAAAAGATGCATGCAATCATAGAATGTTTATGGTTGGAAAGAACCTTAAGATCATCTAGTTCTAACCCCCGCTGCCGTGGGCAGGGACACCTCACACTAGACCAGACAAGCTTTAATTTAGTTGGTGCTATAATAAGTCTTCCCTCCAAGCTATTAAGCAAAATAAATTCAACTAAAACCTCCAAACAGGACAAAAGAAAACAGCCCATTTTGACAAAAAAACCTCAAATTATTGCTATGATCAAAAGATATAATGAAGATAACATAGGAAATCATATTATGGATAGGGGAATGTTTCTTTTGCCTGGACTAGTAGGCAGTTAATGAGATAATGTGTTATTCATTTTCACCTAGACAGAAATCCAGCCATAAACGCCTACAGAAAAAAGCTAAACCACAAACACTTAAGGAACTGATCCTGAGAAGAAGCAAATAGATGCCATATCTATCTCGCATATATCTGATCATGTCTCAAAACATATAATTTCTAGCTAACTTACTATGTCTACTTCAGACCTGCAAATGAAAACCAAACACCATAATACATCAATATGCACCCCTTTAAAAAAAAAAAAAAAACAAACCAAAACCAAATAAAAACCAAACAACAAAACACTTGATAACTTTACAAGTTCACGACTGTATAAACACTTTACACTCTTAATTTGCCTCAGTGCTAGTGTCCTTTTGCAGTCTCTTCTGCAAAGACTTGATCTTTCATTAGAGTTTACGCAGGAATAGCTTTTTTATTTAAAAGAGTATAATAAAGAATTGAAGAACTAATTTAAAGCACATCAGGGCAGCAAAGCAAATTCTGAAATGTGTAGTGTGTACTCCAGTAATGAGGAGAATCTAGCCCTTCAAGTGTCAGTATTTTAATATTGTCATGGTGGAAGCTGATGAAGTTCTTTTGAGCTATCTTTTAATCTTGAAGTTTTGATATTCTAGTAATCTGTTACAGACCATTTACAAAACCTCTGTCAATCTGCCCCATGCTACAGTAATCCTCACCAGATTCTTTCACAAGGAAAGAAACTCGTTCAGTGCTCCTTCCCTCTCTTTCTAAGACACATAAAGGATATAAATTTATACTTACAAGTTTCTAACAACAGAGCTGGATTACTCTGTGGTAATTTGAGCATAAATTATTGTTTTCTCTCCATAGTCAATAGGAGATCCTTAGTCACCACCAGCAATAAGAAAATTCTATCTAGGAAGAACTATGAAGAAATGTACTAAGAGAAGCAGGAAATCCGTTCAATCAAAGTATATAAGACTAGAATCTGAAAACAAAGCACTCAAATATATGCTGGACAAAACCTTACTGAAAGAAATATGGCAAGGATCTGTTTTACATGTTTCTGAATTGACTCATATCACTTAAATATTTGTACTCTGCTTTATTGCCAATTCTGCATGGAATCAGCTGCAGTGGCTACATAGTAGATTGTAGAGCTGGGCGTATAACTTGTTTCTCTGTTTATCACATATAAATAATTTGTAAGTAGCAGAAGTCACTACTGTTCAGCCCTGTGACCATTTTTGGTCACATTCTGGACCAGCTGTAACAGGTCTATGTCTTTCTTATGCTGGAGTCCCCAGAACTGGATTCAGTACCCCAGGTAGGGTCTCACAAGAGCAAAGGAGGAGAATCACTTCCTTGACCTGACGACTGCACTTCTTTTTATGGAGAAAACATTGAAGTATCGTGGCTGAAGTCTTGGAAATATATAACAGTGTTTATCTGCAGTTACTTAAATTATCCAGCTGTTGTAAACAAGTTTGCCATGAAGTTATTTGTCCCTCTCAGTGTCCCAGTGCAAGAGCTGTCCCTTTTTTCTACCAGATCTTTCCAGTTATTCCTGATAAATTCTTTCCCCTTTGAAGTTTCATGATATCTGACAATCTTCAATAGTTCCATACTAAAATGAACCAGATATTGCAAAATATGTGTCAATTTTATCCTACAATAACGTGGGTCATATTTCCCCAGTAAATTGACTATCTAAGAAATGCTGAATCAGGCATTAGGCCTGATCAGCCCAGCTCTTTTCTAGTAGAATGTAAAATCAAGAGTCCCTCAGTTTTTCCTCCTATTCAGAGATGTCATTATTCTTAATTATTAACATGTCTAAAACATTATAACTGCTAGATATGTTAATGACAATAATAATAATAATAATAACAGCAATGATAATAGCAGCCACAACAGTGATAGCAACAATCATGTATTTATTTACCAACATTATGCATGAAAGTAGTTTTAGAGTAGTATTTGGTTCAATAAAAGTTGTATATAGACTAATAAACACTTCTGTCCTCAATATTTGTTGTTCTAGAATATAGTTATTGATGTGTAAAAAAAAACTACCCTCAAATTATAATCGCCAACTCTGCCACTTGCTATGAATAGAATGCTAAACCTTCTAGACCAGTTCAAAGTAAAACAAAGTATAAATTCATTCCTTTTGTGATTTAGCTTGTGCTTTTTCAATTTCTAAGGACAAAAATCTGTGCACCGACCACCAATTTATTGGAGCATTGCTAATTTGCATATCTAATTTCAAACTGTACTAATTGCCTTTGGAAATGCCAAGCTTGCTCATTAGACATTTCTTATTTTCCTGAAGGAAGAGGGTATTTACACAGAAGCATTCTCCATAACTGAAAAATCATTATCCTGGGACATAAAGAAAAAAAAATTAATAAACGAACACTTAAAATGAATCATAGCAAGGTACAGCTCTTTTGGTTTATATGATGAAATTTTACAGTTAAGTTAGCAGACGCCTTAGGCATTTTGAACTGAGACATTATTTCTGTCAAGTTTTTCATCTGCTTTACCTATAATAACTTTGAATATTGACATTGCTTTTCAAGAAGTACATAAATATTTTGTTTTCTATTGTTTTTACATGTATGTGTTGCATTAGTGGAAGGGAAGGGAAGGGAAGGGAAGGGAGGTAAGGGAAGGGAAGGGAAGGGAAGCAAAGAGAAGCGAAGGGAATGGAAGGGAAGGGAAGGGAAGGGAAGGGAAGGGAAGGGAAGGGAAGGGAAGGGAAGGGAAGGGAAGGGAAGGGAAGGGAAGGGAAGGGAAGGGAAGGGAAGGGAAAAGAAGGGCAAGTGTGCATAAAAGGTATTTTTCTTTGAATGCACCAAAACTGATGGACTTTATGTTATCAAGAATGTTCAGGAAGATTATTGTAACAAAGATGAGGTTTCATGATGCACTATGGTGATTATCATAGCCATCATATTTAAATAAATTTGGGCAATATGGTCATACCAGAAACATTTCTCTGGACTGATGTAAACCTAAATCCATCAGGACTAGATAAGACGCATGTATGCTACCTTCAACAGCTCTTATGCAATAGTGGGTTAGATAAAACTTTATATCATAAGATACGTCGATCAGATTTGTGGTAAAACATAAAATCATAGCTGAACTGCTGATAATAGCATAAAACTACATACAGTTCCAATTCCCATGCCACAGGCAGGGGTGCATCACACTAGAGCATGTCACTCAAGTCCCTGGCCTTGAATATTGCTGGGAATGGAGCATTCACCACTTCTCTGGGCATCCTGTTCCAGTGCCTCACCACCCTCACAGTAAAGAACTTTCTCCATATATGTAGCTATTCAGCTTGTGCTTGCAGGTTCAATGACTGACAAATTGTGGTATTTGAAGAGTTCTGATATATATTATAATCTGATTTTAGTGCAAAAGAACCCAGGGTAAATACTCTTCTCATCTTTTCCTCATATTTTATTTATTCTAATGCTATTCTCTATGTTTGTAAGGTTTTCCAGAGGAGACCAATAAAATGATCGGTTAAAAAATGGCAGCCTGCATTCCCAAAGGACTCTTTTGGTGGGAATAGCTTATAAAGTCATTACAATTTTTTTTTTTTTTTTTTACATCTGGTTCACTGAATTAGGATTAGAAATTAAGACTTTATCTTTGTATACCAGTTTGAATCAATATCTCTAGGAAAGAATATGCATTTTCTTTCATTATATAACAGCACAGAGAGTATATTTTTTATATATATACACAAATATATGTATTTATTTAATTGGTTCTATTTTAGACCTCTTTCTGGTTAAACTTTTGTTATGTAAATTTACTTTAGCTATTTTGAACTTTGGACTCCCTCCAGCATTTTGTGTTGATTTTATTTTTAATAGTCATAACCCAGAATGGCTTAGGCGTGTGAAGTACTAATGTTACACTAGATTCAGACAGCTAGAATTACCTTGACAGTTCAATTAAATGGCTTCCAAAATGAGCTTTTGGTCTTTCTTTGTCACTATAGTTTCACTATGTTCTATACAGCCCAGGATGTTAGGGCAAAAAACTGTCTTCTTTACATTTTTTTTGGTAAATGCACAATGAAATCCTGCTTTCTCAGAGATTGGTATTGTGGGGTTTATGTAAAATAATTAAAGGCAAAAATCTTTTAAATAAGTAAAATTTCCACTGAAGTTAGTTAAGTGTGTCGATATGTACTATATTGTGACTATATGTACAACTGTATATGTATATAACTATACAACTTATTTGGAGAATCCTAATTATCAAGTAAGCTTAATATATGATAGTAAGCATAAAACAATGACAAAAAAAGTGCAATTTTATATTTAAAACACACAGTTAAAACTATCACACACCTTATTTTGTTGTTAGTTGTTCTATCCTCTTCCATAATTTTATTTCAAGTACTAAAATCTGTTAAACCAAATTAGATAATATTTTGCATTTAGCATTACTTAAAAGATCATCTATATGTAAAATATTTTAATGTCTGTTTTTAACCTCTATTACCTTTACATAATACTTGTACATAGCATTTAGATACCAATTAGTCATAAAATTTGCGGCAACCTGTCAGCTCAGATATATCTATGCCATTTTCTACAGAGTTGCATAATGAACTGCCTTTGTAGAAAAAGTAGACAATGAAAAAAAATTATCTCTAATTATGTTTTCTGTTCTACCTCAACAATAATTACCCTATATGCTAATTAGGAAAATTATTAACAGTGTTAAAGTGATTTCTTAATGTAGCTAATTAGAAATGTCTTATGTTCACTCACACAAATTCACACCTTTGATTTTTTTACTAAAACAGCATATGGAATGGCTACTTCTTAAGACTAGTATCAACAATTTGCTCATTTGGACAGAATTAGCATTTTCCAAATCATTATTTTATTTTTTTTTTAAAGAAAGTAGCTGTTTTCTTTTGAAATCATAAAACCTCTTTTCATCAGAGAGCTCTAATTGTTCTTCTTTTTTTTTTTGTTTGATTTTAATGAAACATACATCAATTTCTCAATCCAGACTGTAAAAGTATCTTCACAACTCTGCCCTTTTTCCCTGTGTTATGGGTGAAAATAAAGAGAAGACTGGTGTGGTTGACATTGTGATGGGTATCTGCTATAGGTCACCTAACCAGGAAGAACAAGTGGATCATGCCCTCTACAGAAAGCTGGAATTAGCCTAATATTTACAGGCTCTAGTCCTGATGGAGGACTTTAGCCACCTTGGTATTTGCTACAGGGGAAACACAGAAGGGCATAAGCAATCCAGGATGCTCCTGAAAAGCATCGATGATAACTTCTTGACTCCAGTGATAAAGGAGCCAAACAATGAGACGTAATATGCTAGACCTCATGCTCAGAAACAAGGAGAGGTATATTTGGGATGAGAAGGTCAAAGACAGACTTAGCTGCCATGACCATGAGATCTTGAAATTCAAGATCCTGAGAGTAGGACAAAAAGTAAGATCACAGTGCTGGTCTTTGTGAGAATAAACTTTGGCCTCTTCAAGAATCTACTTGGCAGAAATGTATGTGATAGACCCTGGAGGGTGGAAAGGCCTAAGAAAGCTGGTTGATATTCAAGCATCGCAAGCTCCAAGTTCAAGAGCTGACCATTCCAACAAGCAAGAAATCAATTTAAAATGCCACTCCTGATGGCTGGACAAGGAGCTCCTAGCTGAACTAAAATGCAAAAAGGAGACACACAGAGGATGGATACAAGGTTAAGAAACCTAGGGCTGCATGGAAAATTATGAAAGATTAAAAAGGAACTAAAATGATGCTAGATAAAATAATTTGAGTAATTCTAGAACTAATTAACCTAATACTTCAGGTTTTTAAAGAGAAATCCTGATATATCGTTAAATAAGGTATTGAGGTAAAGGAAGAGGATTCATAATCAGAATGGCTTTCTAGATAATGGTACTCCTTAAAACCTGGCTTGTTTTTCGATGGGACTGACAAAGCCACAAACGACTGAACCATTGGTAAGGTCACAACTCAGTGTCACAATTGTAACATTTTGACTTTTAAAATGTAGTGTGTTCTAAGAAAATTAGGGTTGTGAAGATGATTATGGCTTTGCAGCATATGGGGAGAGGCTATGTGAATCAAACCTTGGAAAAGGTCGCTAGGAGGTTATCTGTGTTGTGGACTTTTCTGCCAGCTTGATGATGTCCAAAACCTAACTGTACACAACCCTGAGTAACCGACTCTATGTGCTCCCCTTGCTTTAAGCAGAAGGGTTTGGACTACACAATCTCCAGAGGTGCCTCCAAATACAATCCATTCTGTGATTCTATGAAATCAAGGACATATTACAGGGAATAAATATTACTGGCCTGACATATTTCAAAATATAGTTGTCTGTGGGAATTGTGTTTGAATAACACTTTTCCTATGGGGAATGATTGATGTTAAAACCGACGCTACTAACATTTTCATGAATGCTCTTGAAGTGAGTATCAGTTCACTGTTGCTTACATTTGCAAATGACACAAAGATTGACAGAATAATTAATGATAAGGAGAGAGTAGTCATACCAGAAGGTATGTATTGAGACATCAACTGGTCTCATTTAAAGAATAAAAAAAAAATAATAAAAAATAATAATAAAAAAAATCTTGTGAGAATAAGGTATGAAAGTTATAACTACAGGCTAGGAAACTACCATGGAAAACAGCGACTATATGAAGCTCTAGGGGTAATGCAATATTCTGTGCTACACTGCAGAAAAGTGCTCTAATTTTTTTTGAGGAATAAAAAGAACAGTAGTAAATAAAAGTAAGATGGATATTTTATATCTCCTGTGATATTAATGAACTTAGTGGGCACATTTTTAAAGGACACAAAAAAGATTCTAAGAAACAATCAGAAAAAAAAAAATCTTGTCAGGATTAAGACAGACTTCTGTAGAAAGCAACACAAAAAGCCATGAGAAAAAAATAGTATCTGTGAATTAACAACTGAAAATTCAAATGAATATGAAATCCAAAGTTGTTTTTTTGGGTTTCTTTTGTTGGTTTTTTGTTTGTGTGTGTGTGGTTTTTGTTTGTTTGTTTGCTCTGATTTTAAGAAAGCTGTTTACCTTTTGTAATCAACAGCTACCAGAAATGCTGAAATGTCTCTGTTTTGGTACCTTGAAAATATTTGAGATTTCTTCCTGAGTATAGCTTTACGCAAATATATGATCCTGGCTTCCATACACATAGTATTGACCAAAATATAAGGAAAGAAGGTACACAGAATATAAGATAAACAGACTTAGCTTCATCTGCTCACCCTTTACTCTGTGCATCAACTTAGGATACCTAGTAAATAAAAGGAACTTACTTTCTATATAAATGTATGTTGTGCTTAAATGTTATGATCCTTCTGAAAATATGAAAATAGTATTTTCAAATATAAGATGAAAGATTTCTAATCAGAACAGGAAATTCTTCAAGCACTTTCCAATAAGAAGATGAAATTAAAAGACAGTGCTACTGTGAAGCACAATTTCAGGAGATATATAATACAAACCACATATTCAGATGAAATTCACATAAGTTTATTCATTCCTTGGTTTCAACAGTATAAAGACATTATATATATAGTCCATTTTGACTTTATGGATTTACAGTATTTTACTTTATCAATCTTGTATTGCTGACAATAAAAACAACACTATTACCATTTTCCTGAATGCTCTTGAAGTGAGTATCAGTTCATTGTGGATTACATTTGCAGGTAACACAAAGAACCGTGTTAGAGTAAAGATAAAGTTTCAGAAAATATTTCATCTTAGTGTGACATTATTAAGAAATGGCAAACTCAGTGTACCACCTCCAATGGCATTTTTTTCTGTAATTCATTACTGCTTTCAAATTAAACCACTGTCACTTTGAAGAGTAGGGACACATTTCTAAAATGATTGGCTACCGCTCTCAGCTTTGAGTTCTTATTACACCATTCTTTGCTGCTTTGAAGATACATTTTGCACCAAGGATTCACTTTGTCATAGGGAGGTTTATAGTGACACATAATCACTTTAATAAACTAAATATAGTAAACTTATCATAAGAGCATTTTTCTAGTTAGTGAACCATTATGTCATCACTTCAAAAAAAGACCTTGTTATTCTAGAGTTTATCTGGTAGGCAGGTTTTGTTGCTGCAGACATCCTCCTGACCAAAAGTCACTAAGAGATCAAAGGATCAAAGCCACAGCTTCTATCGTATGACTTCAACAGAAGGACTTCAAAAAAATCAGACCTTCCTCTGCCCTCTTCTGAGTTCTTGTGTATGATGAAAAATTGTGAGCACACAAGATCAATAATTTTTCCTATAATTCTGGAAATCTTACAGTGTATATTTGAAGTCTCAGCTTTCATTGTTAAAGGAATTATGATTCATTGTTTTAATTCATAAATGTAATCAGTTTAATTATACATAATTGTCAATTATTATACAATTAAGCAGAGGCAGTGAGATTAATATAAAAATAGAATTTACTGAGGAAAGAGTGAGAAAAAACTACTTTTCATTAAATATTTTTCATTCAAAGGATACTGTGGAATTTCAGTCAGTAACAGTAATCGTTTCCAATCATTGCTTTTTCCTATTCATAGGAAATATTCATCCTATGCATAGTTCAGAATGTGCTTGTCCAGCTTGTCCCAACTCAGTGTTTCTGCCAGTCTTCTACTTTCATCTCCTGCCTGTACTCAGCTCAGCCCACCTTTGAAGTCCAGTGATCATACTAGCAGATTAACAACACAGAGGAAACTGCCTTCTGTCATTTATTGTGCAAAGATTTCATTCTTGTAGCAAATGAAGTAATGATAATGCCCATTTGCAGGCCAACAGACTGCTTAGTCGGTATGGCATCATGGGTTAACTTATTTGTCATATTCTACTAAAAAATAGGCTCAAACCAAATGAAGTCTGACTTTTCCCATTCACAATTAACAAGATTTTTATAGGGACAGTCAACAGGGAGAAATTCCTTCTTTCAAATGTTGAGCTGCAACTTTAAAACAGTTAATTTATTAAAAACACACACACACAAGCTGTGATCCCCCCTATAAACCTCCTAAAAGTTTCTATGTGTTTTTGCCCTTCTGTAATTCATGTAACTGTGCTCACAGATTTGGTTTGAATTTTTCTGAATAAATGTAATTTAGTCTCAGATAGAAGTGCATTGAAACTTTAAATCTAAATAAATGTTCTAAAAAAAGATTATAAAATATGGAAAGAAAACATACGCTAGCTTTATGGAGTCTTTTAAAAACAAGTATCAGACAAACACATCATTGAGCAGAAGACATGGTTTCAAGTGACAATAGTTCAAGAACTTTGAGAACATAATTGAAAATTGCTGGTATTACAGTATTATTAAGTAAATCATAAAATGCCACACAAGTTGGTTTTATGTTAAGACTGTCTTTAAAGTTACTGATGGGTTCGTATTTCATTTCAGTTACATAAGTGAAAATGTTTAATAATTGCTAGCAATGACAGGAGTGAACTTCAAATAGCTCTAAGCAAAATATTAATGCTACAATTATTTAGAAGCATAGCAAAAGCACTGTTTTAAAGTTCTCATACAATTTATTCTCATTAGCATAAAATTTATGGTTAACTATGACATTATTATTAATTCATTATATAAAATCCCTTATTTAAATGCCTAACAATATCTACAACCATTGACTGTAACATCATGCCATTTGTGTAGTTGTAAAATTGCATGCTAATGTTGAGGATATTAAAAGGGAACTATAGTTTAGTTTAGCCAGATATCATAGTGCTAGGTGTGTTCCTCTTTCACAGAGTTTAAAATGTTCAGTCTTTAAAATATAAAGATGATGTGGAAAAAAATGTAATTCTTTCATGGGCCTATTTTACTACATTGGTAGCAACTTTTGCAAATAACGTGACACTAATACTGTCTCTCAAAACACCATGATCTTAACAGCATATTCTATACAGCTATTTATGAGCATTTAGTTTTACATTGTAATATATTTTAAAGCCCATAGTTATTGAAATGTAAACCATTAAGAACAAAAAAGTAGAACATCAGTTACATAAATGTAAATTAGAACACTTTTTTCATAAAAAAAATAAAACACTCTTGTTTGAAGTCAATTTAGAGAAAGGAAAAAAACAACACACATTTTATTTTGAGAGTACTGACTGCAGTTGCTCCACAAGTGTCTGTAGGTACAGTGAAGAATAGTCCCGCTTTGTGATCTGTATGGATTTCTAAGCCTAAATTCCCATGATCATCTGGTCTTCTGAGAGTCAAGGATAATATAAGTGATATAAAGCTATGAGAGTAATAGAACTGATATAGAGTTAAAACGTCATGACGTTAAAATTAATGATCCTTATACATAGTGATGCACATCTGTCTATCTTTTTTTCCAAGCACCTTCTTGTGCAACAATTTTGAATATGGTATCAGGTAAATTATTTGGCAGCAAAAAATAATAGTAGTTTAGTGTAGGCTGAGTAATTCAATAACAAGAAAAAAATAACAGCAGCAATAGTAAGAAAAAGCAGTAGCTGCAAATGAGAATTAAAATAACCATGAAATAGTTCGTCACTGAGGGATATTGACAGTTCTGTAATGGAGAATGTTCACATACTGTTAGGAAACTATCATTTGGGACCAGTCTTGAGCTGCCTTCTCTTAAGCTCATACTGGTATGTTCTAGTGCTTTTAGCTTGAGTTTACAGATTTTTAAAAATAAACAAACCACCTAAATCATACAAAGGGGTTTAAAGCAGATAAAGGCGAACAAGTTTAAACACTTCTCTGCTTGTCTTTAACAACAGTCTGGAAGATGAGTCTTCCTTTTTTCTAATGACTGTTTTAATCATTAGGATATTATCTATGCTGCCCAGAAGTACCTTTCATTTTGAAATGTCTGTGATTATTCCAAAGGTAAGTTTAAATTTATGAAAAACACATTCACTGAGTCCAGGGACTGTCTGCAGAGGTAAAGAAAGAAGTTCCCTCATTGTGGTTGTCATACAACTTGCCAGGACTCTGTGCTTGTCTGAATGCCTGCCCTGCTCTTACTGCTTTCTTCTTGTAATGTTTCAGCCTGAGGTAGAATGTGTTCTCCTTTAGGAGAGAACACATAAAACTAGCACACAAGGGATGCAGCTGGAAATAATGCAGCAGTCCCCTACTCCCTTCAATCACATCCTCTTTCCCATTAATAATAATTCCCACTGCTGTTGGAGAAGTTAATGAAAAATGTATTTAAAAGGGGTAATTTAATCCAGCTCCAACATTTATAGGTGCAATAATCTTGAGTTTGATAGGAACAGACACAAATGGGGCCAAAGTTTCAAAAGTTGTTGCAGTGAAATGCTTTTAAGGAATGAATAGATATAACATGTTTGTATGTCTGGTAAAGAATTAAGAAAGTGTTGAGTTAGGGTGCAAACCACTGGAAGCAATAAGCAGAGACTTTCCATTCCAATGAAATGGAAAATCATTAAAACTAATTTGTTAGAAATTGAAATGTTACAACAGAGTTACAGTTTTCTAACAAGGAAAATTAATTCACTTTGTATATATTTTATCTTGCACATTATAATTTCATAGTTTCAATTTAAAGATAATTACTACATACTATTAATTTCTAAATCAGCAGCACAAAATATATATGTAAATGGTAATATAGTATGAGGAAGCATGGGCTGCTTGATTTTCGAGAATAAAACTGAGATAAGTAAAGAACTATTTAAATTTTAAACTGGTACTGTTAAACGTGTCTGTGGAAAAGGTGCTCATAACGCTAAACTATTTGGGCAACCGTTAAAAAATGGCTGTATGTTTTGCTGTGAATATGTATTAACTCGACACAGGATAGTACATTATGTTTGCAATCAAATCATCAGGGGATCTTATTTGCAATAAATCCTTCATCAATCCTTCATAGCTAAATGAGCTTTTCCCTGTGTTAATAAACAAGATGACAATTCTAAATCTGTTGGTATTTTGTACTAAGTAAATTAATTTAAGATATTGGCTTTTTCCTTAGTTCATAATCTTGTACAAAATAATCTTGAAGTATCTAGCACTGATGCTGAAAACTGATATTTGCAAGATGTCAAGGAGACAACACATTCAGCTAAAGGTAAGTAATAATAATGATAAAAGAATAATTAAAAATAATCTTTTTTTTCATTTGACATATCTTACAAAAGAAAGGATAGTGGATTATAGTCAGAGCTGCCACTACACAGAATTCTAATCCCTCTGCTCCCAAGATGAAATGCTATTACGTTCAGCAAGAGTTTATTGAGAATGACATGTAGACACACACCTCTTGCTACCTACCTGATTCTAAGTCTTTATGTCTCCTGCATGAAAACTATGTAGGCAAAAAGAGGGCTGGAGACATAGGCAGTGCATTTCCTGTCATTTATGCATTTACCCAAGAAATTGCTTTTTAAAACATAAGCATCTCACATGCTCTTTGTCCTGACTGGTCTGATAGAGAAATATGGCAAACTAACGTGTGTAGCTTAGAGACATGACCAACCTGTAGAAGTAGCATATCTAAATCCTGTAGTGCCTTGGGATTTGGGGAACGTGTATTTAGTGTCCATTGTTCAGATACATTTGTTAATATAGTATACATTGTTTAGGTCAGTTAGTCTAGATTTTTCAAATTTGTAAGGTTCTCCTTTCAAGGTAATGAACCTAGGAGGGGAAATATACTACTGACCATTGTCGGAAACACTAACTGTAGACAACTAGATGGAAGCCTAAAACTAGCATGTTTGTCTAAAGACTGATTCTTGTCATAACATTTAATAGTGGTTTTACTGACTTTTGCAGGTAATAGATGATTTGAAAAATCTGAAAAGTTTTAACTGATGTTAGTTAAAATGAAAGTTAACTTTCTAAGACTGACCTTTTAAAATAAGCTGTGACTTCTTTCAGAGTTAAAGTAGCATGAGTTCTATTATCAGAAAGGAGGAGAAACGGATCTTAGCCAGTGGGTTCCCTCTGTATTTTGGTATGTACTTTATATCAATCAGATTAGAAAATGGATTTGACAGACATAAATTTATAAACAGCTGTTGGATTTTTAATCCATCAGATGCCATTAGTAGCCTCTTGTGTAACTGCAATGTGATACAGAAAACATTGAATCTGATGGAAAAAAACTCACAGTAAAAATCAATGAGCTTGGGATGTGACCTATAGCTCCTGGACATACTTGAAAATCTGCTAGATGATATAGAAAAACACCCTAAAAATGATATCTTTTTTGCTTTTGGGAGGGGGGGTGTGGGGGGGTTGCTATGTGTAGATCCACATTAAGATGTGTGACATCTCCTAATATATTTCCGTCAGGACACATAGATTCAAGACATCCAGTCTGAAATTTGCTGATTTCAAAATGTTTATTTCTAACAATGATGTTGAGTAAGTAAAATGCTGCAATACAGTATACTTTTTCACAATAACCTTCCTTTATGTTTGTATATCCTCAAAATGATTAATATTAGAGGATCTCTCAGGTCACATATCTACCACATATGGGGAATGACAAGCATAGCATACATAATCAGAGTATCCATAAGGCTACACAGTTATATTTCCTTTCTCTCTAGCATGATGAATTACAAATTTACTTCTAAATGGTGAGAGAAATAGTCTCAGAAAAAAACGTCCCTATTTTAATCCTCCAAGTAGAGAGAACCTTAATTGCAAATCTCTCACACCCTAGCAATGATTCTACTGTGTCTTCCTTTGCTGCGTTTTAGGAACGTTTTTAAGACTTTGTGTTTTTTAAGACTTCTAAGATTACTTTTATGTGAGAAAAAACAAATGAAATAGCTATCCTTCACAACCCGGAATCAGGTGTATAATCTGAGGAAGAAGAATGTACATATTTCTTTTCTTCTTTGTTTCTGATCGGTTAGCTTGGGTAAATTCCTATACAGTTGTGTGGCTATTGCAAACATCACTAAAATTATCCAATGAACCTTTTCTTTCACCTTTTTTTTCTTTTTTTAGTGTTTAGAGACCTAAAGAAACAATACAACAAGCAGTTTAAAAGGACCTTCAGACTATGCAGGCTGCAATTTAGTAATAGTGTAACTTCTTCAGTTCAAGAGAACAGGTTAGAAAAGCCTTGTCTAAATATCTGGGTCTAAAGCTTCATTTGCTACTGCTGAGCATACATGTAATTGCTACCTAAATGACATAAAAAGAAACAGGTATTTCAGAGTTTAAAAACATCTCTTTGGAAAGACTACTTAGACTCACAGAATAATGTAGGGTGAAAGATACAGTTGGAAATCATTTAGTTCAACCACTTTCTCAGACTATGGTTGGCTTTGAACTTAGGTAAGGCTGCTCATGGTCATCTCTAGCTGAATTTTACACCAGGCTACATCTACAAGGTTTCATCTACAAGAGTAGAGTTTCCGTATACTTTGGCCATCCTGTTGCGGTGCTCTGTGATTTATTTTTCCTTGTATTCAGCCAAAATTTTCAGTGTGTAACATGTTCCTCATATGTTTTACATAAAACAAACAATATTCAAATCCTTCTGCCTTGGCAAGTAGTACTATTTTCTGCTCACATTTGGTCTCCATGAAATTTGCAACCTCGTTTTGTAATGACCCTACATCAGTGGGAAAGATTTAAAATACTATTCAGTCTGATTATGAGGTCAGCTTCAAAGCATACATATGGTAGCCAGTTGCATAAAGCAGCAAAGTGCCAGAGGCGTGACAAACAGCAATAACAATCCACTTAGGCCATTATGCAAACCATAATTATTATTAAAATTAATTATTAAATTGAATTAGCAAACAATGTGTCTAAATCAATAACAGTGTTTGAGATTCAGCCACATTTTCAGAGAGGGACATTGCAAAAGAGAGAAAGCCCTTCCCCTGTTGTTTCTTAAATGCTTTTTAGCAGCTGACATGCTGAAATCACAATCAAACCATCTTTTTCTTTGCTGTTCTTTTCACACAGGATCTTATGTCAGCTAACTTCTTGGTACTGCAGAGCTGACAATCAAGTTACCTAAATGTATTTGCTAAATCTAATCCTTTTTTTTTTAAATTAGTTTATGAGAAGGAAGATTAAGACACTTATTTCTGGAGTATTGATGAATATCACAGATATGACACATAAACTCAAGTGAACTACATAATGGCTTTTTTCCAATGGACCATTCCATGTGCAGCACTGTGTCAGTGTATTTTGCTTTCTACTTGCTGATGTGCATTACACAGTAAATTTCTCAGGCTAGGCTTTCTGACATTTATTTGTCATTCTTGTCATAAAGTCAAATATTTTAAGAAAAAAAACACATGTTCCAAGAGAGCAATGCAAAAAAAAGAAGAGGAATAATTTGATTCTCCTATCCACATATTGCTATTATTTTTTTTTTCTGTGTGGTATTCACTCAATGAATTTTAACAGCTTACATTTAAAATGTTACTGAACATAGCTCTTCACATAGAACTCGCTTTCCTTCTAAATCTGTTGGAAAGGTGGCAATTCAGAGCGGTCAAGCCATGAAATAAATTTTTGAAATAATTTATCTTTTCTTAAAAATAAAAATAAAAAGCTTGAATGTAAAGAGACTGTTTAGATCCTTATTGGCAGGCCAATATCTGCTGATAAAAGAATATCATCACTGGAGTAAACATCTGGGATTTCTCATTCTAAAGAAGAGAAGGCTCAGGGGGATTCTATTCTTATGTATGAATACTTGAGGGGAAAGCGTAAAGAGGATAGAGCCAGACTCCTTTCAGTTGTAGCTAGTCACTGGGACAGATGAGATGTGTACAAACTGAAACTGAGGAGGTTCCCTCTGAGAGCTCTAACATACCTCCATCTGACAACACCAGTGCCAGGCAATGATGAGTTTGTCATGGCAATCTTCACTAAAAAATTATGATTACTCAATTTTAAAAAGGTATATGTGCAATAGTGCTCTATGAGTTTGGTTAACCTTTCCTTATACTCTATTTTAGATGATAAAACATCTTTCTAGCATATTTTTGAATCCCCCATGAAACTGAAGAAACTTCAATTTCACAATGTTTTGATTTTTATTTTATTTGTCATGTATTTTGTCTTGAGGAATATATTGGAGAAAGTATGTAAGAATAACAGGGTTTACATTTATAAAGGTTTTATTTTCTGGTAGCTGACACTAAAAATCTCCATTTACCATAAGTTAAAAGATAGTTCATGACTTCTGTATGCATCTCTTTTTATCTCTCTTGTCCATGTGGGCTTCAGGCAAGACATGGGATGAGAGATGGAAAGGTCACATACTTTTGTATTTCAGGGTACTCCAAGGTTCCTTTGTTTTTCCCATCAGGTTATAAAAGATGTGATAAACATTAAGACCTCATTACTTCATCTGCCTTTGTTTTATTCCTGCTGTGTTTGCCAAAATGGATTATAGTCCTTCTTCATATATACTTAGTACTGAAGATACTAGAGATTGATGGAGAAATTAAAATTTTATTTCTTCGTCTTGTTCTTAGAACATCAGCCATTGCCAGCTGTATGTAGCCAACGCTGTATGAATCATGAAGACAGACATCAGTGGAGTGTTATAAACAATCTTAACACCCCCCCAAAACTGCTACATTAAATAACTTAATAATTTTCTCTGAGCATATTTACTGTAACATGCTCAGCATTAGCTGATTTTATGATGAACTACAAATGGAATTTTTCTAAGACATACTAACGTATTTGTAATGTGGAGAATAACAGAACTTAGAATGGGAATGATGCTGTGTGACTGCCTTAATAATTACACACATCAAGGTGCTGAAGTGCAACTTATTGCAGATGCACAAATAATCATTACTGCTGAGTGTGATCCAATTTATTCACATCTCTATGCAGGTGATGTACAGATGGGATTAAACACCTCATCTTCTATAGTTACAATGCACAAAGTACACACTACATAAATTTCTAATTCCAGGAAAAGTCAAACACATGATGACCAAGTAAGCATGGAAAATTATGGGACTTTTCTTTCAGTTTTAATAATGTTTTAGTGACAAGAAAAGTCTGCTGCACACCAGATTCCATAGAATTTTGGATGTGCTTCATACAGCTATATTTGTGACAATGTCAAATCTAACAAATACATGTGGGTTGGCTTTTTTTCCTTCTTTGGAAGAAGGTAATTGATTTTACCTGTGAATACATTGATAAGTATTTCAGGCTTTACTCTTTTAATACAATAATCTAAGTGCTCCCAAATAAATAATTTTCTTCAAGGCATTCAAGCATTTCAGTTTTCCAGGATTCCCTATTGGACATTAGACATTATTGGGTGCAGACAGGCCCTTTGCATGTGCAGCAATACAATTGTACTACACATCTCTACCTTGCTGGGTAATAGAGCTTGTTAAACTGAGGGAATTATTGTCATAGAGTCATAGAATGGTATGGGTTGGAAGCGACCTTAAAGATCACCAAGTTCCAGCCATGCTGCCATGGGCAGGGTCATCTTCCACTAGACCAGGTTGTTCAATGTTCCACCCAACCTGACCTTGAACACTTCAGGGAATGGGGAGCCACAGCTTCTCTGGGCACCCTGTGCCAGTGTCTTACCACTCTCATGGTGAAGATTCTTTCCTACCCTGCTGTTGTGCAGCATGTAGAAATTTATTGCTAATAGGGACAATATCCTAGAAGCAGATCATTTCATTTTGCCATTTGCTTTGCTGCGCTCCCTACCAAATTGACAAAACACCTGCACTGTGAAATAGTTTATCTTTTTCAGCTCACTCCCAGGGATCAGTCTCCTGTTTGTCCACATTGCATACCATTGTAGCTTCTCTTTCTGGGAAGAAAAACAATCTTATCCAAAACAAAATACAATTGCGTCATTCTGAGGATAGATCAGTCCACGTACCCTTTCAATAATATTTACAGGTGAGAATGTACTATGCTTCTCTCCCTATGCTCTACTTAGTGTAAGTAACATTGCTTGGTCTGATATTGCACTTTTGAGCACCTCTTAGAGATTTCTGACATCACAGAATCACAGAATCCCAAGGGTTGGAAGGGACCTCAAAAGATCATCTAGTCCAACCGCCCTGTAACAGCAGGGCAATCTAGAGTACATCACACAGGAACTTGTCCAGACAGGCCTTGAATATCTCCAACGTAGGAGACCCCCCTGGGCAACCCGTTCCAGTACTCTGTCACTCTCACAGTAAAGAAATTTTTCCTGATGTTCACATGGAACCTCCTATGCTCCAGTTTACACCCATTGCCCCTTGTCCTATCATTGGACATCACTGAAAAAACCTAGCTCCATCATCCTGACACTCACCCTTTACATATTTGTAAACATTAATGAGGTCACCCCTCAGTCTCCTCTCCTCCAAGCTAAAGAGACCCAGCTCCCTCAGCCTCTCCTCATAAGGGAGATGTTCCACTCCCTTAATCATCTTTGTGGCTCTGCGCTGGACTCTTTCAAGCAATTCCTTGTCCTTCTTGAACTGAGGGGCCCAGAACTGGACACAATAATCCAGATGCCATTGGCCTTCTTGGCCACAAGGGCACATTGCTGGCTCATGGTCATCCTCCTATCCACCAGGACCCCCAGGTCCCTTTCCCCTTCACTACTGTCCAGCAGGTCAGCCCCCAACCTGTACTGGTACATGGGGTTGTTCTTCCCCAGATGCAAGACTCTACACTTGCCCTTGTTGAAGTTCATCAAGTTCCTCTCGGCCCAACTCTCCAGGCTGTCCAGGTCTCGCTGAATGGCAACACAGCCCTCTGGTGTGTCAGCCACTCCTCCCAGTTTAGTATCATCAGCAAACTTGCTGAGGGTACATTCAGTTCCCTCATCCAAGTTGTTGATGAAAATATTAAACAGCACTGGTCCCAGCACCAGCCCCTGAGGGACTCCACTAGTCACAGACCTCCAGCTAGATTCTGCCCCATTAACCACAACTCTCTGCCTTCTTCCTTCCAACAAGGTCTTGATCCACCTCACTACCTGATCATCAAGCCCACACTTCCTTAGTTTATCTATGAGGATGCTGTGGGAGACAGTATCAAATGCCTTACTGAAATCAAGAAAAAACACATCTACCACTCTACCACCATCCATCTACCTAGTTACTTGCTCATAGAAGGCTATAAGGTTGGTCAAACATGACTTCCCCTTGGTAAAACCATGTTGCTGCTCTTAATGACCCCCTCATCCTTGATATGTCTAGAGATGGTGTCAAGAATAAGTTGTTCCATCACGTTTCCAAGGATGGAGGTAAGGCTGACTGGTCTATAATTACCGAGGTCCTCCTTCTTGCCTTTCTTATAGACTGGCATGACATTTGCCATCCTCCAATCCTCAGGCACCTCTCCTGTTTCCCACGACTTACCAAAGATGATGGAGAGTGGTCCAGCAATGACCTCCGCCAGCTCCCTCAGCACCTGCGGGTGTATTCCATCTGGACCCATTGATTTATAGATGTCCAGATTGCTTAACTTATCCCTAACCCAATCCTCCTGTACCAAAGCAAACTCCTCCTTTATCCTGACTCCTTCTGGGGCTATAGGAATCTGGGTCCCCCGGGGAGAGTCTGCAGGAGTAAAGACAGAGGCAAAGAAGGCATTCAACACCTCTGCCTTCTTTACATCCTCTGTCTCCAGGGCACCCACCTCATTCAGCAGTGGGCCTATACTGCTTCTTGTGTTAGTTTTATCCGCTATGTATTTGAAGAAGCCCTTTCTATTGTCCTTAACCCAACTTGCAAGATTAAGGTCCAAGGAGGCCTTAGTTGTCCTAATTGGCTCCCTACATCCTCTAACAACTGTCCTATATTCCTCCCAAGTGGTCAGCCCCTCCTTCCATAATCCATAGATTCTCTTTTTCCACATGAGTTTGCCCAGCAGTTCCTTGTTTAACCATGCTGGTCTCCTGGCTCCCTGACATCCTGTCACACCTCAGTTAAGTTAGTATATAAGTACTCCCTAGAACATGTTTTGTCCTTCATTTTAACTCAGAAATGCCACGCAAAATTATAGTTATGTCTGAGAACCTCTAGACACCGTGTAAGGCTCAATTGGAAGTGGCATGTGAACCACAGTTCTTTTACAGGCTTGGTCGCAGGCTGGGGCTTATTCCTTGTAGCAGAAACATTTAGCAATGTGGAAAGAGCTATACAATCTATTTCAGAATTAAAATTGATTTTTAAATACTTTGTACAAAGTCTACAAAGTCTATAAACCTGGAGCAATGTTTCTCTTTCCATTATAGATGCAGCATACAAGAGCTGTGTTCCCTTAAGGGAATTCCATCGCTAGCCAAGGATGAGGCTGATGTCCAGGTTGATTGTTCTGAAACTCTGAAGGATGAGAATTAAGCTTTTAGAACTCGATACTTCAGTCAAGCTTCATTCATTTTGGTTTCTCCAGCTGCACCTCTCATTAATAGTTTCCTGACGGTATTCCCACTGATAACTTTTCTGAGACTGGCTTTAACAGAAGTAAGAAAATCACACATTACTTTTTCAACAGTATCCACAAATAAAGAATAAATAGGAGCAAAAGAAGGAAGAACATTCTCACAAAGATCTGAGCAAACAAAAACTGCTGACAAACTTCTGTGGTACAGAAAATAAAAAGGTACATGACTGAATCAAAACCAGTTCAAACTGTGAATATATTCATTAACATAGTTCTCAAATTATATTAATTCCTTGTAATTTCTGAATGTTTGCAATATTTCACAGGTGCCACATCTTCTAAGACACAGAGGCCTATCAGAGTCTACAATTTCAGAGAAGTGAGAAAACGTTTATTTCTGGGATCCATGTAAAATAAATTTCTTAATCAAATAACAAGCCATAGTTTTATTTTCTTGACAGAACGCTTCTTCCTGCCACTATTATTCTGCTTATTGGCACCTATCAAATGTGCTTTAAAAATCTCATTAAACTCATCTAAAAATAAAATGTTGCAAATTGAAAGACACAAACTGTAGGCAATAGGACTAGGAAAATAACAAGGACTCAATTTAATTTAAACAAACAAACAAACAAACAAAAGAAAAACAAAACAAAAAAAACAAACCCTAAATCAATACCAAAATCAAACTAAAACCAGTAATTGCAAGAGTCGCATAAGGCAAATACTCTAAAGAGAGATGTCAAAAAAGAAATAATTTACCACTTTATTTCAGTCATATTGATTTGAAATTGTACAGTTAAAATATACAGGCTATGACAATTAACAGAATGTTGCAAACAATATTAACTACAAAAATCCCTAACCCTACTGAGTAGCTCCTGTGTTGAAGGCTGCCTGAGTTCTATGCTACGACTAGTAGATATTGTTTCAAATGTGCTAAATTTTGCTGAAGATTTTAAGTACAGTATCACAAGCTTACCGCTGAGCACTAGTTTTATTCTTAGAACAACTATTATAAAATATGAAAGAGACTTGTGATGAGTGGAAGGAATATATAAGAAATAGGCAGCCTTGACAAACTTGGTCTTCATATGACAAAGTCCCAAAGAAACCTTGTAATGGTTCTAAAAATACTTAGTGATATATGTGTCAGGTAAATACTATAGGCATGTCAGGTTTCTACCACAGTGTATAGTAACTTATTTCGTTAAGATAAGTAGCAAGCAGACATTTTAGATTCCTTATTGACAGACAAAGGATATCTGACAGTGAACAAAGAAAACAGATAAATTTGTTAGTCATGATTTTCCCTCAGAAACTTTATTATAAAAGGAAGACCACTTAAGATATTTAAATATATGTGACATGAGTATACATTCCTAAGGCAGTCTGTTTGCAAGCAATCTGTGACAAAGTGCTATGAAATAAACTGGAGTTGACAGAGGCCATAAAACAAGCTGTGCACTTGCCTCAAGATGTAAAGTACCAGACAAATGTCTGTAAACACTGAAAGTTTAAATGTAGGGTATTATGTCCTATGCTTTTAAAGAGGCTTAGATACATACAGATTTTTTTTTATATAATTTCTGAAGGACCAAAGAGAACTTTCTGCCCTTGGTCAGAATGTAAAGTCAAGAGGAGAAACCAAAAAACAAATCAAAACAAAAGTTCCCAAAAAGAATGAAGGGCCTGGGGAAATGGGGGTTTGTTTAGTGAATGCAAGCATCTTAACTCTCAATTAAAAAGCATTTCAGTCATATAGAAGTGATTACCCTCAGCAGTTTGTGACTTCTGTAAGTGGTCTACTTTTTAGAGAGCTTCCTTATACACTTCCTGAAAAATCAGACCTTGAAAATATTGCCAGTTGAATACATGAATATTGAGTTATAAACCCCACTGTTCACTCTTTTTTTTTGACTCTGATGTCTTGATTTTTGTGCAGCTGGAAGAGATCCCCAATTTAAGTGCGTTCACTTGCCTAGACCCTGCTCAAAGAGAATATTGCTCAAGATAAATATGTGGTAATATTGTATGAATAGGACTAATTATGGTCAACTTTTAACAGCCATCTTGCTTTAGGCTTTCTTTCTGATAATGCCTCTGAAGATCTACAAAACCCTAAAACAATGATTTTTTGATTTCTTCTTTTCCATTAGGGATAGGAAAAAATCCCATTTGAAGCTCTGTCATAAAAATATGGAGAGGAATTTGAACTTTAAATCAGGATAAGGCTCCAATCTGGCATGATACTGGCAGCTGTGGTTAGGCTTGATGAACAAAACTATACAGATCAGTGTTCAGTCTAACAAGTGTTTCTACTTTTGATGGCTAGTATGAAGTTCAAAAGCAAATTCCATGCTTAAACAGATGGTGAAATAGTAAACTGTACAAAGAGCTGGAGTTCTGACACAGCTCTACCATATGATAACACTGCAAGATTCAAGACCAACCTGGTATTTTCTGGATGAAGTATTAAGACAACGCATACTGTAAGCTGAGAATACTGTGCAACACATACTATAAGCTGAGAATACTGTGCAACTCTAGCTGTCATCATAACTTCTTTGTATACCTAAGAAGCTCTGCTTATTCCTATAATACTTCATTCAGTGATACTGTTTTTATTGCCTTTCAAACCTCAGTATAACATAATTGCTCTATAGCAGCTACATCCTCTTGTAATAAGTTCCAATAGCAAATACATGATTGCTATTTTTTTTGTGATGACCAGGTAAATATTACCTGTTACAGTTTTGGTTATTTTTCAGTAATTGTGCATTGTAGCACCTACTGTTATTGTAATCTTGATAGATTTCTAAGTAATAGGAACTAATATCTGGGGGTTTATTATGTGTGTTCATACTGAGGAGTACGAGCATAGGATGACGGAAGAAATCTTGAAAATATGAGCACAGTATGAAACTAGAAGCTCCAGGCAAGAAACAAAGTGATTAGTTACTGGTCATTAAAGGAAGGAAGCCTTGGGACCTGGATAATACCGAGAACCAAGGGAACACAGAACCAGTATTCAGCATGTATAAAAGGTACCAATAAGTGAATTCTGATATGATGTGGTGTTGCTGACCAGTGACCAAGGTGTAAAGCATATTAGAAAAATGCATAAACATAACCCCAAGCAGACTCTAGAGTGAGGGAAAAAAAGTGCTTACCACCACCAATGTTACAGTCTTTCTGGAAAGCAGATTACTATGCATATTATTTACTGTTAAACCTTTCTCCTGCTTTCTTTATTGAAAGACACCAATGAATTTTAGGACACAGAAGGTATAGGAAGGGTAAGCTTAATGTCAAGAGTAAATTCAAGAAAGACTGTATATTGGATTAAACTGTAACACTGTTAGGAATTTCAGATTATAAATAATAGCATTCTTTGTAACTTGAACAGCAATACATTTTGAATAGACTATTAGGAATATAATGAGATTATCAGAAAATTTCTAGAGTGACAGGCAAGGTATATTTCTTTATCCCATGCAAGTAACAGGGTGTTTTTGATCTGGCATCCTTGACATTTGGTTCTAATTTGAATGTAATGATTGCACTACTCTGGAAGTTCTTACTTTTTCTCTCTTTCCTACTTACATAGCAGCTTGCTCAGCTTTTCAGTGTCCTGTCTTCTCAAAGTGTTAAAAATGGAGAAATTAGGTTGAGAAGCAAGTAAAGAGAAGAATGATCATGGATGAGATTGACTAATGGATCAGTTTTCAAAGAGCTGTGGTAGTACGATTTATCTATATGTGCAGATAATTGAACGGCCTTTCTCAAGAAAGCTGATGGATAGGCCCATCTACAAGGATAGCTCTTTTGCTGGAGTAGTAGCTGGAATTTTGTGGAGACCTGTAACTAAGGAACTGACGGCTTTTATATCAAAGGAGGGTTCTATTTTGTTTGGAAGGCTTTCCAAGCACCATTATGTCCACTCTTTCTCTGGCTCCAACCCCAAAAGAAAAGAAAAAACAAACAAAAGAAAAAAAAAACCTCTACCCAACCAAAAAAAAAAAACCCCTCAAGGAATAAAACCCAAAATTTACTTCAGAGAAATTAATTTTGTTGGATAAATGTTATTTATTTTGTAGGCAACTCTCTCTTACAAAAAACAGAAGGTTGTTTTATAAATAAGTAGCAGTTTATAGCCACAGATTTTCCAATGTTTTGATTTACAAAAAGCTAGCAAACATTTCAAAGTTATTTCACAGTCTATTTTTTATAGGGGCCATTTTGTGCACTCCACTGGTAGACTTCTCTGTTCCTGGTCCATTTATTACCTGATATAGTCTAGATACTTTTCCTCCATTTTTGTCAGGAGTTCTCTCTTCTCCATTACGTACTAACTGGTTTGTTACCATGCAAAATGGCTTCTTCTCTCATACAGTGGATGTTCATTAGATCATTAGAGGCATGGCTTTCCTTTTCTAAATCCCTGTAATTTTTTCATTACTATGAGTTCAGTCTGTCAACTATTTATTCACTGTTATGTCCTTTTTCTCCTCAGTGTGCATGCTAGACCAAGTAACTAGTACAATATTAAAAAGCACAAGGGAAATTGTTGGGCAGCATTCTGGTGACGGAAAAGAAACTCATTCTATATACCACAACTCTGCAAACATTATCCTTTGATGTGTAGAATTTAACAAAGTAAATGACAGGCTTGATGAGACTAAGTCACACAGTAAATAAACGTTGTTTTCTCACCGACATTCTGCTTCATGAGCTGAAGGCATGATTCAGTTTTTAGGAAAAAAAAAAAAATGAAAAAAAACACAAACCCTGACAGCCCCACAAAACACCCAGCAAAACAAACAAAATACTCAATAGAAGTATTGTCTGTTTCTTTGCACATAAATATTTCAGGAAAAGAACATTCTCCTGTGGTATAATTGCTTTGGAGAGGAGATGATTTTGTTTTCTTAGAGTGGTATTGATGGGTTTAGCACAGACAGTAAGCTTGACAGATGTTTATTTGCTGAGTATGTTTGCGTATCAGGAACTTGTTTTATGGAACTACGTGCTTGAAGACAGATTTACAAACCACATGATGCTCATATGTTTTTTAGCTTTTCTTGACATTACAGGAAATTAGAAATGAAAGACGCATAACCTACTGACAAGTATATATTATATGACTCTCTCGCTCTCTAATAACAAAACTTGGAAATCTGAAATAAAGATGAAAATGGTATTCCTCAAGAATTTTGGGGGGACTGATTTAGTTTAATATTTCATTTAATATGGCTGAATGAATCTAAAAAAAGACAAAGGAAATAAAATAGATATATTAATTGAAGGTCTCTCGCTTTTACAGACTAGTAAGACTTTCTCAGATAAATTGAAATATTAAATTCTAAAATATAATAAGGAGGAGAAATATGCTAACATGTTAATTGATCAGAATATGACCATAAATCTATAACATGCAGTTACAAAGAGGGTGAATTTAAACTTGAAATAAATTCTAGTATATAAATGAAAGTATTTATTGCTTTATATGAGGTTTTCTGAGATTTGTGTTTTTAATACTCTATTTTTAGGAGCAGTAAGAACCATCTGATAGTCTAAGAAGCAATATGTGAAATGTAACAGCCCCATCTCAGAAATCCCCTGCTCATTCTGCTCAAAGGTAGTTGATGAACAGATTGATTGTGTGTCATTAAGATCTTTCTATCTTCATAACATCCTATTACCTTGAGATTTTTTGTTTGTTTGCTTTTTGCTATATTTAGACTTCCACTTGAGTTCTTAGCTAATGTGTCCTAATTCATTATTATGCTTGCTAGCATATTACTGTATGTAATACAGTAGGGTAAGTCAGCAGATTTACTCTGGATATCTTTTAGTTAATTTTTGTCTATAGTCAGTTCTTCCCTGGACTTCTCCATATCTGCTTCATGACAGTATTCCAAAAAGACATCCATTGCAGAGTGTGGCTTCTTCTGGTACCAAGAATCTGATTTTCTCTGATTTTCTTTATATGGTAGCACTGGAGTTCAGACAAGAACAAAACTCAGTTCTAATAGAAATATTTAAAAGACAGAAGGGCTCACATTTGTCAAAGACCTTTTAGCTCTGTAATCATTAAATAAAGTACTGGTATTCACAATAACAAGACAGCCTTTGTGTTAAGCCAACATCACCCGTCAGGATGGGCCGATCATATTTATTTTCTCTAAACTTACTTTGTCTTACAGCTTCATTTTAGCCTATTTATCTGTAACAACATTTGCTTAATAACCACATAGCTTAGAATTTGTGTTAGCTTTGTTAGCATACACAAAATGTATGGGTATTTGTGTTGTTTAACAAGTTCTGTTAAAATTTTATGCAGACAAGTGGTTATGCTGTGTGCTGGAAAGTGACCTTAGGACAAAGATGCAGCTAAAGGAAGCCAGGCATACAGTGACAGCTAAAAGTGTGCACACAGGTGACACTGGAGACCACAAATCTATCAAGAAATCACTAGTAGGCATATATTGATAGTAATGAAAATATAGGAGCTGGAGAAAATTAGTTTCAGGCGTAGTAAAAATGAAAAGGAACATATACCTAACGTGCAAAACACGTCAAATGTAGAAAAGTGAGATATAACATGGTGGTTCAATGAAGGTGATAACAAGAATGATTGGAGGGATGAAAGACCCCTCCTTTACAGAAAGGCTGAGACAGTTTAGTCTGCTCAGCCTGGAGAAGCCTCCAGTGAGACCTTTTTGTGGCCTTTCAATACTTAAAAAGGACTTATAAGAAAGATGGGAGTAAACTTTTTTGCAGGATATGTAGTGATAGGACAAGAGATAATGATTTCAAATTAAAAGAATCATAGAATCATAGAACAATAGACTCAGCTAGGCTGGAAAAGATCAAGTCCAACCATTACCCCGGGACTGCCAAGTCCACAAATAAACCGTGTCACTGAGAGCCTCATCTACACATTTTTTGAACACTTCCATGGACAGTGATTCCACCAATTCCCTTAGTAGCCTGTTGCAATGCCTGATCACTGTGTCGGTGAAGAATTTTTCCCTAATATCCAGCCTAAACCTCCCCTGATGCACCATGAAGCCATTACGTCTTCTCTTGTTACTTGGGACAAGAGACCAGCTACCTCCTCGTTCCATCCTCCTTTCAGGCAGTTGGAGAGAGCAATAGGTTCCCCTATGAGCCTTCTCTTCTCCAGACTAAACAACCCCCATTCCATCAGCTGTTCCTTATAAAAATTATTCTCCAGATCCTTCACCAGCTCCGTTGCTCTCCTCTTGACTCACTCCAGCATCTCAGTATCTCTCTTGTAGTGAGGGTCCCAGAACTGAATACGATACTCAAGGTACAGCCTCACCAGTGATGGTTACAGGGGGATGATCACATCCCTGGCCCTGCTGGCCACATTTCTGGTACAAGCCAGGATGCTGTTAGCCTTCTTGGCTGCCTGGGCACACTGCTGGCTCATGTTCATCAGACCATCAATCAGCACCCAGAAGGTACCAAGAAGGTAAATTCAGAGTAGATATAAGGACGAATTTTTTATTATGAAGTTGGTGAAACACTGGAACAGGTTACCCAGGGAGGTGGTAAATGTCTCATCCCTGGAAACCTTCAAAGGCAGGTTGGACAGGACTTTGGGCAACCAAATCTAGTTGCAGATAACATGAGGGTTTATAAAGATTCCCATATGTTTTCTCAAGAAATATAGATGAAAAATTTCCATCTGAAACTAACTCATAGTCTTAGAAAAAGGAATGGTATTAGAAGACATGAGTAAACATTTTTGTGGGAGAGTCAATGTGACTTTTGCAGGGAGCAGTTGTGCCCCATGGAACAAGTATTTGAAGCAGGCAGCAAGTTTAAATTGGGACATTACATTGTAATTCTGTATTTTCAAAATATTTTAGCAAGATCAGATGCAAAAAACTCTTAAAAATATCAAGATGTAATAGGCAAATTACAAATGATCTCTTGTGGATTAACAGTGAACGATTGAAACCAATGACAGATATAAATGGTTAATTTTTACAACAAAGGGGAAATAATTTTGGCATCTTCCAGGGGTCTGAGTCAGTGTCTGTGTTGTCCATTTTATTTAAAAGAATCAGCCATATTAAGGAGATAAATTCTGCAGGTTATTGATATGAAAATTTTCACATCTAAAGCTGTCTGTAAGAACTTCCAGAAAAACCTCACAATGCAATAGTGAAAAAAGTCACTGAAATCAAATGCTGATAGCTAAGCACATTAGTAACAGACAGGGTCCAAGAGAAGCCAACCAGACAAAGCTCATCTATCTGCCAACCTGTGTTAGAACCACTGTCATCAGAAAAGCTCATGAAGTATTAGTAACTAGAGTTTCCTTATTGAAAGGCACTGAAGCACCCATTTTCCATCCAGACAATTTCGCTAGAGAATTTTGCTAGGAGATCGCATTCTTGATGCCACTGAGAGGTTGCTGAGCCTAGTGAACCCTACAGATTATCATTCTCTTCTACTATTCCATATGGGCTCCAATGATGAGGCAACTTAGAACCATCAAAAGAGACACATCTATTGGAGCACTTTGGATCTGGAGCATTGTTGATGTTCTCCCCTATCCTCTCAGTCAGAGGAAGTAGTTTAGGAAGAAGGAGATGAATTGAATGGCTGAATGCCTGGCTGCATGACTGCTGCCGTACTCAGGTTTTTGGCTTCTCCTTTTTTTCAATAATTGTCCTTTCCTGATAAACCTACTGATTGATTATCATACTTGACCTCATTTGTGTCTTAATTTCATCCTTGGGATCACAAACTGAAACAGGGCCTGGCATTGGGGTTTTGTCCAATCAGACCCTGACATACCTCAAAGGAATTAAGGTGTGTTCCTTTAAAAATTTGACATAGTCAATAGCCCATCTGAAGTGCCTCCATAACAAGGTACACAGCATGGATAACAAGCAGAAGTTGAAAGCTATTGTTCAGCTAGAAAGTTGTGATATAATCACTGTTGCTGAAACACGGTGGGATGAATCACATGACTGGATGCCAAGATCAGTGGCATGCTGGGGTGCAGTGATTAAGTCCTAGTGGAATTCATAACCTGTAGAAATATTGGATGGGTGAAGTGTAGAGTCAGGATACTGACATGAGCCACCAATGTCCTGCAGTAGCCCAGAAAACCAATCCTATGCTGAGCTGCATAAAACGAAGTGTGGCAGTAGGTTGAGGGAGGTGATTCTCTCCCTCTACAGTGCTCTCATGAGACTACACCTGAAGTACTGCCTCCACCTCTGGGGCCCCAAGAACAAGAAAAACATGGACCTGTTAAAGCAGGTCTAGAGTAGGATCACAAAAATTATCAGAGATCTAGAACATCTTTCCTATGAAGAAAGTGTGAGAGTTAGGGTTGTTCAGCCTGGAGGAAAAGGTTCAGGGGAGACCTTAGAGCAGTCTTTGAATATATAAAGGTACTTGCAACCAAGATGGAGAGAGGCTTTTTATGATGTCCTGTAATGACAGGATGAGGGAAAATGGTTTTATACTGAAAGGGGTAGGTTTAGTTTGGACAAAAGAAAGACATTTTTTCTAAAGTGGAGGTGTTGAGACAGTGCACTAGGTTGCCCAGAGAAGCTGTGGATGCCCTGTAGCTGGAAGTATTCAAAATCAGACTGGACAGGGCTCTGAGCAGGTTTAGGTATCAGATACAGGAAAATATTAAAAAAGAAAATGTTATTATCCTCTACTGACTATCAGGTGAATCTAAGGTGGACTGTAGCTATGTTCATTGTATATTGTATACAGACTGCAGGTTATGGCATGAACCATTAGAAGAAGTTATTAAGACCGTGACTTTTCAGAGTTTTAAAAGAAATTAGAAATGCTTACTCTAACTTAGCCTGTCTTATAAAAGCTGCATTGTACAGCTCCTGTAACAATTTTGCTTCATTGAATTAGTAACAGAACTTCTATTAGCATATTTTTGTGTATTCATGCTGGCTGGAACTAACTTGGATTTTCTATTTATCGTTTTTTTAAAAGCATGAAAGCAAAATGTTGATATACCACCATACCATCAAGTGTTCTTACTTCAGACACACTGGAAGAAGCATCCTGACAGTGTTTCAGTTACTTATAGAAAGGCATTCTCATCATCTGTGAATGCTCTTATGCACAATCCTTGGGATTATATCTGGAATTGTGAAGGTTTCTGTTGACCAAGCCAGCATACAACCTTCTTTTGGCTGCTAGGAATGAGCCAAATCAAATTTGTCTCTGCAAAACAACCAACCTCTGCAAAGAAATTTTTTACCTAAGTTAGCACAAAGTGTTATCAGGTTTTGATACTAAAATGAGAAACTGTGTCTTCATGTTCTTCATGCTGAGCCAGACAACCAATAGGAATAGGAAACCAAAGGCAGGAGGTTTACATGCCATAAGTTCACCTAAATATACTACATGTCTGGAAGCACAGCCCAAACATCATCCTTTTGCAAATCCTAACTCTTTACTGGCAAAAATATTTCTCTAATCTCACTGTCTTGAGTGAAGTCAATGTGTGTGATTATATATACTGCTACAGATGTGAAAAGATTTTCAAAAAGCCAAGGATCTCAAAAAAAATTGATTCCTTTAAAACACACAGGTTTTTCAGAATACATTCTGCTGGCTCTGTCATACAAAGGATTTCTTAAAGCAGAGAATGTGTCTCAGGAATATCTAGAAAATTTTCTATCAGCATACTAGGTAGTCAAGTGTTGTAGTTTAAACCCAGCCAGCAACTAAGTACCGTGCGGCTACTTGCTCATTGTCACTTTGCTCCTCTCCAGGTGGAATGAGGAGGAGAATCAAAAGGATGTAATACCTGCAGGTTGAGATAAGAACAATTTAATAATTAATGTACAATATACTACTAATATTACTAATAATAAGGGAAATAACAAGGGGAGAGAATATAAAACTGAAAAGGGAAAAGGAAGAGAAAAAAAAAAAAACAAAAGCCACAAGTGATGCTCACCACATACTGACCGACACCCAGCCTGGCCTAAGCAGTGATTCATCCATTCCGGGTAACTTTGTCCAGTTCATATGCCGAACATGATGTGCTGTGGTACGGAATATCCCTTTGCCTAGTTTGGGTCTGGTGTCCTGTCTCTGCTCCCTCCTGGCTTTTTGTGCCCCTCTCACTGGCAGAGCATGAAAAACTGAGAAGTCCTTGATCAGGATAAGTGTTACTTAGCAGGAACTAAAACATTTGTGTGTTACCAGCATTATTCTCAGACTAAATCCAAAACACAGCAGTGCACCAGCTATTAAGAAGAAAATTAATTGTATCCCAGCAAAAAACAGGATATCAAGAATCAAAACTGGAGCCTTATATGGATTTTATTTGTTACTGTAGCTGGAACTAGAAAACTTTAATATCTAATCTTCTAATGGTTGGAACATTAGAAAGATTCCCATGCCCTTTGTCTTTCTCCCTAACCTATTTTCAGCATCTCCAAGTAGCTGAAGAAAAGGGTCTGCAACATATAGAGAACATGTTTCCTTACCTACTACGTGCACTTTATAGTAGATTTTAGCAATCTAAAAGCAGCATAGTGGTATCAGTTAAAAGAGCAAAGACTGAAGTGAGAATGAGAAAAATAGGCCATTGAGAGACGTATAAAAACATTATAATTGAAAGAGCTGGAGCTAAGTTTGTCATTTAGTTTTATTTTGCTCTCTAGGCAGCTATCTGTGTTCAACTGGACCTAGGGACAAACTTACCAATGAGAATTTTATCAGGAAAAGTACAGTGTCACTTCCCAGCAACCCTTGGTTAGAAGACTTGGGAGAAAAATATTGATATCTTCCAACAAAATTCTTAATCGGTGAGGACACATTGTGTTTCAGAAAGATGTGGAACTAGCAAAAGCAATATATTGGAGGGGTTGACTAGCAAGTACAGAGAAGTAAAATAATTTGGAAATGGGAAGAAATTGTTTACAAATGCCATCCACAGTAAAGATACACGTGTATAAATATAAAAGTTAATGAAGATTTTGAGAAAGGGGAATAGTTTAAATAGGTAAACAACTTAGTTTCAATCCAGTTATTCACAGTACTATTGTAACATTTGCTTTTGTTGTTTTTTTTCTGGATAAAAGCATGAAGGAGAAAGCATGCACTTAAACCAGATAGAAGCATATTTTTCTTTGGTTTATTATGTAACTTACACTATTATTAGAAGACAGTGGATGTTTAAAAAAAATTATCCTTATCACATGTATTTTCCTAACAGTTGCTAAAAATCCAAATTTTCAGTTGTTGCTCTTATTTCAGTGAGATGCCTATACTGTAAATATCCAGATAAGAAAAGCTACTGTTTTGAATCTGTTTCTCAGAGACAAGAACAAATGTAACTCGTGAATAGGTTTCTACAGAAAATGAAACCATTTTCTACAAAAAAATATTCTAAAAAAAAATGAAATTTAAGAAAAGTTTGGAGATATTGACATTGTCCTCTTCATTTGCAAAAGAACATAGCAGTTAGTAGAAGACAGAAGTTCTACCTTGTGGAAAACTTAGGCCAGCTGTCTATGAATGAAGAAACCAAAGTCTTTAGAAGCTAATCTTGGTTTACTCTTCTAGTTGTAAAGAATGGAGTAAAAGATAATAGGAACATGATATAAACAAGCATGCAGATAAATAGAGTTTATGCGGTGACATCCATTCAGCATTATTTTGCTGCAAACAGAACACAAGCACAAAGAAGTCCAAACGTTATACAAATCCTTTTCTGCCTTCTTAAATGTTAGGAATGTTCACATAAGCAGCTAACACATTTTGTTTAAGTGAATTCCCTATCATTTCTTCAGTCAATGATGAGAAGTCCCCTCCTCTGACATATATCACTAAGTTTTAAGGGTTGTAACTTCTTCCATTCGTTCAGGGTTCAGGCCAGTCTATAAGGTGCATTTCATACATTATTGGTCAAGAATTTGTGTTTCTCATCACAGAAACTAATACTAGTGAAAGTGGTTGCCATAGCAATTAATTGTCAGAATTTATTTTCTGAAGTGAACCAAGGCTGGCATTTGTGAAACCTTTTCACATCAGACTTCCACATCAGATTCTTGAAGAACTAATTCTAAGGTTTCAATTTAATTAAAGACGGTGCAATGTGTCTTTGTGTTTGTACTTGTGTCCAAGTAATGGCATCAATTAGTACAGTATCACATGCTAAATTTGCCATTAATAATGAATGGAGATTATTTGGTCAGTATACCTTCATTGCCATAAGAGAGAATCAGTTTATATTTGCTACATCATGACAGATTTTTATGATTCATACAGTATTACAGGAATTTGATTTTATAGTTATTCTTCTTGTTTTATCTCATCATCAGTGGAATCCAGCCTTCCACAATTTTGCTTACTTAGTTTAATAACACGCTGAACTCTTGGAAGGATTTAAATAAATCTCAGTTTTTAAGATTGTGAATGGTATGTTTTTTTCAACACATTTATGAGCTTGTCAGCATTCTACTTAAAATTTGCAAAATGTGATGTGTCCAACTACCCAGGACAAGAGTGGCATTTTTAAGATTATGATTATCTGCCAGGGAGGGATGGAGAAGGGGGAAGGAAAAAAAAAAAAAAGAAAAGAAAAGCACATTTGTATTTCAATGTTTGTATGTTTTCGGTTACCACTGTTTTTTTAATTGTATTTTTTATATATGCCTTGGCATCTCCCAACAAAGGCAACATCACAGAGAGTTTAGATATGCATTTATTTTTCATCAGATTTAATTGGACTGAAAGAAATATTGAAGTGTGCTTTTGCATATTTTCTTTTTAAATAAAGTGCCAAATCTGAAGACTTAATTATTTTCTTCTATAAAAACTGTCTAAATTTCTAAAAAAAAAATGAAACCTTTATGATACAGGATTTAGTGGTGGCTCTATTGAGTCATGCAGACTTAAACAGAACAGATACCAGCAGTATGTAAGAACAGATACCAGTATGTCAGTGTTGTAAATATACTGCATCATCTATCAAAATATGCAGTTTGCCCCAAAGAGTCCCATATTTAAAATACAGGGCAGAGATTTTTACAGATCATCTTTGAAATACATTGTCAAAATGCTGAACTCATTTTGCTGTTTTTCCTGGTGCCATCATTCATTAGCAAAACATAGCATGCAAAATGGTAAACAAAGGAAATCATGCTTAAGCTAACTGGCGACTACAGGGAGGGTAGCTTTGTGCATTCTGCCTGCCTCTTGAACCACTTGAGAAATAAGTTCTTCATAATATACTTTGAAAACATCAGAAATTAAAAGTTATGCATACACACCAGAAATAATCCACTGTGAGAGAAATAAAAACCCTAGCATTTTGTTGTCTATCTGGAATTCTGAAAAGCCTTTGACACAGCCCCCCACAATATTCTTCTCTTTAAATTGGGGAGATACAGATTTGAGAGGTGGACTGTTCAGTGAATAAGGAATTGGCTGGATAGTCTCATCCAGAGGATAGTGATCAATGGTTCAATGTCTGGATGGACACCAGTGACAAGTGGCATCCCTGAGGGTTCCATTCTGGGACCAGTGCTGCTTAGTATCTTTATCAACAACACAGACAGTGGGATTAAGTGTGCCATCAGCAATTTTTCAGATGACATGAAACTGTGTGGTCAAGTGCAGGGTCTTGCACCTGGGTCAGGATCAAGACAGGCTGGGTAATGAAGGGATTGAGAGTTGCCCTGAGGAGGACTTAGAGGTACTGGTGAATGAAAGATTGGACATGATCCAGCAATGTGTGCTTGCAGCCGAGAAGGCCAATTGTATCTTGGGATGCATTCAAAAAAGCATGGCCAGCAGGTCAAGGGAGGTGATTCTGCTCTGGTAAAACCCACATGCAGTACTGCTTTCAGCTCTGGAATCCTCAGTACAGGAAAGACATGGACCTGTTGAAAAGGGCTCAGAGGAAGGCCAAAAAAATGATCAGAGGGCTGGAACACCTCTCCTATGAGGAAAGAAAGGCTGAGAGAGTTGGGGTTGTCCAGCCTGAAGAGAAGACTTTGGGGAGGAGGCCTTATTGTGGCCTTAGTACTTAAAAGAGGCTTACAAGAAATATCTGGAGAGACATCTTAACAGAGCCTTTTGCAATAAGACAAGGAATAATGGTTTTAAATGAAGAGGGGAAACTCAGCCTAGATGTGAAGGGGAAATTTTTTACAATGAAGGTGGTAAATATTGAAACAGGTTGCCCAGAGAGGTGGTGGATGAACCATCCCCAAAGACATTCAAGGCCAAGCTGGGTGTGGTTCTGAGCAACCTGATCTAGTTGAAGAAGTCCCTGCTTGTTGCAGGGGGTTGGACTAGATGACCTTTGAAGATTCCTTCCAACCCAAACTATTCTGTGATTTTAGTGTTTAGGATTTTAATTTGTTGGTTTGTTTGTTTTTTTTCCTGTTACTTTAATACACTCCTGTATAAAGACAGATCAGAAAGCTCACTAGTTGCTACAGCAATGTAGAACATGCTTGGTTTGTAGTTGTTGTCTATACCTCTCGACTAATAAAACTGACATTCATTGAGGGAAAATGAGCAAATGAAGTTAGTGGACATGAAACAAATTATTTTATTATCAGAAAAATGTCTATTTCAGAATCAGATGTTCAGAAGCAGATTTTCATTGCACCATTCTCTTGTACCTAATGGGCTGATATAAAGGTGCAAATAGCACTCCAGTGTAGCTTTTATTTCTGATTTCAGCTAAAAAAAATGTTACTGAAAGACTTTTTTGGGTAGGGTTTTTTGTTCTTAGTTTATGGGCAAGGTTTGAGGTGTTTATCATATTCTGAGAATGGAGTTTTCCCATTTTCATTTTCAAGGAACAGCTGAAAATTTTAATTCAGGGAAGTAGACAAGAATGGCCTTCCCTCTAAAAGCAGCCATTAGTCTACGTTCAAAAGAAACACATGTATAAATGGCTTTGCTGCCCATTTGCCCATTATTTTCTAGCAGTTTGTGAGAGTATGAGGAAAAAGAACCAGGCAAGGAGGAAACATGACAAAAGTTTCTGAACAGACGTTAGAGGCTAGATATTCTGAAATGAGTTCACAGTAGTAAACAGAGGAATTAGTTGCTCAGTACTTCACGTTTTCAGTATTTTAGAATAAACTATATTGCATGAAAAAAAAAATCAGTTCTATCAATATTTTCTCCTTTCACAAATTTCTGATTTTTTAGCAAATTAATGATAGCAATTCTATTTTCAATTGCAGGTGCAGAGTGGGTAGTATTGTACCCAACCCTCTGTAATTCTAAAAGCATCACTGAAGACTGAAAATAGGAAGTGGAGTAGAAATGCCTTCTGGGTAAATGATAACAAAAGAATATTTATAACTGATGTTTTGCAGCAACATTACTATGAATACTTAAAACAAGCAATGCTGTTCAAGAGTTTCTCTGGAAAATAATCTAGTGTCTCTTCAGAAACAGAATTTCAAAAACATTAATTTTATCCATCTGTATTTTGTTTCTAATTTCCTGAGTTCTTTATGTATAAGAGACAGAGACTATTAATACTGAGCAATTTAATACACACCTGTTTATGAGATATTCTGAAAGAAATAAAGATGAAACAGCTTTGCAGATGATTTAGTAAAATCTCACAGTTTATGTGTATCAAACAGATCTGTGAAATCTGGAAATATCAGTGAAGAATGGAAACCAGACCTGCAGCTAAACTGCAAGTCTTTTAACAGATGAATAAAAATCCACTTTCAGAGAAGTGGTGAAGCCTAAAGCTAAATCGTAGTCTAAATGGATAAATGTGACTTAATTTTATGAGTTAAGCAGAGCCCACTGCTGGAATAGTACAGTATACTCTCTCATGTAAACAGTAATTTCATGAGTAGCTGACAAATAACTAACAGGGAAATCTCACCAGATAACTGCTTGACATCAAGCTCATGTCTCTTTGTGACCAGAGTCATAAGACTGAGGAAGACTTTTTTTCTAATTTTAAGCAGCAGGAATACTTTGTGTATAAAGAAACATGACTGGGAATGGAGGCAAGAAATGTATGTACCTGTTAATTGTTCTGTGCATTTAGCATGGCTTCCCTTCCTGTTCTTCTGGCATGTTCTTTCTCTGCTATGATTAGGGGAATTCTTATATTAATATTTGTACAGTTCGATCACGAGCAGAACTTAAAATCTCTTGCAGTGATTTGGTAAAACTTAAAAAAAAAAAAAAAAAAAAATATTGCTGGTACAAGTAGTTCACTGTTTTCTGACATTGGCCTAGACTATCCTGTCATATCCCTCATGTCAGTATGCCTTTATTGTCAGAGAAAATAAGGTGATGAATTTCAGTACTCCTTCAAATTTTGCTTAAGGACGGATAATTATATTTTCTTTCCCTTTGTGGCAAAATAGCTGAAGAGCTGATACCAACATCCTGAACTGATGAAGCAATATAAATTCTTTCCAGATAAGCACATTTGCCTAAGAATTAGTCTATGTCAGCCTTAAATATTCAGAGTTCGTTTCAACACTCTAAATCCAGTAATTGGATCAATTATAAGGAAAGAGAAGGAAAAAGTAATTTCACTTCCATCAGAATGATTCACCAGTTCCCTGTTATCTAGAGGTACAGTGCTGTCACAAGGTAAAAGTATCTGCCAGGACAGGACTTAGGAATGTCTTGGCTCTGCTTGAACTCAGGAGGAAATTGTTCCCTTTGACTACATTTTTTTCACTAGCTTCCAAGTCAGCCTAGCTCATTGAACATGACTTCCCTGACTGTCATATTCTTGATTATTTGCTCTTCCACAGGGGTGAAGGGAAAAAAAATAATTGAGTAAAAAGTTGAAAGGTTTCCTAGAATATGAAGCAATATATTCCAGAAATGAAGTCAAGCTTTCTTAGATCATGTGTTGAAAAAGTCATAGTAACATTAAATCCAAATTATGATGAGATTAGTGTCTTCAATAAGGGTGATCAAGTAGCTCATTAAGTGTATGGTATGGAGCAACAGTAATGCACCACAGTTGTACAAATAGAATACAGTTTTACTTTGCATGTTTAATTCAAATAATTTCAATATATTTCTTCATTTAGACTAAAAATATGTTCTGTAAAATCTTCAATACTTTCACAAGTCATTCAGCTTTTTGTTTGGACAACTCCTCATTGCATTTTCCTTATTTCATTTAGAATAATTGTCTTTTAGGGTGGAAAAGACCTTTAAGATCATTGAATCCAACCCTAAACCTAACACTGCCAGGTTCACCGTTAAACCATGTCCCTAAGTGCCACATTTACATCTCTTTCTAACACCTCCAGAGCTGGTGGCTCAACTACTTCCCAGGGCAGCCTGTTCCAATGCTTGACACCAACCTGTAACCTGTAATCTGATAACCTTTTCAGAATCTATGGAGCTTTTCTACCCTCAGGCAGATCAACACTCCTGCCCAACTTGTTGTCTGCAAACTTACCAAGAATACAGTCAATCACTTTATCCAGATTATTGATAAGGAATAAACAGAACAGTCCTCAGTACTGAGCCCTAAGGAACACCCCTTGTGAGTCGCTGCCAACTGGATTTAGTTCCGTTCACCCCAGTTCTTTGGTGTCAGACGTCTGGCCATCTTTTTATCCAGCAAAGAGTACTCCCGCATAAGCCACAAGCAGGTATTTTCTCCAGGAGAATGCTGTGAGAAATTGTGTCAAAGGCTTTACTACTGTCTAGACAGACAACATCCACAGCTTTTCCCTCATCTACTAAATGGGTCACCTTGTCACAGAAAGACATCAGGTTTGCCAAGCAGGGCATTCTTTCATTGCATTCCTAGGTTTAGGTACGTATTCTGAATGCTGCCATATGACAGCAATGATACCTGAAACCTTCCATTCTGACTGCAAACAGATCTGACAATGAACTCATCAAATCAGACCTTTAATTAATTATCCCACCAAATCACCAAATTATTACCAGTGTTATTATATGTATAATCATGGCGACTGAAATTACATTTCAATTCAGTGTGTACATTTGAATTCAGCCCAGGCACAGCTACAGGTTGGGCAGAGAACAGATTCAGAGCAGTCCTGCGGAGAAGGACTTGGGGGTGTTGGTTGATGAGAAAATGAACATGAGGCGGCAGTGTGCACTCACAGCCCAGAAAGCTAATCATATCTTGGGCTGCATCAAAAGGAGCATGACCAGCAGGTCAAAGGAGGTGATCCTGCCCCTCTACTCTGCTCTTGTGAGACCTCACCTGGAGTATTGTGTACAGTTCTGGTGTCCTCAACATCAAAAGGACATGGAACTGTTGGAACAAGTCCAGAGGAGGGCCACCACGATGATCAGGGGACTGGAGCACCTCTCATATGAAGACAGGATGAGAAAGGTGGGGCTGTTCAGCCCGGAAAAGAGAAGGATGTGTGGAGACCTCCTAGCAGTATCTGAAGGGGGCCTATAGGGATGCTGGGGATGGACTCTTCATTAGGGAGTGCAGTGACAGGACAAGGGGTAATGAGTTAAAAATTAAACGGGGGAAGTTTAGAATGGCTATAAGGAAGAAGTTCTTTACTGTTAGGGTGGTGAGGCACTGGAATGGGTTGCCCAGGGAAGCTGTGAATGCTCCATCCCTGGCAGTGTTCAAGGTCAGGTTGGACAGAGCGTTGGGTAGCATGGTTTAGTGGGAGGTGTCCCTGCCCATGGCAGGGGTTTGGAACTTGATTATCTTAAGGTCCTTTCCAACCCTAACTATTCTATGTCAGCTGCATTAAATAAATTTTATGTTTGTATGAAAATGCTAGCAAGTAACATTTTTTCTTTAAATCTGTGAAGTATAAGACTAGTTACATTTATCTTCAAATGGGAATCCTGTTTAATCAATGCAGGATTACTAAAAATGTAATTTGTGATTGTACTAACACAATTACACCACACAGAATCCCAGTGGAGTCTCTAGAAATATTATTAAGGATGTCAATAGAAAGAAGTGTATGGATTAAAAGGTTCTAAACTAATCATGCACTTATTAGGTATGGCCAAATTCTTGCTAACTCCCAGATGAAAAAGAAAACAAACCTAAACTAATTACTAAAGTTGTGCACACAGGGGAAGGTGTCTGTACTAGAAGAAGTAGCATAAAGTAGCTCTCATGCTTTTAATTACCTTTTCCATTATGCCATTTTGAATTATTACAGAAAAAAAATAGTAACATAGTAATATGAGGTGCTGATGAGCTACAGCAATATAAAAATGTGCATCAAGACAGCTGTTGCATAAAATGTTACCTTGCAAAATAATCTTTACAGTTAGTAAAACTAGATTTATTGAATCCATTTAATAGTACAAACAGATGTAGCTCTGACTTGAAAATAAGCAGATTCTGCAGCACAAAGAGTCTGATTAGAAAGAAAACAAAGAGTCTGATTAGACTCTTTGAGAGACATTGATCATCTTAGCATTTACAGAATGCTTCTGTGTACTCTGAATCAAAATCTACAGGAATTGAAACCACAAATGTTTATAACAGACACACAATATTAATTAGGAAACACAGACCTCTTTCTGTAAAACCTACTAAAGAAGATTTTCACAGAAGTGAAAATATCTCAGTTGAAGCTCCAGCCAACCTGGTGATAAGTACATATCTTTCTTTCAAATTCCAAGAATATCTTTCATTCATCGATCTAAACATTAGCATATGAGGTAAAGGGGGCACACAAGAATGAAAAATATGTATATTCAGTAACTCAAGTTTGAAAGTGTATGGCTTTGAACAGTCTTATGATAATGCAGTTCAAAGGTGATTTAATTATGAAGATTCATAAATCAACACAGTTCAAATTGCACAGCTTGTTTATAGTAATTTTTTGATAATGGCTGTTTTAAGGGTGGGTCACGGGAAGAACTCCGCCACAGCAACTTTAATATTGCAGGTTTCAAAATTCTTTACATAATTATAAGGAAATGTATTAAATGTTTAAAAAAGGTTGTACTGTTTTCTCAGAAACTCATTATAACACATTCCAACTTTAAAACCTGCAATTAACTTGGAATAAAATCTCTGCTGGATCCAATGATGCTCAGTAGGGTATATGTTATAATCTCTCTTTTGGCAACATAACCAAGACAAGACCTGATGTTATAGATAATTAGATTATTTTAGCTAATTAGCTTTGTCTATAACTTAATTTGGGTTTAGTGCTGCCACAAACAATCTTTTGAAGATATTATTTAAATAAGAAAGCAGTCGCATGAAGCTCTCTGTCACAGCTGAACATAAAACCTTTAATCTCTATCAAAATTCAAAGCTGAAATTCAGACAATTAACTAAAGAAAGAATAAATGTGTAAATAATAAACTGTATATACTTGCTTTCTTGTGTACAGTGAACTGGATTAATTTTAAGCAAATAATTCAAAATTTCAGTGAAGAAAAGTCAAGCATGGGGTGTTTAACTTGGAAACAGGAGAAATAACTTTAAAAAGAAGTAAACAATATAAGAATGAATTCTGCATGAAAAAATAGCAGACTGCACAATTTTGTCTGAAAGATCTTTTTGATTTTGTGTTTCTTTTTTTTCTGATAATAAAATATTCACTCTAAATATTAACACAGAAAATAATGTCTTCTTATTGTCAGGTGTTTAAAATTAATCCTTTTTCAATTAGCCATCACATAGCTAACAGCTTACAGAATGAACTGCTTACCACCAGAATTATTTCAAGATTTTTTATTTTTCATGTCACACATTTAAGAAAATAAATTAAGAGGACTTTTCAGGTGTTTCAAGCAACTCTAGCCAACATATTTAGTATGCTTAAAGATATATGCTGTGTTAGGCTACCATAAGAAGCATGGCAGAATAATTGCAATAAGAAACTTGTGGGAAAACACCACAAGAATAACCTAAAACAACAGCTGAAGCAATAGCTGGTTGTGATATTAAATGGAAATGTTCTAACCCATGATATACTATCACATACTGATCGCCTAAAGCTTTTCCAGTTGAGAACAATATGTTGAACATGTATCTGACAAAGGCCTACATTGGTGCAATATCACTTCACAGTTAGGTGACCACAAGCTGCCAAGTTATTTGTAGAGATAGACAATGAGCAGGAGACAGATGTGATATTGCCCTAGGGCTTATTAGAAAGGCAGAAGAGAGATACAGACAAAACAACACATATTAGCGCCAAAAAGCATTTTTAATATTTTAGTTGCTCTGATACTCAGAAACTCTGCCATTGCTCAGTGACTTGAAACCATGTTGCAATAACAGAAAGGAACAGGGAATCAAATGGACTTAGATATTTTTCAAAGTAGAGTTTACTCTGCTTTTGTTTCTGATCTTTTGGGTGAAGGAAAGGCATAGCTTGCTTAGATTTTAAAATCAGTCAGCAAACATGCCTACCCAAAACTATTATACACAGCTGCATGCATATAGATTAGAAGTTAATAGAGGATATCTATTTGTTCATACAGCAGAGTTGATTTGGTCTATTGCTTAGGAAAAACCAAGAAGAGCGAGCAAATGCTATAAGCCAAGGTACGCAGATTAGATGTGATTAGTGAACCCAATATGCAAAAAAACAGTACATCAAGAAGTGGAACTATATCTTATACTAAAGAAAAAAAAATAATAACTGAAGCTGTATGTGATTAAATAAATATAGCTATATATGGAGAACATTCACCCAAAAGGTGCACAAACCTCTATCTCCAACATACCAATAGTGAACAAAAATCCTGTATTTGCTGTCCCTGGCTCTTTGTAACTTTTTGCTCAGAGATTCTCAGAATCACAAAATGGTTGAGGCTGTAAGGGACCACTGGAGGTCATCTGGTCCAGCCCCCTAATTGAGCAGGGTCATCTAAAGCAGGTTAAACAGGGTGGTGTCCAGATGTTTTCTGAATATCTCCAAGGATAGAGATGACACAGACTGTTTCAGCAGTCTGTTCCAACCATATAGGTCATCTTCTAACCTGCTGAAATGTCAAAAAAATCCTCAATTCCGCCTTTTTTTTTCCCTCATGACTCTGAATATTTGACTGCTATTAATGGGTAGAACTTATTTTAATTTTCTCTGTACTCCAGTCTTGTATCTTGCCATTCTCATGCAGCCTGGGACAAAAGTCATTCCTGCTTCATATCACATTAGCAGCTTCCAAATGATTTTATATGCAGAACAAACATTGCATTTCAGCCCTCTTCATCCCTACAATGGCAAAGAATGTAATGCCTAATCCATAACAGCTGCATCCTACAAACTGTCACTTAAAATACTGATTCACCATAACTGCTGCTTCTGATCTATTTCTTATTACAGACTGCAGAATCCTATTTGTACTGTAGTTTATACTTTAAATGAGGTGAACAGAAACAGTTTTGGTAAACTCTCTGCATCTGTTTGATCTTGATCATCATTTTTGTTTTTTTTTCTTTCTTTTTTTTTCTTTCTTTTTTTCTTTTTTTGATGTTATACCCCTTTTTAATATCTTTCTGAGGTGAATACAAGTTGAACTAATATCAGAAAAATTTGAAAAAGTGAATTTCATAGAATCATAGAATAGTGAGGGGTTGAAAGGATCTTAAGATCATAAAATTCCAACCCCCTGACATGGGTAGGGACACCTAACACTAAACTGTGTCACCCAAGGTTCTGTCCAACCCGGCCTTGAACATTGCCAGGGATAGAGCACTCACAAATTCCCTGAGCCACCCATTCCAGTACCTCATCACCCTTACAGTAAAGAACTTAGTCCTTATATACAATCTAAACTTCCCCTGTTTAAATTTTAACCTGTTACCCTTGTCCTATCACTACAGTCCCTAAAGAAGAGTCCCTCCACAGCATCCTTACAACAGCTCCAACTTTCTCAGCCTGTCTTTACACAGGAAGTGCTTCAGACCCATGATCATTCTCGTGGTGCTCCTGTGGACTTGTTCCAACAGTTCCATGTCCTTTTTATATTGAGGACACCAGAACTGTACATAGCACTAAAAGCGAGGTCTCACAAGAGCAGAGTAGAGGGGCAGGATCACCTCCTTCAACCATGCTCCTTTTGATGCAGCCCAGGATACAGTTGACTTTCCGGCCTGCAAGCACACACTGCCGGCTCATGTTCATTTTCTCATCGACCAGCACCCTCAAGTCCATCTCCTGAATCTCTTCTCTCCCCAACCTGTAGCTGTGCCTGGGATTGCTCCAACCCAGGTGGAGGACCTTGCACTTGTCATGGTTAAACTTCATGAGGTTGGCATCAGCCCACCTCACAAGTGTGTCAAGGTCCCTCTGGATGGCATTCCTTCCCTCCAGCCTATCAACCGAACCACACAGCTTGGTGTCATCAGCAAACTTGCTGAGGGCACACTCAATCCCATTGTCCATGTCAGCAACAAAGATGTTGAACAAGACTGGTCCCAACACCGATCCCTGAGGGACACCACTCGTTACTGGTCTCCAGCTGGACCTTGAGCCATTGACCACAGCTCTTTGTGTGCAGCCATCCAGCCAGTTCTTTATCCACTGAGTGGTCCCTCCATCAAATTGATGTCTCTCCAATTTAGAGACAAGGATGTCGCGTGGGACTGTGTTGAACGCCTTGCACAAGTCCAGGTAGATGACATCAACTGCTCTACCCCTGTCCATCAGTTCTGTAGCCCACCATAGATGGCCACCAAATGGGTCAGGCAGGATTTCCCCTTAGTGAAGCGGTGATGGATGTCACCAAGCACCTTGTTGATTTTCATGTGCCTTAGCATGCCTTCCAGGAGAATCTGCTCCAAGATTTTGCCAGGCACAGAGGTGAGACTGACTGGTCTGTAATTCCCTGGGTCATCCATTTTCTCCTTCTTGAAAATGGGGGTTATATTTCCCTTTTTCCAGTCTTCGGGAATGTCACCTGACTGCCATGATTTCTCAAATATGATGGCCAGCGGCTTTGCAACTTCATTTGCCAGCTCCTTCAGGACCCACAGATGGATTTCCTCAGGTCTCATGGACTTGTGTGCATTCAGGTTCCTAAGATGTTCTTGAACCAGATCCTCTCCTACAGTAGGCCCAAGTTCTTCTCATAGTCCCTTCATCTGCCTTCCAGGACTTGGGTGGTGTGGTCAGAGCATTTGCCAGTGAAGACTGAGGCAAAGAATTCATGAAGAACCTCAGCCTTCTCCAAATCCAGAGTAGCCAATTCTCCAGATAACTTCCGGAGGGGGCCTGTGTTGTCCCTAATCTTTCTTTTATTTGTTTTGTACCTATAGAATCCCTTCCTGTTATCTTTCACATCCTTAGCTAAATTGAATTCTAACTGGGCCTTAGTTTTCCTAACCTGGTCCCCAGCTTCCTGGACAACATCACTGTATTCTTCCCAGGCCTCCTGTCCTTGTTTCCGCCTTTTATAAGCCTCTCTAAGTGATATTTACACTGGCCATTGTACAGTCACAGAGATACAAGATGATAACTAGCAAGCATATTCCTATAAAGTCTAAATTTACCAGCTGTACCTAGTATTAACTCTAAATATTACAGAAAGAACTTACAGTGAGTTTAATTTTGATGTAAAAGCATCATTTTGCCATGGATATAGATAAGATTGCAGAGGAATATATTTTTTGAATAAATATATGTAATGACAGCTTATAAAAATCATGCAATCTCTGGCATCAAAGGACTTTTTTGTTTAAATGTAAACAGATGTGAGTACATATTTCTAAGTTTGTGTGTTTGGAAGGATTTGTTCCGCCTGAAAACTTTTTAAAAGTTTAGGTTTTGCGTTTGTCAGACCCCACCAGTCCTGCCTGCACGCAGGGTAGTTAAAATCCCTTGCCTCTGCTCCTTGCTGACTCCTCCAGTGGCAACCAGGTCTCTTGGTCCTTGGTCACTCCTACCCAGCAACTCCAACACTGTTCAGTTATATGAAACGACTTAATTTTCAAGGGCTGTAGCATCAAGAATCTTTAATAAAAACTGGGTACAGAAAGACTTGTCCATGAACTTGACCCAACTGCTGCTGAAGAGAAAGATAATGTCCTTGTTGATTAAGAAGGGAGCTAGGTACTTTTCTCCCTGAATGGTAAAGTTTGAACACTACATTTAATCCCAATAATAGAAAGGAAATCTACTGTACATATGCTAACTAAACCTAAGAAAGACACATTATTAAAAAGGAATAAACATATAAAAAAGCCTGTCTGATTAGATTGATAATGTTAAAGAAAACACTTTACTCATTCCTGCGTACAGTTGGGGGGAAGGACATTTCCAACAAATCCTGTGGCTCTAAGGTATTTTCCTACCAGAAGGAAACAAATACATTGTTTTCAGTTTCTTCCAGATTTAGTGATTCTATGTTTCCAAGAGAGATTTTGGTCCACCTCTGAGGTAATACATTTGTTGGAATTATTTTTTTGCTTTCTGAAATATTTTTCATCTCTATAATAAAAAAATCCCTGATAAATTATGTAGTTATGATATACTCTATTTAGGTTTCCTTCACATTGATTTACAGTTAGCCTGATAACATTTCCATGTGCAATAGCTAGGCAATCCTCCCCAAGAGGAAAATATCAATTCACAATTTTTTTTGTACAAGAGATTGTACTTCATCTGAAGGCTGTAATCCCTTTTCAGTATACTAATTTACTTTTTCCTTATCTGCCACTTATTTCAAATTTGTATGAAAAGTTTGATGTCCATACCTCCTTCAAAGAACATTTAAACCCAGAAATAGACAAACTTACTGTAGCTAATGAAAAATTTTAAGCAACAGTACATTCTTAACACACAAAAATACACGTTACAATGACAGGTGAAAGATGTTCTTAAATTTATGATTTTTAAAAATATATTAATCTTTCTGTTCTTATTTTTGCACGATTAACGAGGGCAGTATGCCCCACATCCATCTCTTTGTGGTTTTAAGTGTGCAGTCACATGGTCATATGGTTAAGAAATGTTAGCAATGCTTATTTCCAAACAATCTTCATAAAATTATTGCTACAGCTTATTCTGACTAACCTTAGTACTTTTACCTGTTTTCAATATTATTAATTTTTAACATAAGTGAAGTTCCATGGTATTTTACATTTTGGATAATTTTGTCTAGTTGCATAATCCCACAATTGAAAAGAAATTCAGGATAAAGAACATGGCAAGACGGAATGTTTTTGGCCCAAATCCTTACTTTTATGTTTAAACAGAGTAAGTTCACAAACCCATGTGCTTTTCACAGGCACAGCTATAAATGTCATTTACATATGCTTTACCTGCAATTATCTACACCTGGGTAGGAGGAATCCCAGGCACAGCTACAGGTTGGGCAGAGAAGAGATTCAGAGCAGCCCTGCAGAGAAGGACTTGGGGGTGTTGGTCAATGAGAAAATGAACATCAGCAGTCAGTGTGCACTCGCAGCCCAGGAAGCCGCTGTATCCTGGGCTGCATCAAAAGGAGCGTGACCAGCAGGTCAAAGGAGGTGATCCTGCCCCTCTACTCTGCTCTCGTGAGTCCTCGCTTGGACTGCCATGTAATCCCTGTAATCTGGTGTCCTCAACATAAGAAGATCATGGGACTATTGGAACAAGTCCAGAGAAGGGCCACCACGATGATCAGGGGACTGGAGCACCTCCTGCATGAAGATAGGCTGAGAAAGTTGGGGCTGTTGAGCCTGGAGAAGGGAAGGCTGCGTGGACACCTCATAGCAGCCTTCCAGTATCTGAAGGGGGCCTATAGGGATGCTGGGGGGGGACTCTCTATTAGGGACTGTAGTGACAGAACAAGGAGTAATGGGTTAAAACTTAAACAGGGTAAGTTTAGATTGGATGTAAGGAGGAAGTTCTTTACTGTGAGGGTGGTGAGGTACTGGAATGGGTTGCCCAGGGAAGTTTGAATGCTCCATCCCTGGCGGTGTTCAAGACCAGGTTGGACAGAGCATTGGGTGACTTGGTTTAGAGGGATGTGCCCCTGCCCATGGCAGGGGTGTTAGAACTAGATGATCTTAAGGTCCTTTGTAACCCTAACTATTCTATGATTCTATCCATGTATCGGTTAAGCTGCTCTTGCATATAAATAGAGACTTAAGTTTATGGTTCCCCCACTGGCATATGAAATCAGGGTAACTGATTTTATGGAGTAGGTATGTAACTGCATGGTTAATATATATAAAATATAAGTCTATAAAATCCAGTTAATTCTCAATGATCTTTTGATATTGGAAGAAATCTGCCCCTTTTCTCAATTAGCAAGCTGGAAAAACATAAAATAACTGAGCTGCATTTCCTAGGGAGTCTTGCAAGGACAAACTAAAATTTTTGTCATTCAGATCCACAGATAAAAGAGTGAAATCCGGGTTACTCTAAGGTCAATAGAAGAACACCAGTAAAATCAAGGATTTACTTTTGGCCAAACTGCTTTACCTGAAAAATAATTTGCATAGCCACTCTTTCAACCTTTTCTGCTACATTTTACAGTGGCAAAATACCACAAAATGGTAGCACATTTATATTTTCTTCTTCAGCTATTACTTCAGAGTAGTGGAAGTTTTAAATGTGTTATAAACCTTCAAACTGTTCTTATTGATTCCAGCATTGATTATTTTTTTTAAAAGTGCAAGCGCTTTACTTTCGGTATATTATCAATAACTAAGATTTTCTTCATTTTTCAGTGATAGAGAAACATCATCATTCCTCACTCTCATAGCTTTCGTGATATAGTTCACACAAAATTACATTTGCTCTCTTTAATAATGAGTTACAGAAGAGTAGAACCGACAGAAATAGTAGGAGAAGAGTTTTAAAAGATTTTGTCTGAAATGTCTCAAAGTGATAAGTATTTCATTAAAAAAAGAAAAATATCTTGGGTAGATATTTTTATTATGGAAGAGTAACTGTAGTCTGATGGTGCTTCTCTGCAAAGGCACATTTTCTATAGATGCTGTGCTCTTTGTATAGTGTGTGCTAGTGGTCAGATTGCTGGAAGCCAGTAAGAAAGAATGTGAAAATTTGAATTTCAGCTCACCTTTGCATTGCCTTCTCCTCTGAAGGTCACTTCTCTGCTGTCTTTAAACAACCTAAGGGCTCTTCCTTCTAAGGCTATCCAGTGAGGACAATAAAGAGCATAAACACTCTTCAGGAACATCATTAGATAAATATGTGCCATCTCTATGCTACTACATTAAATGAAAAATCTTAAATTTGGGGCAGTTAAGCACACATAATTTGAAGGTAAGCACCTCCTGTATGAAGATAGCATGATAGCACCTCCTGTATGAAGATAGGCTGAGAAAGTTGGGGCTGTTCAGCCTGGAGAAGAGAAGGCTGCGTGGAGACCTCATAGCAGCCTTCCAGTATCTGAAGGGGGCCTATAGAGATGCTGGGGAGGGACTCTTCATTAGGGACTGTAGTGATAGGACAAGGGGTGATGGGTTAAAACTTAAACAGGGGAAGTTTAAATTGGATATAAGGAGGAAATTCTTTCCTGTTAGGGTGGTGAGGAACAGGAATGGGTTGCCCAGGGACAAGGGGGGGTGTTCAAGACCAGGTTGGACGAGGCGTTGGGTGATATGGTTTAGTGTGAGGTGTCCCTGCCCATGGCAGGGGTGTTGGAACTAGATGATCTTAAGGTCCTTTCCAACCCTAACTATTCTATGATTCTGTGAATACCCAGTACAGTTTTAATTTTGTGTGCATGCATCCAAATCTCCCCACACATCTTATCTTTCTATAAAAAAATGCATGTATACCTATCAACCTGGTGAAACTTTGTCTATTTTCTAAGATCCATGATGGACCTTTGATTGATCTTTCATACATCTGGGAAACATGTCTGTCCCTAAAGCATGCACACTTTGGCTGTGTCTAGACCTTCTCTACATGATCAGAGCTACTGTGCATTTTACTGTATTAAAGGAAGTGAGAAAGGAAGGCTAATGCATCTCAGAAATGAGTTTGTACACATGGGAAGAACGGTAGAGCGTATAGAGTGAATTCCAGACAGAAATATGCTACCTCTAGTCAGTGAGTTAACAAAAAATAAAAATCCTACCAAAGCTGTGATATCATTGAAACACTTCAGGTTTTCTTGCACATTTCAGCCTTTGGTGGAAGTCACAGTATAATGGTTCATTGGGCCAGAAAGTCTGAATGCTTGTTTGCTGAATCATATGATACCTTCTGTAACATTTAATTATTTTTTTGTTCTACAGAGTATATTAACTTTATGAAGAGTAATTAAAAACCTCTTCACTCAAGTAGAGACGAGTAATGCATTTTTCTAGAATTAATATATCTGTAAGAAGCTGAGCCATCTTACTGCTTATTGCCTACTGATTCTCTATACATTTTATTGATTAATAATCAAGAAAAAAAACAGGTATGTCGGACAAAGCACTGAGCAGAAAGTAACAAAAATAGTGTCGGTGGTGAAAGAAGCCAAATATTGCTACTTACAAGGCAAGTATCCTGAAAATGGGCAGAGGGGAGGGGTGATACTTTTACCTCTGTGATACTTTTGGTCAGGCATGGACCATTGTTATATACTGATCTTTTATTTATCTCTTCCAAGTTAAATAAAGACCTGAAAAAGAAATGTATTTGTACACAAATAACAATTAATTTATTTTATGGAGTAATTCCCTTTGTTGTCAGCTAATTAAATTCTGTCACTGAACCAAATATGATTGACTGTTACCTACAGCTGTTCCCTGTAAATCTGTCTACATGCAGCTGCTCCACGATGGTAAGCAGTCTGACAGTCTCTAAAACACAGTCAGGCAACAGAAACAGACAACCTCTGAAAATTTAATCTTAACAAGGCTTCCATTGAACTCAAGGGGATACCATTTTTAATGAGAAAGAGAATGTCAGACTCTGAGAATCTTGCTTAGCAAAGTTCATTAAGTAACAACTGATTAAAAGACATAAGGTGGACAGCTTTATTTTCCCTCTAGGAAAGCTAATATCTTTAGAAATTATTATTTCCTTCATAAGATACATTTAGTTGTCAAAATAACTGTCTTGTCAAGACCACATAGGCATGCGACAGATTACCCTTTTTTTTTCCAAGTTTGTTTCCTACTGATGTGTCGAGAGAGAACACGTTGCCAGCAATGCATTTTGTTATGAACAATATCAAGATTTATCCACAGAGCTAAGAAACTGATGCACACCAGTCATGTAGCATGGTGAGATGGGACAGAATGCACTCTCAGAAAGGCTGCAATGATCAGCAGTGGTATTGCTGCCATTCAGAGGAACCTTGACAGTCTCGAACAATGGACACAGTGGAACCCCATAAAGTTCAGCAGTGACTACTCTAAAGTCCTATAGCTGGAGGTGAATAATTTTCTTCAGCAGTTTAGTGTGGGGCCAGCCACATGGGAAACAGATTTGCACAACAGGCCCTGGGAGTCCTGGTGAGCAGCAATTTGAACATGAGCTTTTTTTGTGGCAAAGAAGGCAAACGGCTTCTGGGGCTGAACTGGGCAGAGTGCTGACAGCAGACTGAGTGAGGTGATTCTTCCTTCAGCACTGGTGAGACATCTCTGGGTATTGTGTCCAGTTCTGGGCTCCCCAGTGCCGGAGAGACATGACCATGCTACATCAAGTGTACAAAATGCTACAAAGATGATGAACGGATTGAAGCATCTTTCATACAAGAGGCTAAGAGAGGTGGGAATACTTAGCCTAGAGAACAGAAGGCTCAGGGTGGTCTTATCCATGTGGGATAAGGAGTGGAGGTAAAGAAGATGGAGCCAGGATTTTTTCAGTTATGCCCAGTGACAGGACAAGGGACGATGGTCCAAAATTCAAATACAGATAATGCTGCTTAAACATGCAGAAAAAAAACTGCTGCAGGGGTGGCTAAGAACTGGAGCTGTGGACACTCCATTTTAAATGGACACTCCACTTTAAATATCCATGGGGGATATTTAAAGCTCAACTGCACATGCATGACAACTCAGAATCAGCTAACGCAACTGAGCAACCTGCATTAGCTGACTCTGAGCTTAGCTGTAAGGATTTGTCTAGATGACTTATGGACCTGCTTTCCAGACTCATCTAATTTTTGATTCTGTGATTATATATTTTGGGGTGAGGGGAAGGAAAAAAATAGTATCTTGATTTTTTGTTTGGGTTTGTTTTATTTTTAATAATTTAAAGTTAATTTAAAGGTAAAACAATAATAGCAGATTTTGCTCCTCATAGCTGTCATACTGAAGTAAAATCAGCTACATTATTTACCCTGAATAAGAACATCCAGGCTTCTACATCCATCTGGAGATACCAGGTTGAAACTTCATTGAAATGTTCTTTTGAGTTTGAACATTCAAAATTAGGAGGAAGAAAGCAAACAGCAGCACTCTGTACTAATGTGATCTTTTTTACTTACTGCACTTTTGTATGTATTTCTTTTTAATGGATTATGCAGATTCTAGTTATGGTATATGCTTCTCTTACATGAATAGAGAGTATTGTTCAAAATTGCAGTGACGACTTAAGAATTGTCTAACAGGTCAATAGGAAAAGAAAACGTAAGAACCTCCAGTATTTTCTTCAGGCAGGCTGTACTGAGCAAAATTTAAGCAAAAAGAAGAAAAAATGTGTTTCAGTAAAGGACTGAAGATTAATAGAAGTTCAGGAATCTGATACTGCGATAAATAAAAATGCTGGAAGCATGCATGGGATCCCAGAATAGAAAGCTTATGGTATTGTTTTATGTACCACTGTGACAATATAAAAGGAAAACTAACATTTACAATGGTTACTGTTATGTTTCTGAGTTCAAAATAAAGCAATTTCTGAAATTATTTAATGTAGACTTGTTTATTATTAGATATTAGGAAGCAGAAACTAATAAAAATGCTTACATTTACAATGCAAAATCAAGTTCCAATGTATGTTATTCAAGTACTTGTGAGTTATGTATTTTTCCCTTTTCTAAATGAGGATATTACGTATGTTGAATTAAGGAACTCTAGGTTTAAAATGATTTTTTACACAGTAGCTTCTAAAATGGGAGACCACAACAGCAAAACATGTACAATTAAAATAGGTACAAAAATGGGATGATCTCATAAATTCCATAAGACTAAGAAACAAATGTAGAAGAACCATACATATGTACGAAAAAAAAAACAAATAAAAAATTAAAGTTTCTGAGTACATTCAAAAAGAATGATCAGATGAAATGTTTTTGCGTGTTCAAGGACAACCTTATTTAGTCTTTAAAAGTCTGTGTGGAAAAGCTAAGATCCAAAAAAAAGTGTGAGAAACAAGGAAATATTAAGGGATATTTCTAGATTTCCTTCTATTTTATTTGAAGATTATTTAAATACAATTTAATTTCTCAACAAACAGTACTGAGCAACCTCAACTTCATTCCATTTTCTTACTGCCTATTGCTTTTCTTTCAGAAATTTTGTTGATGCAATAAATACAAAATTTGCAAAGGTCTTTAAGAAAGATTCAAACAAGTGAAATCTTCAGATACTGAAATAAATTTCTTCAGTGAAGGGTACAATTTTGGTTCTGTTTGTACTCCATTTATACCAAAGACTTAATGAAATATGTTGTTCTAGACATCATCTAGGAAAATAATCACATTTCCTCATATAGAGCCTTGTGATCCGAACATAGATAGAGTGGCAGAACATTTTACTAGACTGTGCATTCCAGAATGAGAATAAATTTGGAAAGATAATAACCATGCTGCTGGCACTTTATCCTTTACAACTCTGAGGGGAAAAGAGCTTAAATAAAGCTCATTTACTCAATTGAAGTCTTTAGTTTATAATAGCTAAGGATCTGGCACATACATTATGGTTTATTTCATGATACCTTAAACACTGGTAACTGTTAGTATGTCTCCAAGATACTGGTGACTTGTGTTTGACTTCTCTGGCCCAAATAAAAAAACGCACATGCAATTACCTGTAAATAATCTCTTCATATTTTCTGATCCTCCCTCCTACCTTTCCTAACAAGGATGGGAGTTGTTTACTTTGGTTCCCACTTCAACTACTTGAATTCTGGAAGACAGAGAAGTTGATCATGCTCTTCACAGGTTCCTTACTGCATCATAACGTGGTTTAGTCTCCTTTGCAAACTCTGGCATACATCTTACAACCATGATAGCCTTTGTGAAAATAGTGAACTTTGGGATTGGGAAGAAACAGAAATATGACAAAATTTATAGAAACCACATTTTTATTTTTGGAAAATAACCATCAGGTGAAGCCTCTTATCTTTGATACAGTGATCTATTTGGTTTGAACACCATTAATTTTTCCCAGTACCTCATGGGAATCAAAGAATTGTTGAGGTTGGAAGGGAGTGCTGGGCATCATCTATTTCTAATTCCCTGCTCGAACAAGGTTACCTAGAGTACATTACTCAGGATTGTGCCCAGACAGTTCTTGAGTATCTCCAGGGAAGTATACTTCACAGCCTCTTTGGACAACCTATTCCAAGGTTCAGTCACCCTCACTTAAAGAAGTGAGTAAAGTTCTTCCCCATCTTCGGGTGGAACCTCCTGTGCTTTAGTTTATGCATGTTGTCGCCTGGCACCACCACGAAGAGTCTGGTCCATCCCCTTGAGACCTTCCATCCAGATACTTTTATACATTGATCAAACTCCCCCCTGAGCTTTCTCTTCTCTAGGCTGAACCGTTCCAGTTCCCTCAGCCTTTCCTCATATGAGAGATGCTCCAGACCCTTAATCATTCTGGTACGGCTTTGCTGGACTTATTCAAGGAGCTCCATGTCTCTCTTGTGCTGGAGAACCCAATACTTGATATACTACTCCAGCTGAGTTGGCTGGCAACACATTTATTTTGAAAAGGTGGAGATTTCAAAAGTTTCCCTCTTACTGCAAATACAGAGCCATGTGATCCCTGTTCCACTTATTCTGGTAAATATAATTTCTGGGTTCATACATCATTAATGATATATGGAGACTGGCTTTAGGTAACAGAAAATAACAATAGTAATAATGAGGTATTAAGGCTGGCATCTGGCCTTTTCGATGTCTAACTGAACTGAAAACAGAAATCCAACATAAAACACAATTTTTTCTTCAAATGAGGATTTCTTTGATTTTTCACAAGGCAGCTATCTAAATTCTTGGCTATTTTTATTTTATTTTTAGTTGAATGATTCTTTAGACTATATATGGTAACTGTTATCACAGAAATCAGCTAACTCTAAGTAAAAACAATACCAAAAATCCTATTAACTTAGAATCTTGCTACATCCTTATCTAACAAGTACTTATCCAGAGGCAATTCAGATCTGCAGCTTTCTCATATAAATTGTATTTTACTCCCCAGCTAATCCCAGTGCTTGGCAGAGGTAATTCCAGAAGTAAATGATCACTTCATAAATGAAAAGGAAGCAGAATCAGGCCATCTGTTAATCTGAATGCTTGTTTTACTGAAAATAATTTTGCTTCTGTCAAGGTAATTGTCATTTATGATTGAACAATTGTCTGCTCTCACTAAAGCAGTCAAATTCTCTGATGTGGAGTTGTGTGTGTACTCTATCTCCATGTGTGCAAGGGTATATACATCTCTGTATTTCACAGTCTTTTATATAATGTGGAAAGAAAGCTAGATTTCAGCTCTGTGAAAGTTCACTTTCATAACATTTCTCTATAAAGACTTAAAAACCACAGACTACATTAAGAATAAAACAAAAAAAAAAAAAAACAAGAAAGAAAAAATCAAGTGCCTACTTGGAAAAAAAATAACAAACCTAAGCTGATATTTGTGTTAAAACAATGAATAGCAAACATTGTAGTTCAATTAAATAGTTACGCCAAGTTCTGACCCTGATTTATTGAAAGCTCCTTTGTCTTATCTGTAATTCAGAATGGCTTCCAGGAGTCAAGAAATGTGATACAGATACAAATTTTAGGTAAGGTAAGTATGCTTGTACACCTGTGAGCATGTTCACACTAAGAAGGAGAATAAAAGTCTTTCTTAGGTGCAGTAGCATGTGGACTTATGAGGCTGGAAGTCCTTTCAGAGTGCTCTTGAAGCAGTGTGCAAAGCTAACAAACTAAAAGAAGGCACAGACTGTAGGAATACAGATAAATTATTTCCAGACTGACTGGTTCCTAGGAGTGCACTATCCTGCTTATGCCATATTCTAATCTGTTCATTTCACAACAATGTATAAACAACAATTTTTAAGCAAGAAGTAAAAAGGTGAGAAGCAGTCTCTAGATAATTAAGTAGATCAGAAGGACATCAGCAGTTTCAAGGCTGCTTAACTGCATGGGGAAATAAAATTGGAGTACTCCAAGTACTCCTTAAAATGGCATCACTTTCAGTTCACTTATTTGTTCTTAAAGCTATATTTTTAACTTACTTTCTGCATTTTTCTGTTTCATGTAGGTTAAAGCTGAGTTCAAAAGCTCTCAAACAGGAATCTATGACTTTTCACATCTGCCTACCCTTCTGTAGGCATCCCCACATTCAAGAGTTGAAAGAGGGAATGCATCATCCCTGCAGTTATAGCGCAAATGCACAGTTTACTCAAGACTAGAGAGGTCTTGGTCTACAAACAAAACACTGGTTTATGCTGTGGGAAACAAAGAGAGGCATTCCTACATAACAACTAAAAAACAAGATGATTTGAAGCTCATAGATTTTAAAACCAGGAAGATGTATGTTATTTGTTCATCTGGATGTCCCTCTCAGCATAAGCCAAATACTCCACATAGTAATTTCTCTATAGAGCCCACCACATTTTCAGATAAAACCTACTTATTTTTCAGCTCATACAAATGTTGTTGTCTTCCCTGAAAATTCTGGCTGCGGATCTTTTGATCTGTTTTGTTCTACCCACCTCTCAACACGTTCACTAAAATTACAGGCTATGAATCTGGACATTCAGAAATGTCCTTCCAGCAACTGCAATAAATAACCCTCACAAATTTTTTATTTCCTCCATGTGTTTTTAATATATTTTAAACTTTCTACATTTCTGCTCAATTAAGAGGAATTACTTCCTTCTTCTTCCTTCACTAGTTAAAATAATTCAGGTACACAGAAAAGATATTCATCTCTAGGATATTTTCTGTAGTCTCCTAAGTCTCTAATTACTCAGTATATATATTTCAAGTAATTTGTCGTATAATTTATGTTAAAGTTCATGGCTGACAGTTCTGAAGTTAGAGTTTCTCCCCCAGAGCAACAATTTCATTAATTCTTTTATTTTTGTTTCAAGCTTTGGGAATTTCAAAACTAAAGATGACTCATTTCTCCTTTCTGAATATTAACTGAATCTGAAAAACTAACTTAGGCTGGAAACTAATTTCTTTAAAAAGTCGTGATATGCACTGAAACTTTTATTCTTATTTTCATGATACTTGCACTATGGCCATCATTATAAATCACGAAATCCTCAGGATTATGTCCTCAGTTTACTCTCTGTTCTGTTTCAGGTTATTAGGGTGTTCTAATGGGATATGCTAGCTTGAAAAAATTTGAGACAGAGAAATGAACAACACAGGAACCACAAAGTCTTGCTCTACCAAGCCCCTGTTATACCTTGAATTCTTTCATCTCAGTTTTAATTATGCCTGTGAATTAAATCAATAGACCTGTAACGCTGGATCTTGAAGGAGCTGCAGCACCTCCTGTGAATGGAAAATATTCTCAGCAATTACAGGGGCTTTTTTAACAGTAACAGGAAAACAGGCAAGAAATTGTTCTCCTGAGATCCTTTCACCCTTTTCATAGAATCATAGAATAGTTAGGGTTGGAAAGGATTTTAAAATAATCTAGTTCCAATCCCCCTGCCATGGGCAGGGATGCCTCACCCTAGGCCATTTTGCACAAGGCTCTGTACAACCTGGACTTGAACACTGCCAGGGATGAAGCATTTACACTTCTTTGGGCAACCTGTTCCACTGCTTCACCACCCTCACAGTAAAGAATTTTTTCCTTATACCTAACCTGAACTTCCTCTGTTTAAGTTTGAACCTGTTACCCCTTGTCCTCTCACTACAGTCCCTGATGAAGAGTCCCTTTTCAGAAACTTTGTAGGCCCCCTTCAGACACTGGAAGGCTGCTATGAGGTCTCCATGCAGTCTTTTCCAGGTTGAACAGCCTCAACTTTCTTAGCTTGTCTTCATATGGGAGGTGTTCCAGCACCATCATCATCCTCGTGGCCCTCCAGACTTGCTCCAAAGCTTCATGTCCTTCTTATGTTGAGGACACCAGAACTGCACACAGTACTCCAAGTGGGACGTCACTAGAACAAATTGGAGAGGCAGTATTTTCTATGCCCTTGTTTTTTGTCTCTACCCTTCCTGACAGTTTAGACCAAACTCTGACAATCAAATAATGGTCCGTACTATATATATGTGCAATGCTTAGCATAATGGCTCCCAATTCAGTCTAGAGCCTCCGGGCACTGCTCTAATGATTTTGCTCCTTCTAACAACATCTGGCAAGTTAGCATTTATTTTCCCTCTGATCTAAATTCTGCTGCTGAAAGGCTTTGTAATATTATTATGGCATGTCTTGGATCAGAACAGTTCTCATAATCTCATGTTTTATAGCCCTTTTTGTTTTCTTCTCTGATCCTATTGTGTGTTGCAGAATGACTCTAAGAGCAGGACCATAGAGCTCTGGAGGACTGTGCGAGCAAGGCAGGGGGTGGCCCCCCGCAGGTAACCGGAAACCGGACATGGAAGGAGAATGTGGAGGAAGCTGTGTGGGGCTAACCAATACTGTTATGCCAAGGAGGAGTGGCTGAATACCACTCCTATATATGTGTGAACTGCGTCACAAATAAAGTAGAAGTTTGCTTATCACCCATATTGGGTTGGCCTGTCTGCTTCTCCTTGCCGCTTGCAATTGTGAAGCTGGGTGATCCACTGGAGTTAGACTTCAATCATTATTGTCATTTTATGCAAATATTAATTACTCTGTTTCTTGCCTCTGATAATGATTATTTTGCAGAGTTGCAGCAAGGACACCGCCTAAAATTCACTCAGGTGTTCACTGGATGCTGGGTAGGATTTTTACTGCCCACCTGAGCTACAATCATACAACTGTACATATTATATTTTGGTGCATATTGATCTTTAGTCATTGTAATTCTTCCAAACACTTCTTCAGCTTTGTCTTTAAATTTGTGCAAGTCTTGTGGCTTTCAGTTTTGTGGACTATAACAACAATAATAAGCAGAAGTATTTTCATTTTCCTTTCAACAAAAGACAAAAAAGCTCAAACATTAATAATAACAATGGAAGAAAACCAAATAAATAGGTGAATATCAAGAATTCATTTTTTTAATTGAGCAATTCAAATTATTTTTTTTAGAAAAATAACTTCCAGCAATTGCTAATATTCTTTTGTAGACAAAACTCATGAAAATTCTGAAAAAAATATAGTAAAAAATATAGCTTTATTAAGTGTGGTTTATTGAATTATTTACAGTTACTAAGGACCAGATGCGCCCCATCTTGCCTATAAGAATGTCTTTAGGAAAACAGTTGCATAATTAAAGTAGCTTCTAGTTCCTAAGTCAAAGGCTAAATGATTCATCTTTCCCTCAAGAAAACAACAATCATATTATATATTCAAAGCATTCATAGAATATAGTCACAGCATCTACAAAGATGGGTTCCAAACCAGCAAAAGGGACAGGCAAAGTATCTTAGAAGAATCAATATGAGGTTTTAAAAAATACATAAACCTCCTCATAATATAAGCTTCTTTTATATCACCATATTGTTCTTTGGGAGTATGAATCTGGTATGGAAACGAAGATGACTTTCTTTTCCTCAGCCTGAAATACATAAATAAAAGTACATCATTAGCTATAGAAATTTGGATTTAACCATTACTATTTTAAGAAAAGGCTCTAATTATTTTGAAGGAATTAATTTATATACTTACGCAAAACTTTGCACGTTAAAATTTTGAAATGTAAATAAACTATTTCTGGTTTTCCCCAGGCTAGCAAAATATATATCGAAAAGGAGAAAAACCTATAAGATCATTCAAGTCAAAGAAGGTGTATCTTAACTATATACGTATTCAGTCTAATTAGAGAGAATGATTGTTATATATAAAGTTTACAAAAAACATGTTAAAAATCCCACACTTGTAATTCAGTAGCTATAGATAATGTGTGTTTGTGTAGCACAGAAATAATCTTACCATAGTGGTTTTACATTCCTGCTTCATCAAATCTCACTCCATCTTTCCCAACAGTCCTTTGTCTTCTTTAATTTTCTTTCCTTTACCTCCTCACATACCCTACAACAGTTTTTCAAGAATTTTTTTTACCACCATACACCTGTAGGATACATAGCTAAGGTGTACAATAAGTAATATAATAAGGAACACAGATTAGTAACAGTCTTGAGTTACCTAAGTGCACAGGTTGTTTTAGACCTCACTCTGCTAAAAAACTTATTTTTCAGGGAAAAATTGTTTTACAGATGCAGATTTACATTTTATATTATTACATGTAAGTCAACTTCTGTTGAAATGTTTTTCAGGTTTTAGAATGAAGTTTCCATTTAAAAAACAGAACACAATATAAGCTATCTACCCTAGTGAGTAGACAGAGCACTTCCTGCAAGGAAGATGTGACAGTTAAGGAGAGCTCATGAATGACCTTCTGAGACTTGAATCTCTTCCTTTCTCTTGCTCTTTAGCTTGCTTTTTTTTTTTTTTTTTAATTGCATACACATATATATAGACTCTTCATCAGGTTCATAAGTTCTTTATTTTTATAGTTTCATAGCCTCCTAAACTGACAAAGTATGAAAACTAAATTCGCAAAAGCAAATTGTCCACTTCCCACATCACCCAAAAACATTAAAAGTAAGGCACTTATCAAGAAAAATAACCATTTTTGTTGTTTGCAGCAGAAAGGAATTTATAATCATATTTAATTAGCTAATGTTTACAAAGGTCTTTAGATTCTTGGATAAAAGGTATTAGACAAATGTTAAGCATGATCATCCTGATGCTTTTTCTATACTCTATCAACATAATTATGATCTCTGCAGTCTTTTCAACAAATAGGTTATAAGAAGTATTGAATTTTGAGATATTTTTACTTACTAGTGTTCTATAGCAACAAGGATGAATTTTCTTTTCAGATTCTTTTTAGATTTAAGTCAGGGATAAGCTGGAGAGTATGGAACTCCGGGAACAGGCGAACAGTCAACAAAGATATTGTGGGTCAGGGTTAAAGGGAGAACAATGATGGGAGACATTACTGTAGGGATCTGTTACAGACCGCATGATCAAGAGGACTCTGTGGATGAAGCGCTTTATAGACAAATAAGAACAACCTCACGTTCACAGGACCTGGTCCTCATGGGGGACTTCAACCACCCTGATATCTGTTGGAAGGCATGCTAAGGCACATGAAAAACAACAAGGCGGTTGGTGAACAGCCAGCATGGCTTCACTAAGGGAAAATCCTGCCTGACCAATTTGGAGGCCTTCTATGATAGGGCTATGGAACTGATGGACAGGCATGGAGCAGGTGATGTCATCTACATGGTCTTCTGCAAAGTATTTGACACTGTCCTGAACAACATCCTTGTCTGTAAATTGGAGAGACATCAATTTGATAGGTGGACCACTTGCTGGATAAAGAACTGGCTGGACGGCCAAATGCAAAGAGTTGTAGTCAATGGCTCAATGTCCAGCTGGAGACCAGTAATGTGTCCTTCAGGGATGGGTGTTGGGACTGTTCCTGTTCAACATCTTTGTCGCTGACATGGACAGTGGGACTGAGTGCACCCTCAGCAATTTTGCTGATGACAGCAACTGTGTGGTTCAGTTGATATGCTGGAGGGAAGGAATGCCATCCAGAGGGACCTTGACACACTTGTGAGGTGGGCTGATGCCAAATTTATGAAGTTTAACCATGCCAAGTGCAAGGTCCTACACCTGGGTGGGAGAAACACCAGGCACAGCTACAGGTTGGGCAGAGAAGAGATTCAGAGCAGCCCTGCAGAGAAGGACTTGGCGGTGTTGGTCAATGAGAAAATGAATATGAGCCAGCTGTGTGCACTTGCAGCCCAGAAATCCAACCATATCCTGGGCTGCATCCAAAGGAGCATGACCAGCAGGTCAAAGGAGGTGATCCTGCTCCTCTACTCTGCTCTCGTGATCCCTCACCTGGAGTATTGTGTGCAGTTCTGGTGTCCTCAACATAAAAAGGACATGGAACTGTTGGAACAAGTCCAGAGAAGGGCCACGAGAATGATCAGGGGACTGGAGCACCTCCCATATGAAGACAGGATGAGAAAGGTGGGGCTGTTCAGCCTGGAGAAGAGAAAGCTGCATGGAGACCTCATAACACCCTTCCAGTATCTGAAGGGGACCTATAGGGATGCTGGGGATGGACTCTTCATCAGGGACTGTAGTGATAGGACAAGGGGTAGTGGATTAAAGCTTAAACAGAGGAAGTTTAGATTGGATATAAGGAGGAAGTTCTTTACTGTAAGCGTGGTGAGGCACTGGAATAGGTTGCCCAGGGAGTTTGTGAATGCTCCATCCCTGGCAGTGTTCAGGTCCAGGTTGGACAGAGCCTTGTGTGACTTGGTTTAGCGTGAGGTGTCCCTGCCCATGGCAGGGGTGTTGGAACTAGATGATCTTAAGGTCCTTTCCAACCCTTACTATTCTATAATTGTATGATTCCTGTCATTTAAAACTTAATTTATTATTGTTTTTTGGCACTCAGCTAAATGACTAACATGCTGCATTCTCCTGCCATATATATTTTAAGTAATTGAGCTGCATTTTTATTCAATCTTTTTCAACAAAAATAAATATATCTTGTGGAAATATTTACCAGAGCCTGAAACTTTCTTAGAGGATTTATTCATGATTATAACTTAGCTGCTGACTATAGCTTGTTCCAATATAAATGGAGAAAAACAAATTATATATACTATGAATTGTTCCATTTTTTTCCCCTTTTTTCTTTGGAATCAGCATGTAGACATTTTATTTCAGAAGTGTATCAAATAATCCCAGTGATGATCTGGGGTTTGTGGTACTTTGAACTCTACTAGTTCATTGCAAATATCTAACCTTAAATACAGGATCCAAATCTGTAACCTAGGGTTTTCAAAATCTGAGCTGTGTAGGTCATGTATAAATCTTGTAGATGATTAATTTTATTTTTTTTTTTAAATAATTCATCCCCCCCCATCTTGGGTGTGCCTCATCTTTCTTCTGCAAGACTTACTGAAGGAAAGCAATCTTTTTTTTAAAAGAACTTCTATTTTTAAAGCCTAACCAGAATAGCAAACTTTTTTTTTTTTTCTCATAAAATATCATTTTAAAGTTCAGCCTCTTGGCTGAAGGAGATTATACCAGTACTCTTCTTCCCCATAAGATTAGACCCTCTTTAGATATATGCTAGTCTGACTCATATAAAGAAGCACTATCCATCTCTCCAGAGAAAGCTTTGCCATTATGAGAAAATAAATCAAGATCAATAAAGAAACTGAGGTCAGATCTGGAGAAAGAATGAAGGAAATGTTGCAGGGAGAACAAAATGGAGCATGCTGGCTAGAAAGTAGGACACACTAGCAGGGACATTAAGGAAATCAGGGTTCACATTTCTGCTCTCAAATTCTTTCTGTGTTTTATCCAGTGACAGCTTAATGACAAAACTGGAACATGTGTGACTTGCACAGTGATAAATCTCTAGGTACCTGTAGGCATGCAATGTGAGAAAGTTCAAGGAAGCTAGGACTTTTTAAGAGTTTCAGTAGTGCAGTGAGGAATATAGATCTAAGTTAGTAACTTAAGAACAAAACAATTTTTGAACATTTTCATAGTATCATAGGGACAGTATGTCAAAATATAATATTTTTCTCCAAATAAAAATTCTAGTTTTGTAATTATGTTAAGAGTGCTACTAAAAGAGATTGAAAACTCACCGTTCCACAAAATAAAAATTCTGGTGAAGCAAGAAAGAGACTGTCTATACTGTGAATTTCAATAATCTGGAACTCTTTCATTTTTATGTCAAAACATGATATTAAATACTAAAATTAGATCATAATATTAATTCAACATATTGCATGGCCTGAAAACCAGGATTTAATCAGTTATAAATGTATGAAAATTGAAATGCTAAACTGATGTTTATACCTTTAGAATTAAACACATCAGTACTATTGAAATCAATAAGTCAAAACAATTCTACTTTTTCTTTCTGAATCATTTGTGGAAAATCAACTTGAATTTTGAAAATAAATGTAGTAAAAGATGTATTTTGGTTATACGTCGACAACAGATATTATGAAGTTTTTATTTATTGCATCTCTCTTTAAATCTAATTTTTTATTGTAGCTGCAGCTTTCCTTCATCCTGTAGTGGTTTAAGCCCAGGCTGTAAATCAGAACCATGCAGCCCTTTCGCTCACTCTCCCCCTTCTTCCCCCCCCCGGCTCCCGGTGGGGAGAATCAAAAGAATGTAACTCCCACAGGTTGAGATAAGACCAGCCCAGTAACCAAGGTATAACACAAACCACTGCTGCTACCACCAATAATAATAATGATAAGGGAAATAGCAAGGGAAGAGAATACAATACCACCCATCGACACGTAGCCTGATTGAGCAGTGAGCCAGCCCTTCAGGGTAACTCCCAGTTACATCCCGGGCACGACATGCTGTGGTATGGAATACCTCTTTGGCTAGTTTAGGTCAGGTGTCCTGTCTCTGCTTCCTTCTGGCTTCCCCTCCTCCCTGGCAGAGCATGGGACTCACAAAGTCCTTGGTCAGACTAAACATTTGAGCAGTAACTAAAAACATCGGTGTTATCAGCACTCTTCCCAGGGAGAAAGTAAAAAAACACAACACTGCACCAGCTACTAAGAAGGAGAAAAAAATGACTGCTACTGCTGAACCCAGGACACATCCAAAGTACATACTGTAGTAGTACTACACTAACATATTGTAAACATGATTCACAGTTATCAACCACCTATGAACAGTTAAATCATAGAATAGTTAGTGTTGGAAAGGACCTTAAGATCATCTAATTCCAACCCCCCTGCCATGGGCAGTGACACCTCACACTAAACCATGCCACCCAACGTTCTGTCCAACCTGGTCTTGAACACCACCAGGGATGGAGCATTCACAACTTCCTTAGCTAACCCATTCCAGTGCCACACCACCCTCACAGTAAAGAACTTCCTCCTTATATCCAATCTAAACTTCCCCTGTTTAAGTTTTAACCCATTACCCCTTGTCCTGTCACTGCAGGCCGTAATGAAGAGTCCCTCCCCTAGCATCTCTATTGCCCCCTTCAGATACTGGAAGGCTGCTATGAGGTCTCCACACAGCCTTCTCTTCTCCAGGCTGAACATTTTGGTATGAAACTATGGGGTTTTTTTGTTTTGTTTCACTTTTCTTTTAGACACCTTAGGGAATATTGGGTTAGACACTTTAATGAACATTTGGTCACATTCTCATGACACAAAACTGTAATATATGTCCTTCAGTTAAACACTTCAATCTCCGACCCTGGGCATTTTTAGTAGCTACTTGGAGAAAGACACTGGATTATTCAAACTCAGAGGATTCTTTCACTTAAGAATAAGAAGAAAAGTGTACACAGAATTGTCTGTTAAATCACTTAAATCACTTATGGTATTGTCTATCTATAGTCTTCTATATTATAATTACAGTACTTATTCCATTTTCATTCACAGTATTTCAGTTTAACTTCCTATCTCTTAAGTAAAAGAATCTAGTCCCTTGGCTTTCAGGTCTGTCCTCCCATTATAACCCTTCATTATGAATCAATTTATCTATAGTATATGCGGCTGCTAGCTAACAACAATGCTGTCATAGAGAGTATTGAGTTCATTTGTTAAAATGATTGTTTCTGCAAAAGGTATTTGTGAAATTACTATGTTTCAGTGTGATATGAAATAAAAATCAATGCTTAAGTTTGTATCAGCAAAATGGCTGTACAAAAGCAGGCAGCGAAAGAGAAGAAATGCAACTTATCACAGTATCACAGTATGCTAGAGATTGGAAGGGACCTCAAAAGATCATCTAGTCCAATCCCCCTGCCAGAGCAGGAACACCTAGATAATGTTACACAGGAATGTGTCCAGGCAGGTTTTGAATGTCTCCAGGGAAGGAGACTCCACAACCTCCCTGGGCAGCCTGTTCCAGTGTTCCGTCACCCTCACTGAGAAGAAGTTTCTTCTCAAGTTTAAGTGGAACCTCTTGTGTTCCAGTTTGTACCCATTACCCCTTGTCCTATCATTGTTTGCCACTGAGTAGAGCCTGGCTCCATCCTCGTGACACTCCCCCTTTATATATTTATAGACACTTATAAGGTCACCCCTCAGTCTCCTCTTCTCTAAACTATAGAGACCCAGCTCCCTCAGTCTTTCCTCATAAGGGAGATGTTCCACTCCCTTAATCATAGTTGTCCTGCGCTGGACTCTCTCCAGCAGGTGCCTATCCTTCTTGAACTGAGGGGCCCAGAACTGGACACAATATTCCAGATGCGGTCTCACCAGGGCAGAGTAGAGGGGAAGGAGGACCTCTCTCGATCTTCTAACCACCGCCCTTCTAATACACCCCAGGATGCCATTGGCCTTCTTGGCCACAAGGGCACAGTGTTGGCTCATGGTCATCCTGTCGTCCACTAGGACCCCCAGGTCCCTCTCCCCTACACTGCTCTCTAACAGGTCGTTCCCCAACCTGTACTGGAACCTGGGGTTGTTCCTGCCCAGATGCAGGACTCTACACTTTCCCTTGTTATATTTCATCAAGTTATTCCCTGCCCAACTCTCCAGCCTGTCCAGGTCTCGCTGGATGGCAGCACAGCCTTCTGGCGTGTCAGCCACTCCTCCCAGCTTAGTGTCATCAGCAAACTTGCTGAGAGTACACTCAATTCCCTCATCTAAATCGCTGATGAATATATTAAATAATACCGGTCCCAGTACTGACCCTTGAGGCACTCCACTAGTTACAGGCCTCCAACTACACTCTGCCTCATAGACTACAACTCTCTGGCTTCTCTCCTTCAGCCAGTTCACAGCCCACCTCACTACCTGATCATCCAGACCACACTTCCTCATTTTAGCTGTGAGGATGCTGTGGGAGACTGTGTCAAATGCTTTGCTGAAGTCAAGGTAGACCACATCCACCGCTCTGCCATCATCCATCCACTGTGTTATTTCCTCATAAAAGGCTAAGAGATTGGTCAAGCATGATTTCCCCTTGGTGAAGCCATGTTGACTGTCCCTCATAACCCTCTTATCCTTGATATGCCTTAAGATGGTACCAAGGATAAGGTGTTCCATCACTTTCCCAGGGATGGAGGTGAGGCTGACCGGTCTATAGTTACCCGGGTCCTCCTTCTTGCCCTTTTTGAAGACTGGAGTGACGTATATGAAGAAAAGAGTTAGTATTTGAATTATTAATAATTACTTAATGCACAATACCTGTAATCCTTCCTTGAAAAGCAGTTTGTTAGCCTGATTATATTCCTATTATATTCCTATTATATTTCCTCAGACTTTAATTTTATGTTATTGTTATGGGCAATAATGTTAACTCTATCAAATAAAATGCTACTACATAAGAATTAGAATATCAGACATAAACTGTTTTATGTCAAATTAAAGATCTTAGATTCAGAAGACCTTTGAAAATAATAAAAAGAAAACACAGAAGACTGGCTCTTTCCTTGCAGGGTGTGAAAGCAGAAGAGGTCGGTCCTCGGCCTGTCCAGCCAGCTACAAAACAGTATCTGCCCATAAGCCATGTAACTTTCTTAGTATTAGGAGTGGGATATTCCAGAAGATACATTTCAAAAATTCTCTGTGACTTTTAGACTGTAGGTGGCTCACACTGAGCTTCTGTGGAAGAAGAAGCAAGCAATCCTGTCTTTTCATTTTTCATACATTCCTGACTTCCCTTGAGCTTCAAAAGAAGCCATCATAACAGAGTAATCTACATTCTTACTAAGTGAACAGATAACTGATTTAAAATAGTGTAATGGCCTAAAAATTACAGTTACAGACTTCAGCAACTTACAGACACTGAAATATTGTTTTTATTAAATAGGCAGAAATTTATTAATTGCAATTATCATAGAATCATAGCATCAGACAGGTTGTAGAAGACCATTAAGGTCAATGAGTTAAGCTAGCACTGCCAAGTCGACCATTAAACCATCGCCCTAAGCGTCACAACTACACACGTTTTATATATCTACAAGGACAGTGAGTCAACTACTTCCCTGTGCTTCCTGTTCCACAGCTTGGTAACTTTTTGGTGAATAATTTTTTCCTAATATCCAATTTAAGCTTCCCCTGGTGCAACTTGAGGCCATTTCCTTTTGTCCTATTCCTTGTTACTTGAGAGAAGAGACCAACAACTTCCTCGCTACAACCTCCTTTCAGGTAGTTGTCAACAACAAAAACAACTCCCTGAAGCCTCCTTTTCTCCAGACTAAGCAAGCCCAGTTTCCTCAGCTGCTCCTTATAAGGCATGCGCTCCAGTCTTTTCATCAGCTTCATTGCTCTTCTTTGAAAGCACTCCAGCAGCTCAACATCTTTCCTCTTTTGAGAGGCCCAAAATTGAACACAGTATTCAAGGTGCAGTCTCACCAGTGTTGAGTACAGGGGCACAATAACTTCCCTCCTTCTGGCCACACTATTTCTGATACAAGCCAGGATGCTATTGGCTTTCTTGGCCAACTGAGCATCCTGCCAGATCATATTCAGGCAGCCACTGACCAATACCCCCAGGTACTTTTGTATCAGGCAGCTTTCCTGGGCTGCATCAAAAGAAGTGAGTCCAACAGACAGAGGGAGGTAATTATTCACTTCAACTCCGTTCTTGTGAGACCTCACCTGCAGTGAGTACAGTATTCAGTTTTGGAATCCCCAATGTAAAAAGGATGTGGACCTGCTTGAGCAAGTCCAGAGAATGGTCACAAAGATGATCAAAGGTCTCGAACATTTCTCTCACAAAGACAGGCTGAGAGAACTGGGCTTGTTCAGCCTGGAGTAGCTGCATAGATATAGATTAAATAGTGGGAAAAAATTCTTTACTGTGAGTGTGATGAGACACTGGCACAGATGTCCAGAGGAGTTGTGGCTGCCCCATCCCTGGAAGTGTTCAAGGCCAGACTGGATGGGGCTTTGAGTAACTTGGTCTAGTGGAAGGTGTATTTGCCCATGGAACTAGATAATCTTTAAGGTCCCTCTCAGTGCAAAACATTCTGTGATTCTATGATTCTATTTTACTATTTTTTCCTTGGAATTTTAATCTTCAGCAGGTACAGTCCAAAAAGTTTAAGTTACGAAGTGATTAGATGCCAGTTATTTAAAATAGCTTTGCCATCTTCCTTGATAGAATGCATATCAAAATAATTAATGCATAAAATGCTTTAGTTTAAAAAAAAGAAAAACAGACCTAGAGAAAAAAATAATAATATTTTGATGTTTATTTATGTTTGTTTGGGGTTTTTTATCTAATGAAAAAAGGTTGTCTACAAAATTCTAATTTGTCATACATGCTAAAGCTATGAACGTCTAAATTTCCAAACATGCTAACATCAAACATAACATCAAAATATCCCCCAAAAGTTATTCTAATTAGTAAAATAAACCTAAAAAGAATATAGTCTGTTTCATTTTGACATAATCCTCAGTTTCATAACGTGAAAGTGCACTGGAATAAAATACGAGGTCTAATATAAAAATACTTCAAGATATGTGTTTAGGAATTGCCTACTTTTCAAGAAAAATAAGCTGTAATGAAAAAATCTACTTGCTGTTTTTCAGTATTTTTTATCTTTATAAGTAAGCAAAAATGTAGTGTTTCTTCTTGAAATACAGCTTTTCTTTTTCTACATTCTAGATGAGTGTGTTTATCCATTGTATACTTGTACTGACTATAACTGTTACAATGTTAAGAGAAACAAAGGTTAATTTCTATTAGATAATTATTATGATGCGTTTTAACAAAATGTCACTGGGAAAAAATGTCACTGAAAATCATAGCTCCACATTAACATGCATTTAAACTATGAAATATCTTTGTGATTATATGAAGAATTACACTGATAGTTATTCTGTTTACCCATGAGCTCCTTAGGCACGCAGTTTGGAAACTTTCTTATTCACATCTTCAAATTCATGCTAGTGAAAACACTAATTTATTATACCTGTTTTGATTTTATCACAGTTGGAAAGTCCTTAAAGACTCTTAACAATGTTACTTTTGTCAAAGACACTGTACAAAATTACAAATATGCATAAAATAATTTCCAAATTTTATTCCAGAAAATGCTTATTATTCATTGCTGGCACTACAATTTTTCTTTTTTGTCTTACTCTCTGTGGAATCATAATTACTGGCTGAAGGTCAAGTGAGTCAGTTATGTCATCTGATTCTCCTTTTGTTACAGAACACAATTTTGCTCTCTTTATTGCATTGGTTATGTATCGTGAATAACACACTGGAGTTGACCAATGCTATAATGTTTCAAATGCTATTTCAACCTACGTTTAATTTGTATGTATTTTTATCTAAACTTTCATTCATTTGAGAATCTTTAAGAAAAGAATTCTCAGAATTACTCATTTCTGTAACAAGGGTCATAGCTGAACTCTTCTCAGGCTTAGAAACAGAAGCAGAATTCTGAAAACAACACTTGAAGACTGCTCTAAGGGACCCTTATAAATGAGATCTTAAGTATTTACTTTTAAGCTAACAGGCAGTGGGATAACATTTACTAGGAGTTCTATCAAACAAGTTTCTCTTTGAAAACAATATGCTCAAAGTTCCTTTAAACTTAATTATAAATTAAAGTTTAAACTGTGATAGTATTCAGTAAATGATTTAATATAGTGCTAGTGAGCATTCTTCTCCACAGTACAATTTTCCACCTCATTGCTGCCATTTGAAAATGACTTAGCTCACTTACCATTTCTTCTTAATGATTTATTGTCATGGTTGCAAAGCATTTCAATTGACAAGTAGTTTCCACTTTCATCAATTCAGTTAATAAAACACCTTGCTGTTTTTCCAGTTTGTGTTAAATAACTGTTCTCTCCTTTTTTAATTTGTAATTGCTATGGTTTGTCTAGACAGCAGTGGAAGAGTCAATAGAGAAGTCTATGATGGAATTTTAACATGGAACACTAATTTTACCTTAATCTTTATATACAGTGGTTGACTATATCACAAGTTCCAGTCCTTGTTAATATCAAAAGACAAAAACCATAAGAAAAAACAGAGCAAGAAAGAATTTTCAGGGATTGTTCACCTATGACCTTTACATTACAGTGGAGCTTTAGCTCCTAAATTCCAACACAAGTGTTAACAATATCTTATTTCTGCAGATGTGAATGCAGCATTAGCTCATTCATCACAAACCTGATGTTTTATATACATTTTAAAATTTTTAAATTTTAAATTTAAATTTATTTTCTGTTATATCTCTATAATTTAAGTGTATTACGTCTAGTAAAAAAAAAAAATAGCTGCCCAAGTATTAATTGAAATCTTGAGATGTTATTGCAATGGCTCAGAAAACACAATTAAAATTATGTGCCTAGTCTGAATTTCTCTAGCTTTATTTGAAGTGATCAGATCGTGTTATATACTTGTGACTTAGAATGAAGAACTTTCTACTACCAAATTTTAATTATTCCTTTAGGCTTTTAAAGTTTGATATCATGACATCACATCTTAACCTTCTCTTAGATTAACTAAGATAAATAGGTTGAATTTCTTTAACTTCTCACTTCATATTTTCCAAATCTTTAATTATTTTTGTGTAACCTCAATTTATTTACTCACTAATTGACCTATCAGAAATATTGATAAAAATGCTTATATTTTTAAAGTCACGTCTGTATTTGATACGTAATTTTCACCTGCTTATCAGTAGATAACATATCAAAATATTATTAGTATGTAAAATGCCATTCAGTAATGTGGCAATAATTAAACAATATTCATAGACAGTTAAAAGTGCAAAGGAAGAAAACCAGTTGAAGCCGTAAACTGTTCACACACAGACACACACACCCATCTTCTTGTATCTGTCTTCAATCTTGGTTCAAGTACAATTCCATATTCTATTTTCAGCATCTAGCATATAATGTCAGTAAGTGTAGACATCACTGTGTGATTTGAGGACTGTGTGAGAGACAGCAGCAGTCCAATATCTCTTCTGGGTGGCTATATTTAACAGCCTAAAGCAAGTAGGTCTCTGATCACCTTCCAATCTTCCTGTTTACTGCAATCCCACTACAAAGAAATAAAGGATATTAGTTATTAAATAAATTACTTTATCAGACTTAAACACTGAAATTCAGCTAGGGTAACCTAGGGTGGAGAAACTTCTTTAACACCCTCATCCCTATTCTTCTCCCTCATTATTTCACCTAATTCTTGCAAATTTTTCTTTTACTTAATTTCATTTTTCATGTGAAAGCATCGTGTTTCCCTCTTCATTCTAATTCATTCCAAAGGTATCTCTGTAATTAATTAGGTATATGTTTACCCTGCAGCACCAGTGAATGTGTTGTACCTTCAACACGTCAGGTCAGGTGCATGCCCAAACAACTCACCTCCATGTTGTGAGAGACTGATTTGAAATCAGACTCCACTGTTCATTGCCCCAAAGATTGGTATGAGAAGCTGAGATGGGATTCCACCTATCTTTTGTCTCAGAGATGGGTGGAGGAGGTGAGATAAGATTCTTCCACTGTCCGTTACCTGAGGGATGAGTGGGAAAGAGCTAAGACCTCCAAGATTGTTGTGAAGAATTGCCCACTATCTCAAGAATTGCTGCAGACCTGCAGTTGAAGAGCTGGCTGCAAGACCAAGGAGACTGGTCCACCAGGAGCGTGTAATACATGACATGAATAACAGAGGTACTCCCCCCAACTCCTTATAAAAAGGGGAAAAGGTAATCGCCAAGAGAGACATTGCCAAAGGTGCCATTGACATGAGGATACTCCAGAAGGACACCTCCATGAAGACACTCCACCAATGACTACTACAGACCCCGAGGGACACACTTCACGAGATATCTCCATGAGAGCACGAGACACACTCCACAGGGTACCTTCAAGGGGACAAACTCCAGAAGGACATCTCCACGAGGGCACCCACCTCCGATGACTACTATGGACTCTTGGGGGACACTGCTCCATACCGACTATGAACCCTGAAGAACTTCCACCACCTCTGATGATGGATCCCCAGGACACCGCTGGATCCATGTAGCTCTCTGTACCCCAGTTTCTTGCTTCATTTTCTGCCTTTTTTTCAAATCTGTCCTATCACTATCCCTTTTTTATTTATATAACTTTCCTTTTTTATAATAATTGTCTTCTTTTAATAAACCAAATGATTGATTATGGTACTTGACCTCATTTGCATCCTAATGTCACTCTTGGTATCAGGTACGGAACAGGCTCTGGCACTGGGGTTTTCTCCAGTCAGACCCTGACGTGTGGATGAGACCACTCCTGCTTCTCCTGTTACTCAACTTCCATGTGAAAGATGTTGGCTGCACTTGCCTTCTTACTCTTAGACTTTCCACATTTCTTTTTAGGTATAAAGGAAGACATAATCTGGAGTCTTGGAGAACTTAGTAATATGAAGCTCCATATTAGTAATATAAAAATGTGGAAAGGAAACAGGCAGACAGAATGCTATGGTGGAGAGATCCATGGAAAAATATTATGTTACAGACTGTGGGTACTTCTGGAAACAGGATCTGAGGCAACACTCTGTTTGGATGCTTAACAGGGGAATCCAACGAGACTCATGCCACCGAAGGAAATCAGTTTATTTTGGCAGAAATATGTTTGCCATTATTGTCTAATTAATCTATATCTGGATTTTCTGCTTCTGTTGTACTACAAAATTAAACCCTTTTTTTTTGTAATTTATTTTTTTAATTAAGAAAAAGTATTCTTGATTATGTGCTGAACAACTAAAATGTGCAATGTGAGATTAAATGAGTTCTTTTTACCTGCTTATAAAGAAGAGAGTACCAATTCTCCTAATATTAGAAAGCATGCAGCATAAGGGTATGTAATTTAAAACCCCTTAGCAGCTGAACGTTTCCCAGTCCTTCACTGAGACATCTGCTAATGGAAATGTGTTGTGTAATAACCCCTTAACCCTTTCACTTGCTTATGTATGCTTATGTCATACACATCTGTATGACATGGCAAATCTGAGGAGAGTTTTAAGTCTTTTAAAAAGAAAGAATCTTAAATATAATCAAATAATTTGATAGGTAGTTAAATAATACAATGAAAGAATGTGACAATTATGAAGGATGCTTCATTTCAAGAAAAAACATAAATTTTCTTAACATTTAGAATAATCTAGGTTGAATCTTGTGAACGAAGAATTTATATTAGACAAGAGTTCAGGAAAAAACAGAGAATTCAGATCCTTTTACAGTATAACTTCAGGACTCAATCAGGTTTTCAATTTTATTTTCTTTTTCTAATTATTTTTCCAACTTCCAGAAAACAGTGTCCTAGCAATGTTCACCACTGTCTGTGTGTTTGGTTTTCTTTTTAATTACAGGATGCATTGTAATAGTTATTTGAATATTAAATGACTGTCATGTGACAACATTGATGATTGCAATGACTGCACCTCGAAACCAGCAAATCTGGCTCATCAGTACAAGATTATTACACAGATGTCTGTTCTCCTGCTGTAAGGACTGTTAATTCTATAAGTACTACGATAAAGTGAAATGTGATGGGTTTCCTTAAAAGCCCCACTTCAAAGTCATACAGGACCCTTTACTTATTTTCAAACTTATTGTTATTAATAATATTAATAATAATAAAAAAAATATTTAATAAGTCAGAATGTGAACACCAAATAACTCAGCACTGTATCTGTTCTCTTCACATGTTATTTTTGTCTGGCTAAAACACAGAATTGTGAACACAGTGTTGTGAATTGCAACTTTTTTTCAATAAATAACACCTTTTCTAAGCTTTAAAGTCAGTTGGATTTAAATGCCTACTTCTCTTTGAGCTTTTGAGTCTATCTGTTCCGCCCAAAGGAAGTCTATAGCAGCAATTGGTAGCAGTCACAGAATTTTTGTAGTTCACTCTAGTGTTGAATCAAAAGCAGAAAAAGAAAAAAAACAAAAACCAAAACTAACTACAGGGACTTAACATCTTTTGATAATTCTGAAATAAAAGCTGAGGAAAAAATTGAAGCAAGACTGTGGATTTCTGTATCTACATGCCAAGGCACTATATATACGCTGGTGAAACTGGACCAAGATTTCTATGATGGAACACAAAAGTGTAACTGGACAAGGCATCCACAGAATTTTAGAATGTCTGTGAAGTGAGACTGGATTCTGATCATCTTGTGACACTAAAAGGAAGTTTAGTTCATGCAAAATTCTAGTGACTTATGGATGCCTAAGAGGCTTTAGATCACCTTTTTTCTTTCTTAGATCTACTGAAGGAAAAAACAAAACTGATTTATTTTTCCTTTTCTTAAGGCATTTGTTACTGTTATTCATTCCACACATATATAACTTGAAGAAATTAGAATCTTGCTGCTTTTTCTTCCCTTCCCATTCACTTACATGGAACTTAGAATCATAAAATCATAGAATAGTTAGGGTTGGAAAGGACCTTAAGATAATCTAGTTCCAAACCCCCTCCCATGGGCAGGGACACTTCACATTAAACCATATCAGTCAAGGCTCTGTCCAACCTAGCACTGAACACTGCCAGGGATGAAGCATTCACAAACTCCCGGGGCAACCTATTCCAGTGCCTCACCACCCTCACAGTAAAGAATTTCTTCCTTATAACCAATCTAAATTTCCCCTGTTTAAGTTTTAACCCATTACCCCTTGTCCTGTCACTACAGTCCCTAATGAAGAGTCCATCCCCAGCATCCCTATAGGCCCCCTTCAGATACCGGAAGGATGCTATGAGGTCTCCATGCAGCTTTCTCTTCTCCTGGCTGAAGAGCCCCAATTTTCTCAGCCTGTCTTAATACGGGAGGTGCTCCAGTCCCCTGATCATTCTCGTGGCCCTCCTTTGGACTTGTTCCAACAGTTCCATGTCCTCTTTATGTTGAGGATGCCAGAACTGTACACAGTACTCCAAGTGGGGCTTCACAAGAGCAGAGTAGAGGGGCAGGATCACCTCCTTCGACCTGCTGGTCATGCTCCTTTTCACAGTATCACAGTATGCTAGAGATTGGAAGGGACCTCAAAAGATCATCTAGTCCAATCCCCCTGCCGGCGCAGGAACACCTAGATAATGTTACACAGGAATGCGTCCAGGCGGGTTTTGAATGTCTCCAGGGAAGGAGACTCCACAGCCTCCCTGGGCAGCCTGTTCCAGTGTTCCGTCACCCTCACTGAGAAGAAGTTTCTTCTCAAGTTTAAGTGGAACCTCTTGTGTTCCAGTTTGTACCCATTACCCCTTGTCCTATCATTGTTTGCCACTGAGTAGAGCCTGGCTCCATCCTTGTGACACTCCCCCTTTATATATTTATAGACACTAATAAGGTCACCCCTCAGTCTCCTCTTCTCCAAACTATAGAGACCCAGCTCCCTCAGTCTTTCCTCATAAGGGAGATGTTCCACTCCCTTAATCATAGTTGTCCTGCGCTGGACTCTCTCCAGCAGCTCCCTGTCCTTCTTGAACTGAGGGGCCCAGAACTGGACACAATATTCCAGATGCGGTCTCACCAGGGCAGAGTAGACGGGACGGAGGACCTCTCTCGACCTACTAACCACCGCCCTTCTAATACACCCCAGGATGCCATTGGCCTTCTTAGCCACAAGGGCACAGTGTTGGCTCATGGTCATCCTGTCGTCCACTAGGACCCCCAGGTCCCTCTCCCTTACACTGCTCTCTAACAGGTCATTCCCCAACCTATACTGGAACCTGGGGTTGTTCCTGCCCAGATGCAGGACTCTACACTTTCCCTTGTTATATTTCATCAAGTTACTCCCTGCCCAACTCTCCAGCCTGTCCAGGTCTCGCTGGATAGCAGCACAGCCTTCTGGCGTGTCAGCCACTCCTCCCAGCTTAGTGTCATCAGCAAACTTGCTGATAGTACACTCAATTCCCTCATCTAAATCATTGATGAATATATTAAATAATACCGGTCCCAGTACTGACCCTTGAGGCACTCCACTAGTTACAGGCCTCCAACTAGACTCAGCCCCATAGACTACAACTCTCTGGCTTCTCTCCTTCAGCCAGTTCACAGCCCACCTCACTACCTGATCATCCAGACCACACTTCCTCATTTTAGCCGTGAGGATGCTGTGGGAGACTGTGTCAAATGCTTTGCTGAAGTCAAGGTAGACCACATCCACCGCTCTGCCATCATCCATCCACCGTGTTATTTCCTCATAAAAGGCTAAGAGATTGGTCAAACATGATTTCCCCCTGGTGAAGCCACGTTGACTGCCCCTCATAACCTTCTTATCCTTGATATGCCTTAAGATGGTACCAAGGATAAGGTGTTCCATCACTTTCCCAGGGATGGAGGTGAGGCTGACCGGTCTATAGTTACCCAGGTCCTCCTTCTTGCCCTTTTTGAAGACTGGAGTGACATTTGCTTTCCTCCAGTCCTCAGGCACCTCTCCCGTTTCCCAAGACTTGGTAAAGATGATGGAGAGTGGTCTAGCAATGACTTCTGCCAGTTCCCTCAGCACCCGCGGGTGCATCCCATCTGGACCCATGGATTTATGGATGTCCAGATTGCTCAACTGATCTCTAACCCATTCCTCATCGACTAAGGCAAACCGCTCCGTCGACCTGACTTCATCTAAGGTCTCAGGGGTACAGGGCTCTTCAGGACTGCCCGCAGCAGAGTAGACAGAGACAAAGAAGGCATTCAGTAACTCTGCCATCTCTGTATCTTCTGTCACCAGGGCACCCATCCCGTTCATCAGTGGGCCTACATTGCCTCTGGTGTTAGTTTTGTCAGCCATGTATTTGAAAAAGCTCTTTTTGCTGTCCTTGACCCTTCTGGCCAGGTTTAATTCTAAGGATGCCTTAGTCCTCCTAGCTGCCTTCCTACATCCTCTAGCAGCAGCCTTATATTCCTCCCAAGTGGCCAGCCCCTCCTTCCATGACCTGTAAACTCTCCTCTTCCACCTGAGCATACCCAGCAATTCCCTATTTAGCCACGCAGGTCTCTTGGCCCTCTTCCTTGACTTCCTACGTGTCGGGATGCTCCAATCTTGAGCACGGAAAAAGCAGTCCTTGAATGTCAACCAACTATCTTGGGCCCCTTTACCTTCAAGCAGCCTTGCCCATGGGATTTCCCCTAGCAATTGCTTGAAAAGGCCAAAGTTTGCCCTGCTAAAGTCCAGGGTTGCAATTCTACTTGCTATTCTACTAGTCCTACCGCACAAGATCCTGAACTCCACCATCTCGTGGTCGCTGCAACCAAGGCAGCCCTCAACCCTTACTGCTTCAACCAGATCCTCCTTGTTAGTGAGGATGAGATCCAGCAGCGCTCCTCTCCTGGTCGGCTCATCCACCATTTGCATGAGGAAGTTATCATCCATACACTGGAGGAACCTCCTGGACTGTGGTTGGGTTGCCGAGTGGTCCTTCCAGCAAACATCAGGGAAGTTAAAATCCCCCACGACGACCACAGCCTGTGACTGTGAGGCCGCTCTCAGGTGCCTGTAGAAGGCCTCGTCAACTTCCTCACCCTGATCCGGTGGTCTGTAACAGACACCTACAACAGTACCCCCCCTGCCAGCCTGCCCCTTAATTCTCACCCACAGACTCTCAACTCGCTCGTCATCTGTCCCTGGACAGAACTCGGTGCATTGTAGTTCCTCCCGCACATAAAGAGCAACCCCACCACCCCTCCTGGCTGGCCTGTCTTTCCTGAAAAGAACATAGCCCTCCATGACTATATTCCAGTCATGTGAGCTGTCCCACCACGTCTCTGTAATTGCCACCAGATCATAGTCTCCTGACTTAACACAGGTTTCCAACTCCTCCTGCTTATTTCCCATGCTGCGCACATTGGTGTACAGGCATTTCAGGGAGCGAGCTGAGCACACCGATTTCACCCTAGGATTGTAGGAGGCCTCCCAGTCTTCATTAATTCTGGAGCACTGCCCCACTGGGGCAAGCCCAGCTACAACCCCATCCCCCTTCGAATCTAGTTTAAAGCTTTTGATGCAGCCCAGGATACGGTTGGCTTTCTGGGCTGTGAGTGCACACTGCCACCTCATGCTCATTTTTCTCATCAAGGAACACCCCCAAGTCCTTCTCCGCAGGGCTGCTCTGAATCTCTTCTCTGCCCAACCTGTAGCTGGCATCCCTTCCCTCCAGTGTATCAACCAAACCACACGGTGTCGTCAGCAAACTTGCTGAGGGCACACTCAAACCCACAGTCCATGTCACTGACAAAAATGTTGAACAAGACTGGTCCCAACACCGATCCCTGAGGGACACCACTTGTTACTGGTCTCCAGCCGGACATTGAGCTATTGACCACAACTCTTTGCGTGCAGCCATCCAGCCAGTTCTTTATCCACCGAGGGGTCCACCTATCAAATTAATGTCTCTCCAATTTAGAGACAAGGATGTCATGTGGGACAGGGTCGAATGCTTTGCACAAGATGACATCAACTGCTCTACCCCTGTCCATCAGTTCTGTAGCCGCATCCTAGAAGGCCACCAAATAGGTCAGGCAGGATTTCCCCTTAGTGAAGCCATGCTGGCTGTCACCAAGCACCTTGTTGATTTTCATGTGCCTTAGCATGCCTTCCAGGAGAATCTGCTCCAAGATTTTGCCAGGCACAGAGGTGAGACTGACTGGTCTGTAATTGCCCGGGTCATCCATTTTCCCCTTCTTGAAAATGGGGGTTATATTTCCCTTTTCCAGTCGTTGGGAACTTCACCTGATTGCCATGATTTCTCAAATATGATGGCTAGCGGCTTTGCAACTTCATTCGCCAGCTCCTTCAGGACCTACAGATGGATTTCATCAGGTCCCATGGACCTGCATATGTTCAGGATCTTAAGATGGTCTCAGACCAGCTCCTCTCCTACAGTGGGTGCAAGGTCTTCCTTCTCACAGTCCCTGTGTCTGCCTTCCAGGATTTGGGTGGTGTGGTCAGAACACTTATCTCACTAACAAAAGCCTCAAGCTTTTTTTTTCATATATTACATATTGTCTATGTACTTCAAAATTAAAGTTAACAATTCTGATTTTCACTTTTGTTTTTTAAGTCTTATAACCTATAATTTGTCCCATCATATATCCTTGCATCTAAATATAGATACATATTGCTAAGCAACGCTTAGCAGATGCTGGGTTTAGAAACTTCTGCTTATACAACAGCCACCCTTAAGTATTAATCATGCAAATTATAATTATGTTCTTCAATAGAATTCAGATTTTAGGCTGTTAATGACCTTTATAGACATTTTTGTGTCAGCAGCAATCATCTGTGCACCAAGTTCAACTGCATCTGCATAAGGTAACTTTATATCTTACCATTTAAATCAACATGAAAACCTCAATTGTAGCTCTGCTAATATCAATCTAACATCATAATGCAGTGGCAATTTCTTCCCATTTGCTGCTGCTGGCAGACCTTAGCAGCATAAAAATTACTGAGACAGATGCACAAGTAATCATTTATGTCACCTTATTGATGCATTCCTGATTATCCCTTAATGAGGCAGAATATCTGAAGAGGGAGTACTTGTCCCTAATGAATGCTTCTTCAGATGCCATATTTGTTTGTCTTATACACCTGCTTTCCTTATATGACCTGCTATCCTTAATTACTACTTGCAGGTACAGTAGAAAAGAAAAATCTTGGAACAGCAGTGTATCAAAGATCCTGCTTTTCTTTAGCGTAGGTGCGAAATTTGGAATAAAATAAGAGTGAGATTCTGAGATGGGAGTGAGATCTTAATTTTAAGAAGACAAAATGTGGGAAAAATACAGGGTAAAATTTTCATGCAAAATAAATGATTAACAGCCATTCTGATGTTCAGTGATGTAGCTGAACAAGCTATTTCTTTGTCTTCAAATTAAACGCTGGGACATAATTTATCCCATGCTAAATTAGTTCAGTTTCCATTAATATTTGCCAGTTAGAGGACTGATAAAATAAAGTCACAAGAGGTTGTTGGGGTGGAGAGAGGGCATTGTTCAACAGGCCAGTTCCAGAGTGGAACTGGGAGTGACTTGAACTGTGCAATCCAGAATCCTATTATTTTACAGTATTTCCTCTGCTGAGAGTAGAAATATTCTGGCACCTGAAATCATGGCATTCAAAATCATGACTTATCTATGACAGAGAATATGAAAAGCCAAATAAAAAGTAAAGTAAGTAAAGCTCCTTTTTTTTTTTTTTTTTCTCCCAGACTGTGTAAACTAGGTGAGAACCAATTCTGATCAGAAAGTAAATGTAGATTTATGCCTAAGATAATAAACTCCTTTCTCTTTGATCATAAACAAATGAAATCTGTTTCTGTCTGTACCAAATTTTTCTATCCAGTGAGTTAGCTTCTCATAGCTACAAATTTATACCCAAAATATGGAGCCTTTCTGTAACTGAATTTAAGTTTTATGTAGAAATAAGCAGCCTAAACAGACAAATATGGCATCTTTGTTTTTCTGTGTTGGTATAGCTGTATTTAACTGAGAATGACGTCACTGATGGTAAGTTAATTTTGCCCATAGTAGTCCTTATAGTGCTGTGCTTTGTACTGACAGCTAGAAAAGCATTGATAACACACTAGTATTTCTGCTACTGTTGAGCACTGCTCTCAGAGCAGCAAGGCTGTCTTTCCAACATTCCCTTCCCATCACTCGCAAAAGCCAGTAGGCTGGGGGTGGGTAAGATCTTGGGAGGGTATACAGCCAGGACAGCTGACCTGAACTGACTAAAGGGATATCACATACCATATGACATCTGATCAGCAATAAAAGCTGTTTATACTTCATTTAATATTAATATATGTTTCTAAATATTACAAATACTTTTGAATCTTCATGAATAAGCAGTAATGGAAAATAAAAAACAAAACAAAAATTAGTCTTTTTAAATTAGTCTTTTCAGTGTTACTGCCTTTTCTTTTTTTTTTCTTGAATTCTTTCCTCTGTTGTGAAACTGCCTTCATTAAAAACTACGTTATAATTCACAACAAAGCTGGTGGGTTCAGATTTTAATTCTGGAATGTTTGGAAGATTGTATTTCTAGTGGTTATCCATGAAAGGTATGCAGTCCAGAAGGAAAAAAAGAACAAAAAAAGGCCCTGTTGAATGAGTAGGATCTGAGTTTTCTGCAGTGGAAAAAATAAATTCATAAACAGTAACAGGACTGGAAAACTTTGAAAAGACCCCTCAAGTAGATGAGTTCTTTCTTGGCAGCATCTGAAAGTTTCCACTTTAGTAAATCTCTCCAATGCATAATCCATATAACTGAAAAGCTAATTAGAAATTCAACTTTCAATGTCTGCTAATATTATACCTGAAAGTAACTGTGGCCAACTACAGTTCCCACACTATAAATCTATTTACCACTTACAGTCCCCTTGTCAATGAATTATAGTTCCATTTAATAGTAAGAAAATAGTAAAATTGTGTAAAAACAACAATTATGATATTCTACAAATGCAAGCAACTGGATGAATTCCACAGAATGCAAATAGTAATGGCTGAAATTGCACTGTACTTCTTGTCTCCTCTAAAACAATGCAGGTATTTAAATCTTTCTCCTCAGGGCTGCACAAAACCCATTCTCTGTCTAGCCTGTAGGTGTGCTTGGGATTGCCCTTAGCCAGACTCAGGACCCTGCACTTGGCCTTATTGAACTTCAGGAGATTCACATGGGCCCGCTTCTCAAGCGTATCAAGATCCCTCTGAATGGCATCCCTTCCCTTCAGTTTGTCAACTGCACCACACAGTTTGGTGCTGTCAGCAGACTTGCTGAGGGTGCAAATTCCACTGTCTATGATGCTGTTGATGATGCTAAACAGTGCTGGTCCCAGTACCAAGCCCCAAGAAACACCACTCATCACTGATCTCCACTTGGACATTTTGAAGTTGACCACAACTCTTTGAGTGACCAACCTGCCAATCAATACCATATACACCAAGTGGTCCATCCATCACGTCCATGCCTCACTAGTTTAGAGACATGGATGTCATGCAGGCGGTTTTGCTGACCTTCTTCCTGACTTTTCCAAAGATTGAAAATTCTATCACTTCATGACTGCAAATGTGATATGTGATATAGACATAACAATTGAATGGATAAGCACAAAAGAAGAATTTGTCTTTTCTGCTGCACATGATTTTTCTACAACTGTAAGGTGGAATTGCTTGTGCCTTTTTATGTCAGCAAGAATATTTTGAAAGTACAAGTGCAGTAACAGTAGGGTTTTAGAATTCCATTTCTACCTCTCAGGATTTTCCCTTCTACCAGAAGTAAACACATCATCCTCAGCAAGTTCCTTGCTTGTAAAAACAGCGAAGAAATTCATCCTCTGGTGATATGATCATTTATTAGTATGCACCTGCTGGCATTGCCCTGGTAATTCATTACAGCAAGTTATCAACAAAATCATGGTGTGTTGATTACACATTAACTTTCATACATTACTGGTGGACCAGTGAATTGATGATATGTTACCACAGTACATCAGAAAACTGCCAACTGCAAAGAGATTAAGATAAGAGATAAAGTTTGTTTGTTTTTGTCATATATTTATGACAGACACTAGCACAAGCACTATGCTATCAACATCTTTCATCATTGAAGAATGGACATTGGACATGAAACTGGATATGAGCCAGAAATGTGCACTTGCAACCCAGAAAGTTAATCATATCCTGGACTGCATCAAAAGAAGTGGACTGAATGATATTTAAAGGTCCCTTCCAACACAAACTCTTCTACAATCATAAATTAACTATTGTGGCAAACTGAGAAGAAAAAGATTAAATTAGAGAGTCTAATGAGAAAAATAGTCTTAAAACTTCCATGATTATCTTCCAAATATATTTGTGTCATTAGTAACATATTTGGTTTGTAGTTTTTTTCTTTGTTGTTTTCTGTTTGTTTCGGGGACTATTTTTAGACATTTATAGTCAATAGAGTGAAGTTCCCATTGAAAATATAAGCTAAACCAGATTTCTTCTAGTCAGGTAGGTGTTCTGCTATTAGGTACAGTCTGAATTCATTATATAAGTATATTTGGCCATAATGTAAAGTCAGCTATAAATCTGAACTGCAGAAAGTGAAACCCATGAAATAAGCATTTAATTCTGGAAAATCTGGAAAAATAGGAAGAGAATCCTATATTTTTTTCCCTGGGAGTGTAAGTGAAAAATTTTCATGCACAAGTTATCTTTTCTTCCATTCTACCAGTTAAAGGAAAGGGTGCAGCCAGAAACAGGACTATAATGCAATTCAACTTCTGTCTTTGTCACTGGTACTGTCGTGATGGTTTGGGCTTTTATGGCAATGGGGCATTCTTTGACAGCTGTAACACCTGTTAGGGAGGGATGGGATCCACCTGTCTAGAAAAGGCAAGGGGATCCTTGGCAGCAGGCTGGCCAACATGTTGAGATAGGCTTTAAACTGAAGGACATGGGATGTGGGGTCCAAAATGGCAATGCTCATGCCATCATATCCAACTGGGGAATAAGCCAGGCCAACCAGAGCAATGATAAATGTTTCTTAGCTGCTTCCCAAGATGAAAACCAGAAGGCCAACTCTCAAAGGTGTGTATGGCTACAGTGGATCATTTTGTACCCTTCCTGGGAAACCAGAACACTCAATTACCTCTCTGAAATGCCAGTACACCAAAGCATGCAGCATGAGTAAGAATTAGAGATGTATGTGTTGCTGCTGGGTTATGATGTCATTGTGATTACAGAAACATGGGATATAGTGGGATAGCTTGCATGACTGGAATGCTGTCATTCTAGGAAAGACAGGCTACCAATGCGACGCGCTTGTCTTGCTCTTTATGTGGGAGAGCAACCGGAATGTATTAAGCTCTGCCTAGAGGTGGATGAAGAAAGAGTCAAGACCTAACATGAGTGACACTGTTGTAGGTGTTTAGTCAGGCCACCTGATGAGGAAGTCCATGAGACTTCTACAGACAGCTGGAAGTAGCCTCATAGTCACAGGCCCTGGTTCTCATGGGGGACTTCAACCACCTGATATCTGCTACTGAAAAGGCAATACAGCTAGGCACACACAGTCCAGCAGGAGGTCCCTGCAGATCATTGATAACTTTTCGACACAGGTGTTGAAGAAGCTAATGAGAAGAGGTGTGTTGCTGGACCTTGTACTCACAAGGAAAGAAGGATTGGCTGGAGATGTGAAAGGGGCATTTACTGCTCTTCTAGGCAAAACATTGGCTGATACTATGAAAACATCTGTCTCCTCCATATTCAAGCATGCATCTTTATACCAAAGAACCAAAAACATATGTCCTACAATAATGAGGACAGAAATTTGCTTACATTTTTCTGCAGTTTCTGAACAACGTGCAGGAAGGATCAAGAAGTCTGAGCAGGTTCTACAGGATCCTGAAGACTTGCCCTATCAGGCACAAGCATTATGTCAGCATTCCCCACAATGGTAACACATGGCATACTGGTATGTATGCATATGCTATCATCAGGATAGCACATACACACTCAGGAAAATAAAAAGAAAATTCATCAGGAAAATAAAAAGAAAATTCATACATAGCTCCCACTTCAGCTTTAATGTGTGAAAATCTTTGTTTCTAATGACTTTATTTTTGCAGATGCAAATATTATATGGAGAACCACTCAAAGGCCTCTTTAAAGTCAATTACACAATTCCCATTCTTTAGTGAGATTAAGGCTTCGTCTGAAATTCAGAACAATTAGGATGAATTATTTATAAAGGATTTTACTCTATAAAAAGTCAGAGAATAGGGGATTGATTCTGTTTACTAACTTCAAGGAACCCTAGCCAGTTGAAATGGCAGCTATTTACTAAACATTAATTCTGGTTAATGAAAATGTTTGTTTGTATCTAACAACCAAAACCATTGTTAAAACAGCCTTTAAGTTGCAAGGGACTTCAGTAAAATACAATGCTTCCTACAAAATGTAGAAACAAAATTCATGTGATTTAATAGGCAGTTTTACAAGCTTAATTGTTTGAGTGAAATCCACCCAAATTTAATTTCCTTTTTCTAAGAAAAGTGTTTGCAAAATTTAGAATGTCTGGGAAAATGTAGAATAATTAGTGTCATCAGTCTTACAAAATGTTTTAGATATTTATTATTAAAAAGATCAGTCTGGTACCCTATTATGAAATCAAAGTTTGGCTACAGAAAGGCAATGAGCTTGCACAAAAAAAAATTGAAGGAACGCTCTAGGAAAAGGCTGAGTTTGTTTAAGCTCTAATTAAAACATTGGGGATTACATTCAGGACCAAACCAACTGAAGCAAAAAAGAAAATAAAAGAAATGCAGTACTGTAAATTACAATTACTATGTCCAGGTCCAGGTCTAAGATTATATTGTGATGAGTAAGAAAAACTGCAGCAAGAGCTTTGTACAAAAGTTAAAGATTATTTCTTCTTCTATCTTATGTGTGTTCCTCTTTACAAAAAAAAACTCTCAATGAAATAGTATAAAGGTTGTACAATACTTACTATAAAATTATATAATATTTAAAGAATGCATAATAATATCTGTATTTAGGCAACTTCAAGATTCAAGTTCTAACTTCTAAGTAGATCTATGAAAAATATGGAGGAAATAAGTTTGTTATCTGGAAGTTCACACGACAGAAACCTTAGAATTCATCAGGTGAATTTATTACATTTAGAAAGGTTTGGCTCTTTAAATCACCTCAGCTTATACAAATTTACTTTGTTACATTAAGTTGAAATTTCTTAGAAGTTTTTATTTTTTCTTCAACCTTAATCTTCTAATTGTTAGTCTACTTTTTTAGACAGAATTACTGTCTAAAACTGTCTAAATTCAACAAGAATTACTTAAACAGGCACATCCTGTAGAACTCTGATGTCTGAAACCACGACGTGCCTCAATCTGCTTCAACTCTTCAATGTCAAGAAAAGCTTTACTGTCCTTTTTCATTTGCAGATTTGGTTATCCCACATGGCAAGCCCTATCTCTCTGACCCAGATAAGCAGACCCAGATAAGCAGAACTTAATGAAGGACGGGTCAGCATGTGTAGCCTCATAACTTTGGTTTTTGTTTGCTTATGTTCTTCAGCTGACAGGAGTGTTCATCAGTATTAAAGGACAGCACTGTTGATTTTATTTTGTGGGCTACTTATGGAAAAAAAACCTATAGATTGTCTGATAGTATTTTTATGAATCTTTATTTTAAAGCAACTTTTCTTGCTGTCTGGTGACTTTTCTTCCTGTAATTTTAACTGATTTCCTTTTTATCTTTAACACATTTTCTTAGATTACTGGCTTACTGCACGACAAGACTTCATCTCCTCTTTCCCAGGAACTTACTTAATTATTATCAGATGACTGTGATGACATCAGGTGACATCATGCATTCAGAATAACTTAGAGTTCTAACCGATAGGACAATTCAATACTTTTACACATGTTTTTAGGATTAGACTCTGATAAAAGAGACAAATTTGGCCTTGAAAAGTATTCTTTCTCCAGTATTTACAATTAGAAAATACTGCCAGCATTTATTATTTACCTTCTTTAAGAAAAAATAACTGTGTTTTCTAAAAACATGGTTAAAGAACCACAGAGAGGTGGTCAATAATATAAATTAACTAAATATTTGTTAATGGAGGTCCATTATTTTCCTTTGTTTTCACACAGAAAACAGGAAGGATAGAGAAGGCTGAAAGCAAAGTATTGTTTGTCTTTGTTTAGCGCTTTTTGCTTTTGCTCCTCTCAAATTTATCTCTTCAGTTTCAATTCCAAAATCCTTGGTCTTATCCTGAAATTTGCATAAACTAAGAGCGGGGTAGATTAAGGAGAGATATGTATATCTCTCCTTAATCTATATATATGTGTGTGTATATATATGTATAATCAATATTATATATAAATCATATATTATACATATATATGTATGAACTATATTATATATACATATATTAATCTATATATATGTACAAATATATATTTGGGTTCCAATATTCAGAGACAAATTAGAATAATTTACTGGTCAAGTCTGGGAAGTGATACTTGTCTTTAGAATTTTAAGGACTATAGCAGCCTCTATATTCTTCCCTTTGTGAGAACAGCTAAAATGAATTCATTATCCATCTCATCACATTTGCTTCCAATTTTAGTATTTTGAATTTCCTTAGAAAACTGTTTTAGTAAATTGTGCTGTATGTAAGTAGCTTTCAGAGGAACTACTGGGATTTCTTATACACAGTAATGGACTTTTTTTAAAAGGCTATTTTTTATTAAACGATGTACATATATTTTAATTAGAATGAAGCAGCTCTGACTTTGAAATAGCCTAAGGCAGTGAAGTGCTTTGTGACTATTTGGAAAGCCAGTGGCTACATAGGCTGAGAAGTGGGAACACTTTCCGGTTTCCCTGAGGTATCACTGTCTTAAGAGTTGACCTTTTCCCCAACTCTGAGTCCTGTTGTCATTGTGTACTACACAACAAAGTAGAGCACCTATTGTGGAGGTAAGAAGCATTTTAAGTCATATTGCCCCTACAACAAGAGATTCACCATATGTAATAGTATGAAAGTTACTGTCATTGCCTAATATTGATTCAGAAATGAGTCAAAAATAATTTATAGATATTCTTTCTTAAAATCTCTCATATGTTTTCCTGTAAAAAAAAAAACAAAACCAACACACAAAAAAGTACAGCTGTTCTACTCAATGACAGATACAGTCTTAGAAGGCACTTGCAGGCATCCTTTGTGCTTTTTTCTGTCTGAACATATGAGTGGTTAAAAGTAATCATTTCAAAAACTGCTTATATAGCCTAAAGACAGCTATGGTCTTAAAATTTTTCCTTCCTTTTTGTTCTCCACAGAAGTAATTACATTAAAACATGTGCCTGGGTATATATCATATAGGTTTATAAGCATTTACACAGATTTCAAATTTTTGCACACATATACACAAATATCTAAATACTATATTACACATAATAATTACCTCTAATTTTCTTAGATTACAGTGGAAAACATTGAAATTCAAAGATTTTCCTCTGCCTTCTACAGTTATTGTTCACTCTCATGGTACTGATCAAAAACACAATAAAATAAATTATTTGTAACAATTAAGGGTGAATTTGGTATAGAGAGCGATGTGTAAATCAGCTTTTTCACAAAATACTTCTAAAAAAACATATATAAATTAAACAAATGTGTATGCACGTTTGTTTACATGTACAAACATATATCTTTAATTACCTCTTCAGCTTTGTATGAATCTCTCACCCAAAATTCCTGTTAGCAATATGAAATAAATTTTTAAAGGGTGCTCTCAGTTCAGCTAAAGTTAGGTATCTCACAGCAAAGCACTGAACAAACAAAACTTTTGTAGTCTCTTGAAAGATAAGAGTAAAGCCCTAAAAGTTTTTTCAGAAGAGTTTCTATGGAGAAAAGGAAGACATGACAGACATCATCCTTTCTTCCTGAGTGTCAGTGTTTTTATGCCCAAGGAAATGAGGCTATGCCTGAGCCTTGTCTGGAAAGGTAGTCACATGGGAACATGTGTCATTTCTGATAGACAAATATTGAGCAGCATTCTTTTCTGCAATTTTTAAGTGACACATGTCATGTCAAATCCCATTAATCAAACATATCTTGTTGTTGAAAATATATAATATATTATGGAAAAAAGCTTAAATAAATTACAGGAAAATATTTTTATGGCGTACAGAAATCTTCACTTATTAAACTCTTGAGTAAAGGGGAATAGCTCTAAGTGTCTGTGTACCCCTATATTCTTTATAAAACAAGAATAAGTGGAATGATCATGCTTTTCAGAAAGAAGGGAGAAATGCCTATTTCATATATATATATGTGTATATATATATTCATCAGAACAGTTACATGAATACTCACAGGAAAAATGCCACAGATTTGGAGATAAAGTCTGTTTTGAAGCTTTAAGCTTGTGGAAAAGAAAAAAGGTAAAATGTAAAGGAGGGCAAAATCAATTCACATTTCATTAAATATTTTTTGTTGTATCAGAACTCTTCACAGAATCACAGACTGGTTTGGGCTGGAAGGAAAATTAAAGATCATCTGGTTCCAACCACTTGTTATGGCAGCGGCACCTTCCACTAGACCAGGTTCCTCAAATCCTGATCCAACCTGGCTTTGAACATTGCCTAGGGCAGCCACAGCTTTTCTGGGCAACCTGTGCCAATGCCTCACCACACTCATGGTGAAGAATTTACTCCCACTATCTAGTCTAAATCTACCCTCTTTCAGCTTAAAGCAATTTCCCCTTATCCAGTCACAGCACATTCATGTAAAAAGTCACTCTTTAGATTTCTTGTAGGCCCCCTTTAGGTATTGGAAGTCTGCTTTAAGATCTCCCTGGAGACCTCTTCAGGCTGAACAAGTATAACTCCAGACCTGTCATCATAGGAGAGGTATTCCAGCACTCTGATCTCTTTGTATCATCATACCAGCCTGTATTTGTGCTTGGGATTGCCCTCAGCCATATTCAGAACCTTGCACTTGGCATTGTTAAACTTCAGGAGGTTTGTGCTGGCCCACCTCTCAAGCCTGATGAGGTTCCTCTGGATGGCATCCCTTCCCTCCAGTGTGTTTTTCTTGTTACTCTTAATTTTTTTGGCTAGATTGAGCTCTGTCAGGGCACTAACTTTCCCAACCTGATCCCTGGCTGCTCTGACTATTTCTCTATATTTTTCCCAGGTCACCTATCCTTGCTTTGCCCTTCTGTAGGCATCTTTTTATGCTGGCGTTTGTCCAAGAACTCCTTGTTCATCCACACAGGCCTCCTGGTGTACTTGCCCAACTTATCTCTCTTGGAATGCATCACTTCTCAGATGGAGGAGATGATCTCTGAATATAAACCAGCTCTTAATACAATTGGAATCATAATATAGGACAAAATTACTACTTTTGCTAATATGATGAGTGATTTAATTACTTTATTACCTTTCATATCATGTTACAAAAAAAAGAGACAATATTGTAGCATGATCATCTTGCTACTTGGAAATAGCAAATAATAAATGAAGAATAAAGGTGTGATATGGTTTGATTGAAGGAGGTGATCCTGCCCCTCTACTCTGCTCTTGTGAGACCTCACTTGGAGTATTGTGTGTGCAGTTCTGGTGTCCTCAATATAAAAAGGACATGGAACTGTTGGAACAAGTCCAGAGCAGGGCCATGAGGATGATCAGGGGACTGGAGCACCTCCTGTACGAAGATAGGCTGAGAAAGTTTCGGCTGTTCAGCCTGGAAAAGAGAAGGATGTGTGGAGACCTCCTAGCAGCCTTCGAGTATCTGAAGGGGGCCTATAAGGATGCTGGGGAAGGACTCTTCATCAAGGAATGTAGTGATAGGAAAAGAGGTAATGGGTTTAAACTTAAACAGGCAAAGTTTAGGTTAGATATAAGGAAGAAGTTCTTTACTGCTGTCGTGGTTTAAACCCAGTCAGGAAACTTGTTCACTCACTCCCAGTGAGTGGTGCCGGGCTGACAGCAATCGAGGCCCACCCCCCCGTCACCGGGGCTCTCCCATTCCCTGCTCCCAGAGGAATGGGGGGGAGGATCGAAAGGGTGCAACTCCTACGGGTTGAGACAAGAACAGTCCAGCAACCACTGTACAACACAAATCACCACCGCTACTATCAACTACAACGATAAGGGAAAATAACAAGGGAAGAGAATACGATACCACCGGCCAAGAAACAAGTCCCACATGGAAGCCCGTGTCCTTCCGGGTAACTCCCAGTTACTCCCCACCCCGGGCATGACGTGCTGTGGTGTGGAATACCTCCTTGGCTAGCCTGGGTCAGGTGCCCCATCTCTGCTTCCTCCTGGCTTCCCCTCCTCCCCAGCAGAGCATGAGCCTCACAAAGTCCTTGCTCAGGGTAAACATCACTTAGCAACAACCGAAAACATCGTTTTCACCAACACTGTTCCCAGGCTGGAAGTCAAAACACAGCACTGCACCAGCTACCACGAAGGAGAAACATGACTGCTACTGCTGAACCCAGGACAACTGTGAAGGTGGTGAGGCACTGGAATGGGTTGCCCAGGAAGTTTTGAATACTCCAACCCTGGCTGTTTTCAAGGCCAGGTTGGACAGAGCCTTGGGCGACACGGTTTAGTGTGAGGTGACCCTGCCCATGGCAGGGGGTGATGGAACTATACGTTCTTAAGGTCCTTACCAACCCTAACTATTCTATGATTCATTAGAGCCTGCGAGAATATTCAAATGTCCCCAGCTATGATTGCAAACATAAAACAATTCAGTTTTGTATAACGTGGACACAGGCATGAGTCTGGAAGGGGACTATGTGAAATATGAACTATTGAAAATGGGAACAAAAGACTCCCTCACACTAGTAATGCTGTAACCACTGTCTGTTAGTTTTTCTGTCTTACTTATGATCAGTCACTGCTGGACTATGACTGAGGTGACTAGTGAACTGAATGTGATGTCGTGACATAAGTATTGTGGACTAGTAACCTTTTGCTTAGTCTTCTCATGATACAGAAAACCCCAAGAATTCTTTAAAAAGTACTTATTTACTAAATATAGTGGTACCTTATATCACCAGTTCAAAATCAGGTTTTAAAAAGTGGCACTGATGTTATTCCTGAAACTCCTTCAGCAGGCTTTATTTCACAGCTAGAATATATTTCGATAGACAAAAATTTTTACTTTTTGAGATATTCTGACAGCTGCTCCCCTCCTCTCAATAAGTCTTAGCAATTTCATTTAAGCTTTATACTTGAAATGTTTGTTAATTGACATAAAATTCTCACAGAATTTGTATTCTTTTTATTTCATGTTTATTTTCTCCCTTTCAGGCTAGTTAAAAATAGGGGTTCATGTCTGCACCCGAGATGTGGTGGAAAACCTGAGATAACAGAGACAAATCAAGTGGGTCTCCTGTGGATCTTCATGACCTCAATCTATGCTGTCACTGTACTCCTTAAAGAGGTCTTAAAAATAGAAGAAATAAACAGTTAAGAAATGCTTTGCTCCTTCAGATCAGTGGTCTGTCTAGCACAGTGACAGTAGGAGATGTTCTTCAGGGAGAGCATGTCAGCCAAGCCGGTGTCTTACTTCCTCTTAAACTGTACACTCACAGTCATTGGATTAGAGATGTAGAGGATATACTCTTTTGAAAGAGACTGGTTTTCCATCATTAAATACATTTTCATATTTCATCATCACTAACACTATTTAGAAACAGAAAAGCCCTGACATAGCCCTCTTGAATTAAATAGGTATATTTTGGAGACTATACAGTAAGAACTTTAAAATGTTTTAGATACACTCTACAAACACTGACAGTGAGAAGATGTCGTGGTTTAAACCCAGTCAGGCAACTCGCTTACTCCCTCCCCCCCCCTTCTTTTCTTCCCCCAACTCCCGGAGGGACAGAGAGGAGAATCCAAAAGAATGCAACTCCCACAGGCTGAGATAAGAACAGTTTAGTAACTAAGGTATAACACAAATCACTACTGCTACCACCAGTAATAATAATGCTAAAGGAAATAACAAGGGAAGAGAATAGACACCTCACCACCAGCTGACCAATTACTCCCCCCCTCCCCCCCCAACTCGACCAAGCACTGGCCAATACCTCCTCCAACCCCGCAGTCCTAGCCCTTTTGGGTAATTCCCAGTTACCTCCTGGCCATGACGTGCTGTGGTATGGAATACCTCTTTGGTTAGTTTGGGTCAGGTGTCCTGTCTCTGCTTCCTCCTGGCTTTCCCTCCTCCCTGGCAGAGCATGATGCTCACAAAGTCCTTGGCCAAACCAAAACATCACTCTCATCAGCTCTGTTCCCAGGCCAAAAGTCAAAACACAGCACTGCACCAGCTACCAAGTAGGAGAAAAATGACTGCTACTGCTGAACTCAGGACAGAAGATTAACAAAGCATCATTATCTCTGATTTTTCCTTTATTTATGGTAGACATAAATTTTGTTTCCGGCTAATGTACTTTACTGAGTTACACAAAATTCTAAATAGATGATGAAGAAAAAAATAAGGAAGAGGTTTAGAATCATAGATTCAACTGAATTGGAAACGACCTTTAAGATCATCAGCCTTTGTCCATACTTCCTTCTGTTTGATATAGCAGCTACTCTGAAATTCAGGTCCTGAAGTACACATCTCAGTACTGTTAATGTCTAACAAAGAGATTCACAAAGTCTATGATACATGATCAGGGAGTGTATGACACTATACTGTTAAACATTTCTGTAGCATATCACTTCCTATGTGACTATGACAGTAACTTTCCAATACAGATAACTGCGGTTTTGTGAACTTTTTTTCCACTATATGCAAACAGCGTTTAATGCCACCCTCCAAATTTTTCTTTACACAGTGGTGAGAACCTGAGCCTACTGAAAATTACAAAGCTCACGTCTATCCTTCTTTCTGTTAGTATATGTACTGATCAATAGATTTTGCAGGTATTTAAGAAAGACCATTGCTACCCAGTTTTACAATCATTGTATAAATTTCAGTTATTTACAAGGCTTGTTGAAGAAAGGAATGTAGCTGTATCTTTTCCAGCAACACGATTTATAAATTATTTTCCAGGAGATGAGCAAGGTTTAATATGTTAACCTAATATACTTTCTTGATATGCAGTTCTCCAACAAATTCTTAAGTCACAGAAAAAATATATATCTTAGGGGAAAAATAACAGAGCTTGTCAGCACTCTGTGCTTTTCTGCTCTTCAACCAATAAATATGTTGCAGTCTCTGTATTTTTTCTGCTTAAACTTATTCTACATTCAGAAAAATGTTTTTTAAGTTTCTTGAAAGCTTAGTAATGTGATTAAATTAAATACGCATTAACATTCATGTATACAAATGCACACCAGGCACAGGAACATATAAAGTTTACTACTAAAATTAAGACTATCATTCCCATTATTTGCAGGGTACCCACGTTGACTGAATATGAGGGAAAACAAATTTTTCAGATCTATGAACACCTTCTACAATATTTGTTTCATCATGTATTTTTCTAATTAATTTCACCCACTTAATGTGAAGATTGGCAAAAAAAAATTTAGCAGTTGTGGTGATTAAGTCTTACAAACTTAGGACTGACAATTTAAAGGAACTCAACTGTCTACAACATATGCTTATGTCGATAATTTTCAGAGTGACTGTTTACTTAGCATTTTTTTGTTCCTTGAATGTTTTCAAAGGAAAGCTCTGAAGATTTATCCTATACGAAAATAGATAAGGAGAACACTAAGTGGATGATTACTAGTTTCTCCTATGCTGAAACACCACAGTAACAGCTTTTTCTTTTTTTTTTCAGTATTCTAATACAAGGTCATTTTACCATATAGCCTCTCAAGAATGTGTATGTGAGCAAGGAGGATGACTAATATGTAGCTACACAGCTGGGGAAAAAGAAAGGATAAAGCAAAGAACAGGGAAAACAAAAGAAGTTGGTGAAGAACAAGGAAGAAAATGCATACTTTGAAATCAATAGGATCACTTATATGTCAAAAAATGAGAGCCTGTATGTATGTATTAATGTCTTCTTTTAAGAAAGCTAGCTTGATCAAAGAATTGGAGTGGCAAGGGTTAAGTGTTACATAAATCCTACCTGAGAATGCTGTCTGAAGTTATTTTCAGTACAAGTTATACACTGTAATAACACTTCCATACTGGCATGGACTCTTATACCAAAAGACTGAACACTGACAAGAGTAATCCATAGAAAAATACATACATTCTTTTATCTTGGTGAAAACAGACAAAACTCTGAACTTACCAATTAGTTTCAAACAGTACAGGAAATTATGCCTTACAAAGAGAATGTTTATTAGCTGGGGGGTGGAGGGGATGGGGGTTGGGGAGGGGGAAGAAAAGTAAAAGATAAGAGCTTCCTTTTTAGACATAATGAGAAGTTATATCTGGAAGCACTACTGTCACTGATATTAATCTTTTCATTAATTTATTTAGCATGAATTCATAATCTGGCTGACATTTTTAAGTAAAGACTCCACTGTGTCTGAAATAATCAGATTGTTCTGCATGGCAGAACTATTTGCTCTTGTTATGTTAAAAGGAATCATATTAAGAGAATCTGACTTCAGCTGGCAGTTAATTGAGATCAGGAATACAACACTAGTAATCGTTTTACAAATGAGTTCCCTGTTTGCATTCAGTTTTGACTCATAGCACCTAGCAACATCAAGCCTTTGTTAATGAATCCTTATCAATAGTATTTTTTAAAATACATTCCTTCATTGGCAATGAAAGGAATGTATCTTTTCCTACACTTATTAGTGGCTTTAATGTATGAGTGTTGTTTTTTTTTAAACTTGGGATATATGCTATGTAAGATTACATTTGACCTCAGATAAAGGTGTAACACTCTAATACAATTTTAATATGACAACAGAAGTGCAGCTTACATTCAGTTTTGCTGCGAGTAATATTTTATTGTTACAGTGATTCATAAGATAGACATTTGTCTTACTAGAAACAGTGAGTAAAACGTCATCACAAATGGCAACTCTTGGAGCTATCCGTGCAGCTGTTCCTGCTAACAGAGAGCTCTTAGGTATTATGTGCACGTTAATTGTGGATTTCTTGTCAGTAAACTATATCGGTCTACAAGGGAAGGGTTTAACAATAAATGCCAACATTTTCAGTATTACAGGTCAAGCAGTCATGGCATTAAAACTGTCATAATAATGAAAAGATCTTTATACAGTGTGCCCATAAATTTTAAGAACACTGATGTTTGCATTCATAATACTCCTTATGCGCATCTATATGCAAGGCACACAAGTAGAATTCTTTTATCTCACTTCACTTTACCTCCACTATCAACTGCTACATAGGACAGATATACTTTACCTGCTGCAGCACACAAGATATTTTCTTTATACTTCCTATGTCACTTTGTAATCATTTATTTCACAGGAGAATCTCAAATTTGTGTCATACTTAGATACATTTCTGTCACCCTGCAGTGCCTTACATTTAATCTGCTATTGTACTGAAATACTATACTTTTGTTGATGTATTTCTCAGACAATATTACACACAAACCCAAATGTTTTGAATAAACCCCTGAAATCTTGACACTTAGGTGAATAAAGCGTTCTTCAGATTTTTCTAGTGTAACCAGTCCCTGTTTCACTATACCATTTCATGTCATGAAAGCCTCAGATAGCATATAACAGGAACAATGTAAAATTGCTTTTAAATCCTATATTGAAAGATTTACTGTAGGACTACTAATAAAACAAATTGGCAGTTTACCAACTACTATTTATTTTCTGTGAGTCGGGTATGTTTTCCTATGTTGTACCACTTACAATTAGATTTTTTTTCAGAAGTTAAATTCCTCACTACTCTAATTAAATAATACATTATATAATTCTAAAAAAATCATGTCACATCATTTCATGATCAGACCCAGGAGACTAGGGTCTGCCATAACACAGCTGTTTATCAACACTTAGGGACAAAATTTCTTCTCTTGTCCTCCTTAATTTCAGACCTGGAATCCCTTAACCTTTCAGTTTGAAATGTTCCAACAAAGTCGATGGCAGTAGGCAAAACGAGAAGGAATGTTAAACATGGTATTGTTTTTGAATTGACAAACACCTGTATAATTCAGAAATATATTGTAAGGACAATTTTTTTTCCTGCAGGGATTATATTTCAGATTATGACTATAAGCATCTATCCTTTTCAGAATATATGATATTGTTCTTGGGTTTGAGATTAAAGTACAAGCATGAGAACATTTCTTTTTCTTTCATTTTCAGAGCACTAAAGCATTCTTAATAGTTCTGTATTTCTCTAAATACATAATTAAGCTCCCACACAAGTGGGCTGATTTGCAAATACAACAGTGAAGTAAATATATTTAAAAATTTCTGGTTAATCTTCTGTCCTGGGTTCAGCAGTAGCAGTCATTTTTTTCTCTGTAGTAGCTGGTGCAGAGCTGTGTTTTTGACTTTCGGCCTAGGAACAGCGCTGATAACACTAATGTTTTTAGTTACTGCTCAAATGTTTAGTCTGACCAAGGAGTTTCTGACTCTCATGCTCTGCCAGGGAGAAGGGCAAGCCGGGAAGAAGCAGAGACAGGACACCTGATCCAAACTAGCCAAAGAGGTATTACATACCACAGCACGTCATGCCCAGGATGTAACTGAGAGTTACCAGGAAGGGCTAGTTCACTGCTGGGTGGGGTGAGTTATCAGTTGGCTGGCGGTGAGGTGGTGTATTTTCTTCCGTTGTTATTTCCTTTATCATTATTATTACTGGTGGTAGCAGTAGTGATTTGTGTTATACCTTAGTTACTAAACTGTTCTTATCTCAACCCGTGGGAGTTGCATTCTTTTTTATACTTCTCTCCGTCCCTCTGGGAGTAGGGGGAGGGAAAGAAGGGGGGGGAGTGAGATAGAGACTGCGTGGCTGACAGAGTTTAAACCATGACAGTTCTTTTTGGCTCCCAACGTGGGGCTCAGAGGGTTGAGATAACAACAGATCTGACCGTAGTATGTCTAATCTTATTTGTGATAAGCATTCATGGTTTTGGATTAATAGTCACTCGTCACAATGCTGATTTACTGGCTCTCAAAGTTGTTGCTTCTGATCTCACAGTTTCAGAATGTTGTACGTTACTTAGAGCTGGTATTTGCTGTTTTAGTGTTTATCAAGTGTGGGGCTTGGGCTAAGGCGCTTGTCTCACTGTAATTTATGGCAATGACTTGTAATATGGGCAGGCTCTGGCAGCAGGGACGGATGGACTTGGCCCTGGACTTGGACCGGACTGTCCAGCTGCTCTTCACCATCCTGGCCCTCATCCTCGCCTCCATCTTCGTGAGGCTGCGGGTAGCCGAGGGGGAGTGGCCCCAGGAGCCGATGACTGCTGAAGTGCCAGGGAGAAAGGCCCCGGGGACCAAGTGGTGGCAGGAGCAGGGCCGGAGGCCGGGAGGAAGCGGTTGAGGGTGGAGGAGGTCAGGGCGGTAGAGGAGTGGAAGGAGAAGGTGATTTTGTAGATAATATATGTAGGCTGTAGCAGCACAAAGACTGGAAATCATCTCTTCATTAGTCTCCCTTAAACAAACTAGTGGGGGCAAAAAGTTGCCCAAGAATCACAATAGTAAATTGGTGGGAAAATTGATACTATTATACAGAGTCAAGTAAGACTGAGGAAGCTATTGACATTTTGGCCTGGGAGAAACCAAACGGTATCTCAAACAATTTGGTATTTTTTTTTTATATATATAATATTATTACACTAGCTAGGCCTACTAGATACTTTAGCAGAATGTGCTACAGCAGAACTACCCATTCTATACAACGCAGAAAAATAAAAAAAAACGTGTCTTTAAGAGAACATTTGTCATAAACCTTCTCCTAGATCAAAGTGGAATTTGTTAAAAATTTCATATGCATTATAGTGGGTACCAGCAACTAACATGTTATCTACTCATTTCTTTGTTTCTGTATTATTTTTTCCCCACTAAGCTAACACACTGCTTAGCTAAATGTTTACTACTTAGCTTATATAATTCTACTTATACAATACACTACTTATTTTAGATGTTACTTAGCAAATACATTTGAAAGCCAGGCTATTTACTTTCTAAATTGGACAATAGTTTTAATTTCCTCATTTTTTTTAAATTTCCTCATTTTTTTACTAAAATAAAGCAATACATTACCAGAATTTGAGCAGAAAAATTTAAACTGTAATATTTTGTTTCTTGCATCAGACATCTTCAGTGTTTCTCTGATTTTACAATGATGCACATTGGAGTAAGACCACAGACAACATTACTTCATTTCTCACAGCACGTGGCTTTCCAGAGAATTCTTATTCTGTCTTGTTCACCTGCTTGCAATGTTTTCAGCATGACTGCTCTCAATACTCACTGTTTGTAGAAACTAGTCACACATCTTTAATGCAACATTTATATTTTAATCACATACTCTGAAACCACAGTTGATTCTATTTCTAATCCTGATATTTTAGATTATACACACATATATACATAGGTAACAACTACATGAATGTTAGTTATCTCTTGGCTAAATACAGTAACAAAGCTTCCAATCCCAGAAAAGGTTGAGTCCCTACACTTTCTTCTGACCAGAAAAGAACAGAAAATTCTTATGTGGATTGCAGTGCAAAATAAAGCCTTGAGTAAACATGTTATTATAGACATAACCATCTAAAATACAAATCAAATTGAAATTAAGTTACCTTTCCTTTATTCTAACTGGCTCTTTCACATGCTCTATCTTTCCTGTATCTCTGTGAGGTGATGCTGCATTTCTGTATTAACTATGAAAGACAAAATACCTCATGGGGAACCTACATTTAAGGTAATTATATTTCTTCCATAAACCAGCTGGAATTCTTAGCATTTTATGAACAGTTTCAGAAATCTACACAGTAACAAACAATTTTCCAGATGTGTTCTGTTGCTGAGGTGAGTAGCTCGAGAGAGGACGACTTCAACACCAGAGAGGGGGAGAGCTCAGCGTCCAGGATCCTCAAATCCGAATGACAAGAGCCTCAAGTCCTCGACAGGACCTGCCCAGGAGCTGGCAGCTCAGCTGACACGAGCAGCTGATTCACATGGGGTGGAGCCAGAAGCAGAGGCACCAACCCTGACTGGGTAAAAGCCTGCCCCAGGAAGAGCGGAGAGGCAGTTTACGTGGCAGTTCACAAGGGCAGGCGAGAGGGATGGTGAGCACTCGCCGTATGACCAGGGCCTGGTCTGGGAGCTCTGCTCTGGCTGCCCCGGCGGTGGCCAGCGTAGGCACCCAGAAAGAGCCAATGAGAGGGGAGGCTGCAGCGCAGAGCTCGGGGTGTAGAGAGTGCCTGCACTGGTCTGGTGAGGGGAGGGTGCGCAATGGGCAGGGCTGCACTCGGTGCTCCCTGGTGGAGGTCCTCCTGCAGCAGGGGCTGAGCTGCTGGATGCTGTTAATAGACTGCAAGATGTCAGGGAAGCTGAGAGGAAGCAGGAATGCTTGCTCCCGGCCCAAACTGTGCAGGGGCCTCGAGCTTCACCTCTACCTAATGAAGGAAAGAAGGAGGCCGTGAAGCTGGGAATTAGTGACAAAAAAAAAACAACAAAAAAAAAAAAAAGAAGAAAAAGGACAACTGAAAGCAAGGGGCTTCCCCCTAAATCCCTTGTCCCCACGCAGAACCGCTCTGCTGTCCTGCAGGGTGTTAATGAGGAAGCACACGCGAGCCAGAAACAGCTGGCTGATGTACTGGTAAAGATCTCTACTGGTGCTGCCAGGAAAAAGCGGTGCGTCGTAGTAGTAGGGGACAGTACTTTGAAAGAGACAGAAGCACTTGTCTGTCAGCCTCACCCCGTCTCAAGGGAGGTGTGTTGCCTACCAGAGATATGGATCAGGGATGTTGCAGAGAGGCTGCCTGCTCTAGTAAGTCCCACGGACTATTACCCACTTCTGGTGATACATGTGGGTGCTAGGGACATAGATAGTAGTAGCCTGGGAAACATAAAGAAGGACTACATGGGAGGTGGTTAGGGGCTCTGGAGCTCAGATAGTTTTTTTGTCAATTCTCCAGGATACAGGGGAGGACCTAAAAAAGCTAGGAGGATTGGCCAGGTTAATAACTGGTTAAAAGGGTGGTGTCATAGTCAGGGGTTTGGGTGTCTTGAACACGGGACCCAAGCTTGTAGGCCAGGTCTAGTGGGGGCTGGTGGAGCTGATCTGATGATAAAGAAGGGAAAGAGCAGTTTTGGTAGGAGGCTTGCCAGACTGGTCAAGGAGGCTTTAAACTAGATGTGCTGGGGGACGGGGCATCATTCCATCCCAATACACCCAGTCAGTTGCCAGCACCTATAATAAATGCTCGGAGCAATGTAGATATAATCCAGCCGCTCCAGCCAATGATCTGGCTTCATTTGGAGCTCAGCTCAGATGCCTCTATACAAACTCCTGTAGCATGGGGAGCAAACAAGAGGCATTAGAGATGTGTGCACATCTACGGGAGTATGATATAATAGGCATCGCAGAAACATGGTGGGATGGCTCCTATGACTGGAGTGTTGGAATGGAAGGTTACAGGCTTTTTAGAAAAGACAGGCCTGGCAGCCGTGGAGGGGGAGTTGCCCTTTATGTTAGGGATAGGCTGGAGAGTATGGAAATCTGTCTGGGGACAGGTGAGCATTTGTGGGTCAGGGTTAAAGGGAAAATAGCTATGGGAGACATTATTGTGGGGATCTGTTACAGACCGCCTGATCAAGGAGAACCTGCGGATGAAGCACTCCATAGACAGACAGGAAAAGCCTCACCCTCACAGGCCCTTGTTCTCATGGCTGACTTCAACCGTTGGAAGGACGGTACGGCCTGGCGCAAGCAATCCAGGAGGTTCCTTGATTGTGTGGAAGACAACTTCCGTCTGCGAGTAGTAGAGGAGGTGACCAGGAGAGGTGCCATGCTTGACCTCGTGCTCACCAACAGGGAAGGGCTCATTGGAAATGTGACACCCCAGGGCAGCCTTGGATGCAGCGATAACGAGATGGTTGAATTTGAGATCCTCAGGACAGTGAGAAGAGTGCAGCACACTCACTACCCTGGACTTCAAAAGAGCAGACTTTGGCCTCTTCAGGAACCTGCTTAGTAAGGTTCTATGGGATATAGCCCTAGAGAGCAGGGGGGCCCAAGACCGTTGGTTGATATTCCAGGATCACCTGCTGCAAGCTCAGGAGTGTTGCATCCCAACCAGAAGGAAGTGCAGCAGGTGGGCCAGGAGACCTCCTTGGATGGATAAGGAGCTCCTGAGGAAAATTCAAATGAAAAAAGAGGCTTATAATAAGTAGAAGCAAGGACAAGTGGCATGGGAAGAGTACAGAGATGTTGTCCGAGATGCTAGGGACCAGGTTAGGAAAGCTAAGGCCCAGTTAGTATTAAACTTAGCTAGAGGTATTAAATATAACAGGAAGGGATTCTACAGATACATAGCAAATAAAAAACAGACTAGGGAGAATGTAGGCCCCTTCAGGAAGCTCTTGGGAGAAGTGGCTACACAGGATTTGGAGAAGGCTGAGGTTCTGAATGACTTCTTTGCCTCGGTCGTCACTGGCAAAGGCTCTGACCAAACCACCCAAGTCTTGGAAGGCAGACAGAGGGACTGTGAGAATGAAGACCTTGGTCCTACTGTAGGAGAGGAACTGGTTCGAGACCATCTTAAAAATCTGAACATGCACAAGTCCATGGGTCCTGATGATATCCATCCGTGAGTCCTGAAGGAGCTGGCAAATGAAGCCATCATATTTGAGAAATCATGGCAGTCAGGTGAAGTAGCTGCATTAGTTGAACAAATCAAGCAGTTATATCAGCTGAGTGAACCTGTTGTGTAACTATTTGTCACTGATTTTATCAGAAAAGCGCAAGTATCTTCCTGATTCAGCCAGCATGGGGTTGTAGATTTGGTGCAAACCAACACAGTATATATAAATTGAACAACCAATAAAAAGAATTTCTAAGAGAGCAATGGGCTTGAGCTAGTTTGAACTCGCATATTCCTTCCTGTCAACCAGGCTGCCCAACCTCATGACAGTGATTATGTTATAGACAGCATAGAGTGGGTTTTGCATTTGTTTTATGAGTCCACTGCATATTGCTGTTCCTACAGTCCATTAAATGTAATGTGTACTTGCACTGTGATATAAGTTTATTGTGTCACTCTTTTAAATCAAAGTTGCATCAGATAACTTTATGTTTAATACCAAGTTTACTTTCTCGAAGTCCTCCACTTGTGTACTAAGTAAAGGAGCTTGATTATGTAATATTAGACTCTGACACCTGTTTGTTTCCATTAGTAGCTTCTAATGTCACAACTAGGTAACCAAAACTGACCACTGAACCTCAGCAGGACAGAACCGACCAAATCTATTTAAAAAGAAATTAACTGAAGTCACAAACTATGTCAGTGCTCAAGGCAATGGAAAGTAAGTGCTATCCTTGACATATTTCTAGCAAGAACTATTTTTTTTTTAATTTACTTAATTCTGATCCAGTTTTAATCACTCATATTTGTAACCCAAATTATAGAATGCAGCAATATTCACTTTTTAGTAACAAAATCGATTATCAATATGATGCATGACAGACTGTATTAATGTTAATAAACCATTAACTTTACAGATTTTATATCTTAGCGTCATGGTTTAAGTCACGCAGTCTCTATTTCACTCCCCCCGTTCCTCCCACCTGCTCCAAGAGGGATGGGGAGGAGAATCAAAAGAACGTAACTCCCATGGGTTGAGATAAGAACAGCCCAGTAACTAAGGTATAACACAAACCACTACTGCTACCACCAATAATACTAATGATAAGGGAAATAACAAGGGAAGAGAATACAACCGCTCCCCACCTGCCAACCGATACTCTAGCCCTTCCGGGTAACTGCCCTCAGTTTTGCATTTCTGGCCATGACATGCTGTGGCATGGAATACCTCTTTGGTTAGTTTGGGTCAGGTGTCCTGTCTCTGCTTCCTCCTGTCTTCACCTCCTCCCTAGCAGGGCATGAGACTCAGAAACTCCTTGGTCAGAGTAAACATTACTGAGCAACAACTAAACGCATCGGTGTTATCAGCGTTGTTCCCAGGCCAAAAGTCAAAACCACAGCAGTGCACCAGCTACTAAGAAGGAGAAAAATGACTGCTACTGCTGAACCCAGGACAGTATCCACCCCTTATTCCATAAAATTCACGTCATGCTCAGTTCCCACATTTTGAATATACCATCACTCTTATATATATATATATATACACATATATATACATCCACCACAGAGAAAGAGAGATCATTCCTGAGTGCATGTACCAATCCCTATAAAGCTACTGAGTCCATCCAGTCCATGATGTTAGGCTCCATCTCTTGTAACAGTCTTTCAGAGCAGGAAAGGCTGTGTTCAGTGTTCACACTCGTGAATAACCTGGGCAATAGTGTCTATTGCTAAGTCCACCCCTTGATCATGGGCTCACCAGGCTCAAAATAATTCACCCTCCCCTTCAGCAGTTTCTGCAAGTTGTTGTCGGGGACTCCGTACAGCTGCCTTCCACCTCCAACTCTTCCAAAGTGCTGGAGGGGCCCAGTGGACTAGATACTTGGTCATACTGTCCTACACACCTTGCCACTCATGACTGTCCAGCCTTGGGGAAAATCTCTTGGTCCTCCTATATTGTCTAATCCTAGACAAGACCCAAACACGACTCTGCTTAACTTTTGAGATCAGACAAAATGGGTGTGGATAAAGCACACTCTGTATGTATGTCAACACGCTGATCCCCATCACAATCAGCAGGCAGGTCTCAAGGGTACCCAAAGGCCATTCAAAACCTTCAGAACTCTCAAATGATGCTGCTGTACTTGTTTGTTAAGTGCTGTTCCCAGGCTGAAAGTCAAAACCACAGCACTGCATCAGCTACTAAGAAGGAGAAAAATGGGTGCTACTGCTGAACCCAGGACACTTAGACACCCATGGAATTCAGCAATCTGCAACAACTTAGTATTTACCTTCTTAGTAAGAAAATGCTTCATTATGTTTTGGTGAAAATCAGTGTTAAATGCAACAGAATCTGCAAAAATAAAGCTTAATTCTTTAGTACAAAATCTTTAGAGTATTTCTTTGATGTGTGACTTAACAGTATCAACATGGATTCTGTTAATAGTCATAATATGTATTTTCTGTATTTTCCTATACATTTTCCTGCTCCCCAGTACAACTGACTGTGACTGATTAATAAGACACTAAAGGAAAGGAATGGGGATAATATGTGTAATCTCTCAAGATCATCTCCTCGCTAATGTGTATACTCTGTGTCTGATCTGACTTATTTCATAGATGCTTTACAGGGAAAGGAAATAGTTTTTTCTGGATGTTGTCTGCCTAACATTGTATCCTTCATTAATATTGTTCCTGGTTTTGCTACTTGGAAGGTATATTTCTTGCAGTTAACAAGCTATTTGGAAACCATGGAGTCAATTCAAATTACACTGGCAGATGGAGTTAAGGTTGGGCAGAATTTGGGTATCTAAGCTCAGATGATGATTCAGATCACCTACTGTACATAACTGCTAGATCCCTGGAGAGCCTAAGTCTCAGACTGATCTGTCAGTGCCTAAAGCTACTTTGCTATTCATAAATGAGCAGACAATTCACTTTGTTCCACAGAAGGTCCAGTGCATTTGGTGTGTATAGATGCTTACAGATGCTTACACTGACAGGTAAGCATCAAATTCAGACTGATATTCAGTTTAAGCTATCTATTTGTTGAAAAGAAATATGTAGATATTTCTTTGGGACATCTTAATACTAGTGACTAACTCTACTGCCCTAATACCCTTTGCCCTGGCTCAGAAACAGCTAGTGCTATGGCATTATAGACACACACAATTCTCTCTCTCTTCCACCTTTCTCTATTCCGCCTGCCCTCCCCTCTGGAAAAGTCTCTAAACATCATATCTGCCCCTCCATTTAATACTTTTATTATTCCTTTGTTTGAATATGTTTCTCTATTTCTTTTCCCTACAATACACTTTAGACATTTTTTTCTATTCAAAGTTTTATTATTCTTCTTTCTATCACCTTTATGAGGTACATCAGATATAAATAATACTTATCTCCCTACCACTAAAAAGCGTCGAAATCTTTACCTCATCCTTCAGTTCAATTTCCCCTGTAGCTTTTATATATAAATTATATAGTCTGAGCCTGCAGTAGACTCATACAACATTTCCTGCATTCCAAGAGATGGTAAAATACAGCAATAACTTGATTATAGTGGTTGCTGCAGTTTACCTGTAAATTTTTCTCTTTCATTAAATCTTCTTGCAATATGTCTCTGTTCCACACATTTTTTTTTTACATAAAAACCCAAAGAAACTATCAAAATATTTCTTTTTGTTTTCCAGTGAGTGGAGTTTTCTCTTAATACCACATTTAGAGTCCACAGAAAGCATGTGCACAAAGGCATTCTTCTCTTTGCTTCAGGGTACACCTGTGACAATGTCCACCTTTGACCACTGAAAACTTGTTCTCAAATCCTGCTTACCCCTAATGGTTTTGGATCCATATATACACAGGAGAAATATCCACAATATCATAGAGGGAGAAATTCTGCAGGGGAAAGTAAGGAATATGCCTGCATCCTACTTGGAAAGTTGTGTCCTTATGTTGCAAGCAATGAGAGATATCAAGGTAGAAGGTGAATAAGTGAGTTGTAATATAGTTAAAGGACTGCCTTTAGCAGGGTTCCTGTTTCTGTTCTGGTATTGAGCTGACACACAAACAACATCTCACCTATACTTACTGCATATATGCAGTATGAGACACTTTGAAGTATGGTCAATTCATCTCAACAGCATGTAGAACAGTTTTCAGATCATTATGTGAAAGAGGTTTGCGGCCATTACAAGAGTTTGTAAAACTACATATATATAAAAACTACTATGAGAAAATTATAGGAAACAAACTTCCCCCTGTTCTCAAAAAGCATATCAAAGCCAAGAAAACCTTTAGAAACAGAGGGAGCTTTTTAATTTGGTTCACCTAAATTCCTTCTTACCTTAGTAAATAGGATGAGAATTGTAAACAAACTTGAGCAACTTGCTATACTGATTCAGTCTGATAAAGAGTCAAATTCAGTTACTTAAACATATGTGACAACAAATTGTATTTATGCTGCCTGATGGTGGCTAAACCATCCTTCTAGAGCTGTTAGATAAGAGAAAGGAACTCATGCTATACCTGCACCACAGACTACAGTCTGAAGAGGTACTGCGAGTAGCTCGAATGACATGCAGATTTTGGCAGCTACACGCAGACTAGAATTTAATCCAGGCATCTATATTTTTGGAAAGACATCTTTTAACATGAGAACACAAATTCTGAACACTGATTTTAATATGTTCCATTTTTCAAATAAAAGAACCTTAGCTAAGAAATATTACTTTCGTTTTTGCAATAGCATGCCCTTTGCAACAATGCCTAACCTTGACTTAAAAGGCTGAAATTGACGAGAATGCATCATAGTGCTAGATTAGTTATACAATGATTTATTACCTCCTTGTTAAAAACATACATTTTTGTCCAGTTTTGGTATCTAACTATCAAATCTCATTAGGTCTATTTCTGCCAATTTAAGGGTCCATCTGCTGTCAAGAACAACAAAACCAGCAAAAGCCACCAGAAAAACCCCAACAACCAAAACAACAGACCTGCAGGCTATTTATTGCTAGGCCATCATTCAAACATTCATGAATAAAGGAGAGTGTGATTTTTTTTTTTCCTTTTTTTTACTTCCCCCACCAGAAATGTTCTGACTCTCCGTATCTTGAAGGAAAATGCTTTGTGTAGTGATGTCCAGGGCTCAGCAGTAGTCATCATTTTTCTCCTTGGTAGCCGGTGCAGTGCTGTGTTTTGACTTTCGGCCTGATGTTTTGGTTTGGCCACGGACTTTGTGAGCCTCATGCTCTGCCAGGGAGGAGGGGAAGCCAGGAAGAAGCAGAGACAGGACACTTGACCCAAACTGACCAAAGAGGTATTCCATACCACAGCACACCATGCCCAGGAGGTAACTGGGAGTTACCAGGAAGGGCTAGAGGACTGCGGGGTTGGAGGAGGTATGGGTCGGTGCTTGGTCGGGTGGGGGGGGGCGAGTTATCAGTTGGCTGGTGATGAGGTGATGTGTTCTCTTCCCTTGTTATTTCCTTTATCATTGTTATTATTTGTAGTAGCAGTAGTGATTTGTGTTATACCTTAGTTACTAAACTGTTTTTATCTCAACCCGTGGGATTTGCATTCTTTTCTATTCTCCTCTCTGTCCCTCCCAGAGTAGGGGGAGGGAAAGAAGGGGGGAAGTGAGTGAACGAGTTGCCTGACTGGGTTTAAACCACAACAAATGATTAGCCAGATTTCCTTTGCAGTACTGCACTGTTATCTATACTCCAAGACTGAACACTAAGATCATCTCTGAAGATATATTTTAGGACAAATAAAAGGTTGCATGCTACATTAAGCAATCAGGATGACAATATAATATAATATAATGAAAGTACTTACTTGCTCACTAGAGTCTGCCTAAACATTCTTTGTATTATTCTATTGAGAAAAGGATAAAAATACACAAACAAACAAAAAAAACAAAAACAAGCCACAAATAAAAAACTGACTCAACAACATGCAAAAAACAAAACAAAACAAACAACACTACAGAAATAAAACACAAGCACTATAGCAATAAATCAAAACCAAAACCAAAAAAAAAAACCTAACAGCCCCCATGCACAACCCCAACTAATTTTCGTTATTTTCTAATATTTGATGTGCAAAGGAATGAGGGATTAAAAAATATTGTTCAGAACTAATATAGCAATTTAAATACAAATACCACAAGTTTTCCTTGGAGGCCTTGTGATCTTACTAATGTTTAATTACATTACATAAGAAGTCAATGGAGCCTTCCCAGGTGATAAAGGCTAGAGCTCCCCATTATTATGTTTTTATGTATTTTACTGCAACCACATCCAGATGCATTATCACTCTTGGCATGTTTTACTTATTGGAACAAAAGCACTCCATAACATGTTATTGACGGTTTAAGACAAGAAGAACAGACAGAGAAAGACTGGTAAATGGATGGTGACACTGAAGAGATAACAAAGAAACACTACAGCTAGTAGGCCTGCACAACCTCAGAATGGACACACATACCTTACTTAACATGCCAAACCACTGTCTGCTGTCAGTATAGCAAGGGATTTTTTTGTTTCGGTTTATGAAATAAAAAGGAACTTTTTTTTTTAATAAAAGGAAAAAAATAGAGTTTGCAATAGCTAAATTTATTAAGATGGTCCTAGTTGTGTTGAAGAAGTTGTCGGTTACATAACTGTGTTAACAGTTTGAGATCACACTTGTTGACAAAGAGCACAGTCCAGAGTATTAGGATGAATGATATAGGGAATGATCTGGGGGAAATCCCTGTTTCTGCAAGGCTGCTAGACTATAACCTGCATTACTGCCTATTTTCTGTCCATCAACACCTTTTTGTTACTGCCAAACAATCTTTTCCTTTTAACACTGAGTATTATATAGTAGGAATGCCAAACTCTGTTTGATCCAGAAGCTCTCAGAAAGGACAAAAGTAAGGGTATTTCTCCCAGATTAGGACAGATGATCAACATTAAAGCTGATTTACTCAGTAGAAGTCACTAACATCTACAGTTTACGGTTAGACTGTGTTAAGAACACTGTTAAGGCTTGTTTACTTCAGTGTTAGGAAGTTAGACCTATCAAATAAAGGTTATCTCAAACAAGATAAAATAACTTGCCAAAACCTGGTGCTTACATTCCTGTACTATGATAATTGCTTTTCTGTCAAGAACATTTGCATAGGGTATATTATTCAAGAACCTGAAACCTAAGGAGATTATGTAAGCAATAATAATTAAAAAAAATTGTTATACTGTTAACATATGAAAATCATTTGTAAAGGAAAGACTATTCTGTGGTCAAAGACAACCATACAGTAAAGAAGGAAATAAATATGTACAGATATCAGAAAAATGCAAAATGCATTCTAAGTTTTACAAAGAACAAATTGTTACTTTTATATGCATAAGTTTGGGGAAGATCGTGGGAGACATCACTGGACTCTGAAGATGGCTATTCTGTTGTGTTTTTTTTTTTCCTGTGCTTATTTACTGAATGTAGTCATTCAGATAATCTATCCTAACAGGCATAATTCACACCATGACTGTGAAATTCAAAGAATTTCTAATTCATTAGTTAAGGGACCAAATGTATAGATTTATATATGATGTAAGAAAATACTTAATGTAGAATCATAGAATAGTTTGGATTGTAAGGAACCTTCAAAGGTCATCCAGTCCAACCCCCCTACAATGAGCAGGGGCCTCTTCAGCTAGATGAGGTTGCTCAGAGCCCTGTCCAAACTTGAATGGTTCCAGGGATGAGGCATCTACCACCTCTCTAGGCAACCTGTTGCAGCGTTTTATCACCCTCATTGAATTTTTTTTTTCCTCATGTTCAGCCTGAATCTTTCCTCTTTTACCTTAAAACCATCACCCTTCATCCTATCACAACAGGCCCTGCTAAAATGTCTCTCCCCAATACTTTCATAAGAAGTAAGGTTTCTACAAGTGTTCTTCTGACTCTCTCAAAATCCAGCAGTCAGTCAAGAATAAAAACCTTAAGAAATTCCAACACCCTAGAATGGCAAATGTAAAAATAAGCTCTACAAAGAGAAAGAAGCTAAACAAAGAAAAAAATATAGACTATTTTGAGTAGTAACACAGAGAATTTTACTTAATATGCATGTCTTCCTTAAATCATGTGGGACATAAAACATGTGGGAGATAAAACAAGAGGAAGCTGTTCTCTGGTAATAAAATATAGCTGCCTGTCAATAAAATGAAAAAAAAAGAATTGTGCGCATGCTCAGGGTCTTTGTCCTGAGGATCTGCATGAGTAAAAAAATTCTGCTTAAGTTAGTTAATTAAAATGCTCATGGCAATAATAAAAGAAATGGGTCATTTTCAGTAGACTGCATTTGCTCCCAGTTTTTATCTTGTTTGATACCTGGGGTCAACAGAGATGCAAAGTAGATGTTAATGATAGAGAGCTGGACATCCTAGGTAGCCTCAAACCAGACACTACCACTGAAGGTGATGGAGCTTCAATGACTTATATAATGAGGGTATTTTGTTCAGAAAGGCATAAAACTGGAATCTAAATTACTGTGCAAACCACTTCTGAGTAAATTCATAATTTCAGCTAAATATCTAAGATTATAAGGACTGAATGGTTTTATGATGGCATTTAATAGGGTACAATCAATTTACTGCACCTAAAAAACAAACATAAAGGTAAAATCTTTTGCAAGATATGTATATGTAACAACTTTATTTTCAACGAATTTAAAAAACAAATATTAATCAGCATTTGCTCCTTGATACCTTAGCTTGGTAAACACCTACTGTATATTTCCTTAAAAACAATATTAGTATTGTGTAAAACCTGAATTATGGGCAAGGTTAATAACTACATACGTTGAATATCACCTTCAGTATATATGAATTAAAATTAATTAATTTGGACTGAGAAAAATATATTGTGCCTCCTTCTAAATTATTTTAATAGTTTCTTTTGCTTACTATTTGGTGAAACAAAGCAAAACATCCAATCTTTCAAATAAGTTTTCAAATGTCAAGGCCAATGAAATACCTCTTATATTCTCATGTTATTTCCTGTTCTTTGTGGTTTTTATATCAGAATTCAGGAACTTTGACTTTCTAGTCACCATCTTATTAAAAGCCACTTACAGGTAAAAAAAACCCAGAACCAAATCATCACATTCTCTGGTTTCCTATGAAGTAAAAATCAACTAGAGTTCATGTTTTAAGAAAGAGCAGGACAGAATACTGATCCACTCTACAGGAAACAGAGTAGAGAAGTGACTGAGGCTGCGATGGAGCAGTGAGGATCACTCTGTGGATGAACCCCAACAGAAATAATTGGTTTTCTTCATCTGGTTTCAAATTGTACATTCCTGTTCTCCATGTCATAGAATCATATTATAACATTTTTACAATGATAAAGGTATGTGTCAAACCCTTGATTGCACACTTTTGAGCAATTTTAACTCATTATAGTGCTCCTAGGTTAGATTCTCGAATTCATCAATGAAAATGTAAAAGCTTGCCACAACATAGCTAGACAGGAAATGCAATGTCTGTGTAACACAGCATTGTTTTTTAATATGGGTTATAATTAAGCCAATAAAGGATTTGGAAAATTTGTATTCTAGAATACATTATTCAATTCTAGAGAGTAATAAAGCAATATTCTTTTTTAACTTCTTTATGGGTAGCCAGGGAAGTGCAGCAGAAAAGCACTGAATACCAATTGTTGTAAAGTGTTTTGAGCACTTTGGAACTTCTAATAAGTTTTTGTTTGTGTAATGTTGTGGTTTAAACCCAGTCAGGCAACTCGTTCACTCACTCCCCCCCTTCTTTCCCTCCCCCTACTCCCAGAGAGATGGAGAGGAGAATCAAAAAGAATGCAACTCCCACGGGTTGAGATAAGAACAGTTTAGTAACTAAGGTATAACAAAATCACTACTGCTACCACCAATAATAATAATGATAAAGGAAATAACAAGGGAAGAGAATACAACACCTCACCACCAGCCAACCAATAACTCACCCCACCCCCCCAAGTCCAGCCAAGCACCGACCGATACCTCCTCCAACCCCGCAGTCCTCTAGCCCTTCCAGCTAACTCCCAGTTACCTCCTGGGCATGGTGTGCTGTGGTATGGAATACCTCTTTGGTCAGTTTGGGTCAGGTGTCCTGTCTCTGCTTCCTCCTGGCTTCCCCTCCTCCCTGGCAGAGCATGAGGCTCACAAAGTCCTTGGCCAGACCAAAACACCAGTGTTATCAGCTCTGTTCCCAGGCCAGAAATCAAAACACAGCACTGCACCAGCTACCAAGAAGGAGAAACACGACTGCTACTGCTGAACCCAGGACACCACTTAATAATCAGGAGATTTATGAACAAGATGCATTAAGTTTTTTCAATCATTTTTCACTAGGATTCATTCAAAACTATTTACTTGCAACTTGAAATATAACCTCCTAAACAGCATGAAATGTTTGTAGGTCTGTGCAATTTTCTTAACTGCTCTGGCCAAAAAACAGAACAGGCAACACAGAAATAATCAAAACCTGAAATACTTGCACAATGTGAACAAGTTTTCAAATTGTCTGGAAGTTTCTACATATAGTCCATATAATAACAGAATCTTTGAGGTTGGAAGGGAGCTCTAGAAATCACCTAGTCCAATACGTGCAGCTCAAGCAGGGTCATTTATTGCAAGTTCCCAGTATCATGTCCAGCTATGTTTTGGAAGTCTCCACAAATGGAGACTCCACAACTTCTCTGGGCATCCTGTTCCAGTGAAAAACTGCTTTCTTGTATTCAGATGGAATTTCATGTTTTTCTATTTTGTTCCCATAGCCTCCTCTCTTATCAGTGGGCACCACTGTAAAGAGCCTAGCTCTGTCTTCTTTACACCCTCCCTTTGCGGTATCTACATGCACAGCTGAGAGACTTGTGAGCCTTCTCTTGAGTTTGAGCAACCCCAGCATTCTCATCCTTTCCTCTTATGGCAGGTGCCCCAATCCTTTAATAATCTTCTTGGCCTTTTACTAGAACTTTTTAATTTACTTTTACTCTTTCTTGTACTGAAGTCCAGCACTGGGCAAAATATTACAAAATTACAGAACGTCTGGGGTTGGAAGGCACCTCTAGAGATCATCTAGTCTTTCCCTCTCCCCACCCGCACCCCCCAAAGCAGGCTCACCTAGAGCATATTACACAGGATTACAACCAAAAGGGTTTTGGGTATCTCCAGAGGAGATTCCACAACTTCTCTGGGCAGCCTATTCCAGTGCTCTGTCACTGTCAAAGCAATGAATTACACTAATTGTAAGCAAATATACTACATGTGTGAACCAGTACACCTAATGAATTTGCAGTAAGGTTGGGGAAGGTTCAGATCCTAATAAACTAAATATTTACAGTAATCGCAAGTTTGTAAATTTCAAGGAAGCCTGAAGGACAGCATGTTTCCTCTTGTGTGTGTAAACTGAAATAAAATACGGATCTAAACTCCAATACTGTGAAATCCTATTTTCAGCCATATCACAGAAGTTTTCCAATATCAGTCCTCCCATCAGGTGAATATCATTAAAACTTCAAATCACCTTGACTTCAGAGAGTATCAAGTGAATCAACTGGAGCATTTTTCATTTTCGTTTGTAGTTCTTGGTTTTAAGTATTACTACTAGTCTTTTTAATGCATAGACATAGACATTTCCTAAGATACAGGAAAGTAAAAGACAGCATGAATAGAAAATTTTGGCCATTCTTAATTTGAAACAAGAGTCATAAATCCCTTTTAACCAACATTTGTAGAGAAAAGGCATAACAGCCTGTCAGCTACAGGAGTCATTGCCAGTACAATTCAGTATTTCCAATCACTGTAAAATGCTGACATCTACTGGAAAATATTTAATTAAATGTTAAAGCCAGACTGCCCAGCAAAAAATATGAATCCTGTTACTGTCAATGAAAAGGGTTCTTTAATAGTTCAGGATGTCTCTTTTTGGTTGTTGAGATAAATGGTTAAATTTGCACAGGACAAATGATTTCTCCATACTTTAAAATCAGAACTAAAAGAAAACTTTGCATTCATTTCTTTCAGAAAAAAAATTTAAAATGGCATGCAAAACCTTCACTAGGAAAGTATTTAATGCCAGTTAAATTCTAGGTTTATTCAGTCTGAAGGACATATATCCATCTTTCATAAAGGCAACTGGATCTCTATGATTTATCATCAAATATTTAGAAAGTCAGAGTTAATATTTTGCACTCAGTTAATTGTGAGAGTCAGTACCCTGCAGAAGTCATTGAAAATGACATTTTAAGAAAACAGCTAGATAATCATTAAGCTGACAATATATGGGAGTCTTTAAAGATTGCCGAATAGGCATAGGTATAGCACTAAATTGGTCCAATTTTTCTTCCTTCTTGCAAAGGAAACGGAGCTAGTGTGGTGAAAATACTCCATGTCAGCTCATCAGAAGTACAGCTGCCAGAAGATCCATGGTGTCCACTTAGTCCCTTATATGAAAGTATGATTTCAGTGAGTTCTATCAAGGAATGATGCTTGATTCTTTCATGTCATAGCCAGGGTGTCTTAACAGGGCAAAGCAACCATATTTTATTTCATACCAAGACAGTCCTTATATTGCTCAGGGCAAAGAATGTCCTAGACATACGTACACATAAAAAGATACATGCAAAAGATAGGAACTCTGAGGATCGGAATCCACATAGTTGTTTATAACCATCTGATGTAAAATTGTGGTTAACAGGAATATCTAATGTATTCTCTTTCCAAAGCAACTGCACTTGATCGTACACATTCTTAAAAATAAAATTTAGAAATCTATACATAAATCTATTACAGTGTGATTTATTAACGGCTTTAGGAAGGATCTGTGTTAGATGCTCATTAGACTGTAAGATGTCATCTTTAGCTATTTAATGGTATTTTTTAAAAGTTTATTCATCTTAATAAAGATTTTAAAAGTGGAATTTACATACAGATAAGAGAAAATAGCATTTGTGGCAGAAAACAAACAAACAAAACAAAAAAGTCCAAAACTTATCTAAAGTCAGAACACTGAAATTTTCAAAAATACAGTGAAAATAAAAATTGAGAGATAGTAAGAAAATACATTTCTATTTTTGATTGTTTTTAAGCGATCAGCCCCTTATGTATCTATGAGGAAGGCGTTTTGGAGCAGTTAGTCTTCTGCTGCTTTTAAAGCAAGAGTGGAAATAGCCAGGAGTGTTAAAGGAACCATTTTATTCCAGTTGAAAACAATTCATGTTTTAGAGTAAATGACTGAGCTCCAAACAAATTAGAACTGGTTGAAAATTCTTTGAAATTTCATCCATAAAATAAAACATTAATACAAAAAATTAGCTACAGGAAGAAGAGGAAAAAAAAAAAAAGTGGTAGATTTCACACACTTAAGGAAAGAAAGAGCCTCAAATAGAGAAGCCTGTAGAATTTATACCTAAAAGCAACTATTTTGCACCTGGGAAGGCCAAAGAAAATGTGAGAAAGGGTCAAAATGAACTATATTAGGCTGCAGCTTTTATGTTTTTTTTCCAATTCTCTCATTATCTGGTCATAGAAACTTCTTCTTGTGGTTTAACTCCAGCCAGCATTTAGGTACTACACAGCTGCTCACTCAAATCAGGGCAAAAAAGGTAACATCCATGGGTTGAACTTAAAACAGTTTAATAATAGAAAATATTATTATTAATAATAATATAATTGTAATGAAAAGGAAAACAACAAAAGAGAGTGAAATAAAACCCAAGAAAGTCAAATTGTGTATAATATAGTTGCTTACCACCAACTGACCAATACCTAGCCAGTACCCAAGCGGCACTCACCCCCCACACACACACTCACCCCTCACCAACTCCCCCCAGTTTATATACTGGGCGTGAGGCGCTGTGGTATGGAATACCTCTTTGGCTAGTTTGGGTAAGTCCTGTCTCTGCTCCCTCCTGGCTTCTTGTGCCCCTCCTTACTGGCAGAACATGAGAGACTGAACAGTCCTTGAGCAGGGTAAGCGCTACTGAGCAACAGCTAAAAGCGTTGGTTTCTTTGCATTGTTCTCAGACTGAAGCCAAAACACAGCACTGCACTAGCTACTAGGGAGAAAATTTACTCTATCCCAGACAAAGCCAGAAGACTTCTGAAGAAATACTGGACAATTAAATGTAAGAAAGACCAGGAAGAAGCATATAGGAAACACAGAGGCAAGAAAGAAATCTGTTCTGAAAGAAAGTTTGGAAAAAAAACCCAAAACAAAACAACACATGCAGAAACCCCTTCAAAATTTGCAGATATGTGAGGAAGAGGCTGGAAACCACAGAGAGACAAACCTGTCAGTCTTTCAGCTTTCCTGCTGAGATGGAGTGAACTGACATAACTGCCTTAATATTTAAAGCTCTCATATCTTCTAGCTATTGATTTGGAGAATAACTCATGCAACACAGATATATGCTGCAGAAGCCTGCTGAAGAGGTCTGCATACCATGTGGAAAATGTGGCTCCCTTGTTGCTAACACTGACTGACACTAGTGACTGGGAGAGACTGGTAAGATTTGCTATAGGGAAAGAAGAGTTATTATACCAAAATAATCGGATTCTACTGTTGCCTTACTTCAGTCCGTTTACCCAGTCTTGACAGAGGTAGCTTAGCACAGTTTATAAATTGTTTAGAAGAGGAAACAGGGAACTGGATATGCTATTTCTTACAAAAACAAGATAGGCTTCATGTACTGGTCAATTCTGAACTGGTTGTAAGAAATGTAACCAGAATCAGATGATGCTGCTTCTGCATTTTCTTAGTGAGTTACTGAGTTTTTTTTCTGAAAACGATTAGGTAACAGGCCAAGGAAATAAAGCCTAGTTTTACTACAGTGTGGGTGTTTGCTGTGTGACTGATCCTTACATTAGTAAATCAACACCGATTTCTCACATGGAAGGAAAAAAAAAGCCAAACCAACAAACATTGAAACACTACATAGATTATCAAAAAGCAGCTTAGTGACAGATACATGAAACAGACGGTTCTATTTAACAAGATGTAAAAGAATGATATTCTAGGCCAATTTGCAGACATATCTTTCCTGATTGCTTCTTTGAGGAAAGACTGAAGATACAGAAAACAAAATCAAGCCAAAAAAAAACATGTCATCTGCTGTTCTCTGTTGATCCTTCCCTTTTAGTTCCTCTAGTCACCACTATGGTAAGAGCCACAGGCATAAGACTGCCTTTTTACATCAGATGTGACAGTAACCAAGTGAAACCATTATTTTAAAAAGGCAGGCTTTACCAAAAAGTCACATCATACATCCCAGCTAACTCTGCCACATTTTACCCAGACAAAGTGGTAGCTAGTGACATCACACTCACCAGTTCTCTGGTTATTTGGAAGAATCTAAAATTATTTGTCTGTTTTCTGAGCATTGCTTCTTCCTCCATAGCCTGTGCAGGTACTGCTGACACTGTCTTTAAACCTAGTGAAGTTAGTGGGTATAGATATTTTCATAAGCTGTACCAAAACACTCAGAGTAGTCATACTCCTGAGTGAAAATGGATGTAACAGATACATGTATGGTACGTTTGAGAATTATTTCTGAGTTCCTCTGTAAAAGCCCTATTGATCTGGCAAGGAAAGTTAAAATAATTTAATATTTTAGTAAAAATGAATAGTAGCTTTGACATTTTCAAATTAAAATCCTCCTTTAAAAATAACCTTCTGCAGAGAATGAAAAAAAAGACATAAAACTCCACAGAAAAACTGTGAAGCATAATCACTGTGGCCCAGAGAAGGCATGATGTGACAGGTGAGCATTTTAATTTCAGTTACAAAGCTAGCAGCTACATGAAAGATAGACTACCAAAGGATTTAAGTACTTGTGACATATCTTTCTAAGGTGTTTGCAATAAAAATAAGATCAGTATTTACAGTCCTCCAACCATCGGATTTATTTGAATGGATTTTCCCTGAATTTACTACAGTAACAGGTGTTAGGTATGTTCACATTTCCATTAATTACATGAAGACCAATACACTAAATATTAACTAAATTAAAATAGAATCTTGAATTGAGGCCTTTTGTAAATATCACCAAGCTACAAAAATGTGAGATATATTTACAGGAAACAACAAAATGCAATAGAAAAAAATTGCATTGGATAATCTTGAGGAAAAATAAACAGAAATGTTTTGCATATTTCTGTTTTAACATGTTAGTTATGAAGAATTGTATACACAACAAATGACCTAAATGTTATCAGAGATTTCAGATTAGCCATGGAATTATGAAACTCATAAATCCCTTTCCAGAATACTAATATTTGTCTCAACTTTTCTGTAAGTCTCAGTAGAATCAAACACACAAAGTAAAAAAAAAAAAAAAGAAAAAAACAACTAACCAACAAACAGAACCAAACAACAAACACCACCACAAAACAAACAAACAAAAAAAAACCAAGCCCAAATTCCAAAAAGAAACCAAACCAAACCAAAAATGAAAAACCCAGAAAACAAAAATACATATAGATGTTAAGATTAGTAGAGATTAAAGCAATAAAATAAATATAATCCAGTTACGATGTTTCATCTGCTTATATGGCATTTTACTGTTTGCTCTGTCTTCCCAGGAACTGAAATCACACAGTTAAAATCCTGATTTTAATAAACTAATGAAAAAGTGTGAACGTCCATAGAAATAAAACAGCCCCCCCCCCCCCCAAAAAAAAAAAAAAGAAAAAACAACAAAGGTTAAAAAAAAAGTTTATAAAGGTCATCTTATTTAGGTATGTCATGTTAGTACTGATAATGCAATTAGTTATCATAGTTCTGCAAAAACATCTTGAAGTTGATCTTAAAGCCCTTGGGAGCATTTATTTGTATAACATTTATGAACAGAAAGGGGAGTGCTTAAGTAGCTACTGTTTGTATGAGGCCAGAGTGAGGAATTGCAAGTGTTCATAGTTCATCTTCAAGGTTAATTTTAAAGCTCATGATGAAGAACATTTGGGCTGCCTGCAGTCAACAGCAAATTACTTTTGAACAATATTCCTCATTTTTGGTATGCCTGTTAGTTGATGAAGCACTACCACTAACACTTTCTGACAAATAGTTGTTTTAAGTCAAAACAAGAAATTACTGCCTGACTTGAACAGGCTGTGAAACATTTTTTTTTAATCTCATAGCAGAGCTGAGGGTTAATTTTAGCAGCCAAAGGGAAACAAGGGTGAATTTGTGAAATTTAATACTGTTTATTCAGAACCTGTTCTCTTTTCACATACGTTAATGTTATTATCCTCTCAACAGAACTTACAGGCAAATGTGTTTTAATCTAATTTTTAAACAATTTTCTGAATCTTGTAAATGTATCACCTGTAGAATGGCTTGCAGATCCATGAACATAGCTAAACTCTGCTATATTGTTAAATATGAGACCCACAAAACTAGACGAGCCTCCATAAGCTATCATGTCACATCATGCCATAACCCTCTGGGGAACAGATTACTCTCTTCTTTACAGTAGCAGCTATGTATATGACAAAGTATCTTTCTATTTTACATTAATGTCCCTGTGCCTTGCTTTCACTCTTTTAATAGACCTACATTTAAATCCACTTTGTCTGTTCTTGCGCAGCAAAAATAAAATGCAAACAGTTTCAAACCAATTGCAATGAAATCAGCACCAGTGAAATTAGTTAGGTTTCTCCTGGGTCCAGATATATATGGCCATATGGGCCATAGCATAGACATTTTAATCAGACAAGGTTTTCCTTCTTACTAATTTAATCTATCAGGACAAATAATGCCTTTAGCTTTCTACAAACAAGAAGTTAGCTTATATTTCACCAAGTCAATTGATGTTGATCCTTCAAAATACAGAGCTTCTTGTCATTCAGAAATAAGATTATGGCTGGTCTTTCCATTTTTATTAGCACACTTGGTTTAATGTTTTAACCCATGAAATATCTAACATCTTAGATTCTGTGCGAGATGAAACTTAGTATTGCTGTAAAAGAGATGAAACAAAATTAATCACTGAAGTTCTGGAATACTTTAGTGTGAAGTAGCTAACAGTTCTTTATAATTTCATTTTCCTTGAAGAACAAAGGAAATATAATTAAGCGAATGACTTGATATATTAATGGCTTTAACAAACTAAACAGGGTATTTTTTTTTTTTAAACTACAAATTGCCGTGTGGGAAGTCATGCCTTCAATGTAGCTGATAAAAATGAATATAATAAAGAGGATATTTTATGTAAAACACCAGGACTCTCTTTTGTTATAAGGAAAAGAAAAAAGTGGAAAAAATGTAAATGAAAAAGTTGTAGTGATTGTTAGAAATAAGAAAGTGAGTTCAATTGTTGAAGCTGCAGTAAAGTCAAATGCAAATGCAAGCATTCTTTTCTAATGTACTTTTTTAAACTACAACGGAGCATTCCTAGAACTTGAGGTAATAACAAAAAGTTGTGAGCTGTTGAGTTTACTTAGCAGTTCCCTCATCTGTTGACTTCCACAGTCAAGAACTGGAAGAACTTCAATGCAGCAGACACAGTGTGCAGGCATCACAGGCAAACAAATTCAGCATGTGGGAAATCATACCCATCAAGTCCTTGGAGAAGTGTTAATAGCTATATTGTTTCAAGAAGATCAATTAACTGGGAAATTAAAAACTGCCTGGGAAAGTGCATACTGTGAGGGCAGGATTTTCAAAGGTTGACTTCTGACACCAGAGACTATCATACCAATGCAGCGTACTGCAGGTCCAAGAAAACAAACAGTTCTGCCTTGAGATCATATACACACAGTTTTGCTCTTGAAAAAATGAAAAAGGAGCAGACTATGGCCAGAGAATAATTTTGTTTTCTTGCCCTTCTAGCTTTTACTTTTTTATCATAACCTCGTTGTTCTTTCAAAGAAGCAACCGTCATGTCATTTAGACAAAGGGTCTGCAAATTTCTCAATTCAGACAGATTTGCAAAGTAATGCATGTGACAAAGAGAAAAAGGATTTTAGCTTTCGGTTGTATAACTTTCACTTTTTAATCAAAGAGTAATAATAGCCTTTCAGCTTCTGTTTAAAATACCTGGCATTTTTCAGAATTTACAAAAATATATTGTTTCTTTCTATCAAAACAATTCCTATTTAAACTCAGAAAAGAATACAAGAAATAATGAGTTATCAAATCTTTTTTAATATTTCACTTAATATTGTACCTCATAATAAACCCGGTAGTCCAGCAAATATATCAATGGAAATACTTATATTTTCTAGCATCATTACAGTTTTAATATCTCTTAAGATCACAGAATCATAGAATCGTTAGGGTTGGAAAGGACCTTAAGGTCATCTAGTTTCACCCCCCCTGCCCTGGGCAGGGACACCTTACGGTAAATCATATCACCCAAGGCCTTGTCCAACCTGGCCTTGAACACTGCCAGGTTTGGAGCATTCACAGCCTCCCTGGGCAACCTATTCCAGTGCTTCACCACCCTAACAGGAAAGAATTTCCTTCTTATATCCAACCTAAACTTCCCCTGTTTAAGTTTTAACCCGTTACCCCTTGTCTTGTCACTACAGTCTCTAACGAAGAGTCCCTCTCCAGCATCCCTATAGGCCCCCTTCAGATACTGGAAGGCTGCTATGAGGTCTCCACACAGCCTTCTCTTCTCCAGGCTGAACAGCCTGTCTTCATACGGGAGGTGCTCCAGTCCCCTGATCATCCTCGTGGCCCTTCTCTGGACTGGTTCCAACAGTTCCATGTCCTTTTGATGTTGAGGACACCAGAACTGCACACAATACTCCAGGTGAGGTCTCACAAGAGCAGAGTAGAGGGGCAGGATCACTTCCTTTGACCTGCTGGTCACGTTCCTTTTGATGCAGCCCAGGATATCATTTGCTTTCTGGGCTGCAAGCACATGCTGCCTGCTCATGTTCATTTTCTCATCAACCAACACCCTCAAGTCCTTCTCCGCAGGGCTGCTCTGAATCTTTTCTCTGCTGAACCTGTAGCTGTGTCGGGGATTGCTTCCACCCAGGTGTAGGACCTTGCACATGGCATGGTTAAACTTCATGAGGTTGGCGTCAGCCCACCTCACAAGTGTGCCGAGGTACCTCTGGATGGCATTCCTTCCCTCCAGCCTATCAACCAAACCACACAGCTTGATGTCATCAGCAAACTTGCTGAGGGCGCACTCAATCCCACTGTCCAGGTCAGCGACGAAGATGTTAAACAGGACCGGTCCCAACACCAATCCCTGAGGGACACCACTCGTTACTGGTCTCCACCTGGACATTGAGCCACTGACGACAGCTCTTTGTGTGCGGCCATCCAGCCAGTTCTTTATCCACCGAGTGGTCCATCCATAAAATTGATGTCTCTCCAATTTAGAGGCAAGGATGTCGTGTAGGATAGTGTCGAACGCTTTGCACAAGTCCAGGTAGATGACATCAACTGCTCTACCCCTGTCCATCAGTTCCGTAGCCCCATCTTAGAAGGCCACCAAATTGGTCAGGCAGGATTGCCCCTTAGTGAAGCCGTGCTGGATGTCACCAAGCACCTTGTTGATTTTCATGTGCCTTAGCATGCCTTCCAGGAGAATCTGCTCCAAGATTTTGCCAGGCACAGAGGTGAGACTGACTGGTCTGTTGTTCCCTGGGTCATCCATTTTCCCCTTCTTAAAAATGGGGGTATTATTTCCCTTTTTTCAGTTGTTGGGAGCTTCACCTGACTGCCATGATTTCTCAAATATGATGGCCAGCGGCCTTGCAACTTCATTTGCCAGCTCCTTCAGGACTCGCGGATGGATATCGTCAGGACCCATGGACTTGTGCATGTTCAGATTTTTAAGATGGTCTCGAACCAGTTCCTGTCCTACAGTAGGACCAAGGTCTTCATTCTCACAGTCCCTGCATCTGCCTTCCAAGACTTGAGTGGTTTGGTCAGAGCCTTTGCCAGTGACGACCGAGGCAAAGAAGTCATTCAGAACCTCAGCCTTCTCCAAATCCTGTGTAGCCACTTCTCCCAAGAGCTTCCTGAAGGGGCCTACATTCTCCCTAGTCTGTTTTTTATTTGCTATGTATCTGTAGAATCTCTTCCTGTTATATTTAATACCTCTAACTAAGTTTAATACTAACTGGGCCTTAGCTTTCCTAACCTGCTCCCTAGCTTCTCAGACAACATCTCTGTACTCTTCCCATGCCACCTGTCCTTGCTTCCACTTATTATAAGCCTCTTTTTTCAATTGAGTTTTTCTCAGGAGCTCCTTATCCATCCAAGGAGGTCTCCTGGGCCACCTGCTGCACTTCCTTCTGGTTGGGATGCAACACTCCTGAGCTTGCAGCAGGTGATCCTTGAATATCAACCAACAGTCTTGGGCCCCCCTGCTCTCTATGGCTATATCCCATGGAACCTTACTAAGCAGGTTCCTGAAGAGGCCAAAGTCTGCTCTTTTGAAGTCCAGGGTAGTGAGTGTGCTGCATGCTCTTCTCACTGTCCTGAGGATCTCAAATTCGAGCATTTCATCATTGCTGCATCCAAGGCTGCCCTGGAGCGTCACATTTCCAACGAGCCCTTCCATGGTGAGCACGAGGTCAAGCATGGCACCTCTCCTTGTCGGCTCCTCTGTTACTTGCAGACGGAAGTTGCCTTCTACACAGTCGAGGAACCTCCTGGATTGCTTGTGCCAGGCCGTACTGCCCTTCCAACACATGTCAGGGTGGTTGAAGTCAGCCATGAGAACAAGGGCCTGTGAGGGTGAGGCTTTTCCTATCTGTCTATGGAGTGCTTTATCTGCAGGTTCTCCTTGATCAGGCGGTCTGTAACAGATCCCCACAATAATGTCTCCCATAGCTATTTTCCCTTTAACCCTGACCCACAAAATCTCTGTGGACTGCTCACCTGTCCCAAGACAGATTTCCATACTCTCCAGCCTATCCCTAACATAAAGGGTAACTCCCCCTCCACGGCTGCCAGGCCTGTCTTTTCTAAAAAGCCAACACTCCAGTCATAGGAGCCATCCCACCACTTCCATTCCAACACTCCAGTCATAGGAGCCATCCCACCATGTTTCTGCGATGGCTATTATATCATACCCCCGTAGACATGCTCACATCTCTAATGCCTCTTGTTTGCTCCCCATGCTACAGGCGTTTGTATAGAGGCATCTGAGCTGAGCTCCAACTGAAGCCGGCTCATTGGCTGGAGCAGCTGGGATATCTCTACATTGCTCCAAGCATTTATTACAGGTGCTGGCAACTGACTGGGTGTGTTGGAATGGAATGATGCCCCCTCCCCAGCACATCTAGTTTAAACCCTCCTTGACCAGTCTGGCAAGCCTCCTACCAAAACTGCTCTTTCCCTTCTTTATCATCAGATCAGCTCCACCAGCCCCCACTAGACCTGGCCTACAAGCTTGGGTCCCGTGTTCAAGACACCCAAACCCCTGACTATGACACCACCCTTTTAACCATTTATTAATCTGGCTAATCCTCCTATCTTTTTTTAGGTCCTCCCCTGTATCCTGGAGAATTGATGAAAAGACTATCTGAGCTCCAGAGCCCCTAACCACCTCCCCCAGGGCTCTGTAGTCCTTCTTTATGTTCCCCAGGCTACTACTATCTATATCCCTAGCACCCACATATATCACCAGGAGTGGGTAATAGTCTGTGGGACTTACTAGAGGAGGCAGCTTCTCTGCCACATCCCTGATCCGTGCCCCCGGTAGGCAACACACCTCCCTTGAGATGGGGTCTGGCCAGCAGACAAGTGCTTCTGTCCCTTTCAGTGTAGAGTCCCCTACTACTACGACCCGCTGCTTTTTCCTAGCAGCACCAGTAGAGATCTTCTTTACCAAGGCATCAGCTGGCTGTTTCTGGCTCGAGTGCATTTCCTCATTAGCCCCCTGCAGGACAGCAAAGCGGTTCTGCGTGGGGACAAGGGATTTAGGGGGAAGCCCCTTGCTTTCAGTTGTCCTTTTCCTTCTTTTTTTTTTGTTTTTTTTGTCACTAATTCCCAGCTTCCCAGGTTAACGGCCTCCTTCTTTCCTTCATTAGGTAGAGGTGAAGCTCGAGGCCCCTGCACAGTTTGGGCCGGGAGCAAGCATTCCTGCTTCCTCTCAGCTTCCCTGACATCTCGCAGCCTATTAACAGCATCCCGCAGCTCAGCCCCTGCTGCAGGAGGACCTCCACCAGGGAGCACCGAGTGCAGCCCTGCCCATTGTGCACCCTCCCCTCACCAGACCAGTGCAGGCACTCTCTACACCCCGAGCTCTGCACTGCAGCCTCCCCTCTCATCGGCTCTTTCTGGGTGCCTACGCTGCCACCGCCGGGGCAGCCAGAGCAGGGCTCCCAGACCAGGCCCTGATCATATGACGGGAGCTCACCATCCCGCTCGCCTGCCCGCTCTGTTCGCCGCGCTCCAGGTCGCTCGCTACCCTCGCTGGGGCAGGTTTTTACCCAGTCAGGGCTGGTGCCGATGCTTCAGGCTCCGCCCCATGTGAATCAGCTGCTCGTGTCAGCTGAGCTGCCAGCTCCTGTGCAGGCCCTGTCGAGGACTTGAGGTTCCCTCGGTGGCTGTTGTCACTCGGAGTTGAGGCTCCTGGACGCTGATCTCCCCCCTGCTCCGGTGTTGAAGGCGTCCTCTCTCGAGCTACTCACCTCAGCAATTCATACATCTGAATGATACAGAGATGGCAGAGTTACTGAATGCCTTCTTTGTCTCTGTCTACTCTGCTGCAGGCAGTCCTGAAGAGCCCTGTACCCCTGAGACCTTAGATGAAGTCAGGTCGACGGAGCGGTTTGCCTTAGTCGATGAGGAATGGGTTAGAGACCAGTTGAGCAATCTGGACATCCATAAATCCATGGGTCCAGATGGGATGCACCCGCGGGTGCTGAGGGAACTGGCAGAAGTCATTGCTAGACCACTCTCCATCATCTTTACCAAGTCTTGGGAAACGGGAGAGGTGCCTGAGGACTGGAGGAAAGCAAATGTCACTCCAGTCTTCAAAAAGGGCAAGAAGGAGGACCCGGGTAACTATAGGCCGGTCAGCCTCACCTCCATCCCTGGGAAAGTGATGGAACACCTTATCCTTGGTACCATCTTAAGGCATATCAAGGATAAGAAGGTTATGAGGGGCAGTCAACGTGGCTTCACCAGGGGGAAATCATGTTTGACCAATCTCTTAGCCTTTTATGAGGAAATAACACGGTGGATGGATGATGGCAGAGCGGTGGATGTGGTCTACCTTGACTTCAGCAAAGCATTTGACACAGTCTCCCACAGCATCCTCACGGCTAAAATAAGGAAGTGTGGACTGGATGATCAGGTAGTGAGGTGGACTGCGAACTGGCTGAAGGAGAGAAGCCAGAGAATTGTAGTCTATGGGGCTGAGTCTAGTTGGAGGCCTGTAACTAGTGGAGTGCCTCAAGGGTCAGTACTGGGACCGGTATTATTTAATATATTCATCAATGATTTAGATGAGGGAATTGAGTGTACTATCAGCAAGTTTGCTGATGACACTAAGCTGGGAGGAGTGGCTGACACGCCAGAAGGCTGTGCTGCCATCCAGCGAGACTTGGACAGGCTGGAGAGTTGGGCAGGGAATAACTTGATGAAATATAACAAGGGAAAGTGTAGAGTCCTGCATCTGGGCAGGAACAACCCCAGGTTCCAGTATAGGTTGGGGAATGACCTGTTAGAGAGCAGTGTAGGGGAGAGGGACCTGGGGGTCCTAGTGGACAACAGGATGACCATGAGCCAACACTGTACCCTTGTGGCTAAGAAGGCCAATGGCATCCTGGGGTGTATTAGAAGGGCGGTGGTTAGTAGGTCGAGAGAGGTCCTCCTTCCCCTCTACTCTGCCCTGGTGAGACCGCATCTGGAATATTGTGTCCAGTTCTGGGCCCCTCAGGTCAAGAAGGACAGGGAGCTGCTGGAGAGAGTCCAGCGCAGGGCAACGAAGATGATTAAGGGAGTGGAGCATCTCCCTTATGAGGAAAGACTGAGGGAGCTGGGTCTCTATAGTTTGGAGAAGAGGAGACTGAGGGGTGACCTTATCAGTGTCTATAAATATATAAAGGGGGAGTGTCACGAGGATGGAGCCAGGCTCTACTCGGTGGCAAACAATGATAGGACAAGGGGTAATGGGCACAAACTGGAACACAAGAGGTTCCACTTAAACTTGAGAAGAAACTTCTTCTCAGTGAGGGTGACGGAACACTGGAACAGGCTGCCCAGGGAGGTTGTGGAGTCTCCTTCCCTGGAGACATTCAAAACCCGCCTGGACACATTCCTGTGTAACATTATCTAGGTGTTCCTGCTCTGGCAGGGGGATTGGACTAGATGATCTTTTGAGGTCCCTTCCAATCTCTAGCATACTGTGATACTGTGTGATACTGTGACCTACTGTTCTCATTTATTCCCTTATTTGTGCCTTTCCCATGCCATGTCTTAACTAATTTCCTTCTTTTTTTTTAATATTTTTTCTTCTGTCAGCTATATTAAAGTACATATAGAAATTCCCCGAAAGCTCTTTTAGTTTACTGAAATAATTTGCAACAGTTGATGTTAATGTTTACATACCACAAAAAGTATCTGAAATTTTGCTGTAAATTATTTAGTAGCATGAACAAGCACAGTAGTTTAGCACAGACAATACCAAACTCAGGACAAAAAGAAAGCAGGACTGCTCATGTATCCTTAGGAAATTGCTGTGATGCAAGCCCTGTAGAACTATTGTAATGTGCTTTGTTGTGATTAATTTCCTTGAGTGGATCAACACATGGAAACAATTTAGAGCACAGGAAGAAACAATGAAGCATTTGAAAGCAAGCTTATAGTAAGACAGTCCAAATGACTGATTTACTCAACATTGCAAAGAAGAACTCATGTTGTGGATTGATAATAGCTTATGACCACTTTTTATGGGGAAGTGAAATGCGTTTAGATATTTCTTTAATTCATCAGCATGCAACAAATACCAGCAGTATAGAAAGCTATTCAGTCTGGAATTGAGGTGGATATTTTAACAGTAGGATCTTCACTTTAAAACCTGACAAAAAATAGTAACATAAACGTTACTGGGTATTTTAAGACAAGAATGAAGATTTGTTATAAGGAATTGCATTAGATATAAAAAAATAATAGTTGCTCTGGCAGCTCATTAACTGTATTGGAAAAGAGCTCATATAAGATCATCATCACAACTCCTGCCTTTAAAGCATTTTCAAATATGGAAAATACTTGCCCAAATGAAGCATATGAATGTAAGTCATCAATGTTCTGGGGTTCTTTTGCATAACAAACTGTTTAAAAATATGTGAATTGCTAAAATGACATGATTGTGTAAACTGTGAAATTGCATGATCGCAATAGAAAACAAACAGCAAACACCCTTTTTCTAACTCCTTTCATTAAAACTCAGGAAGAGTCATGCCAAAATCATAATAAGCTCATATAAGACTTTAATGATTGTGCAGTGCTGCAATGCCTTAGAATAAGCAGTAGGATGAAAATGAGCTAAAAAGTCTATTGGATTTCAGGTGGTTAATTTTTGTGTTCCTTTTTATTACGCACAAAACCCAGTCTTTCTGTTATTTGAAAATGAATCTTTTTAAATTACCTGGAAAAGAAAAGATTTTAGGAAAATGCATACTTAGGAGTTGGCATTTTTAATTTCCAACCAAACTTTACATACCTGCTTAATAATTAGACAATTTGACATATTTATACTTACTAATATCCAGTCTCATCCTCCCCTTGTGTACTGTGAGACCCTTACCTCTTCTTCTATCACTTGCTACTCAGGAGAAGAGACCAGCCACCTCTTGGCTCCATCCTCCTTTCAGGTAGCTATAGAAAAGGGTAAGTTCCCCCTGAGCCTTCTCGTCGCCAAACTAACAACTCCAGTTCCCGCATCTTCTTCCCTCAGAAGACTTGTTCCAGAATCTTCACCAGCTTTGTTGCCCTACGCTGAACCCACTCCAGCAACTCAATAACCTTCTTGTAATGATGGGTCCAGAAATGAATAGGATATTTGAAGTGCAGCTTCACGAGTGTCAAATACAGAGGGATGATCAGTTCTCTGGCCCTGCTGGCCATACTATTTCTAATACAGGCTAGGATGCCATTAGACTTCTTGGTTACCTGGGAACACTGCATTTAAGACACTCGGTGTCTTTATAAAGTCCTCTGAAATTTTCAAGTCTTCTTTTAAAAATTACCAGCTTATTCAGAAATGCATGATAGAAACTCGTGGACAGTTGAAGAAAGAGGATTCAGTCCAAAAAATGGCCTAAGCAGATACTAGGTGCTCACACATTTTTCTTCTATTTTCCTCTTGTTCTAATCATTTTTTTATTAAAAACAAACATTTATAAAAAAAAATTCATAAACATTCTGTTTAGATCAGTTTTAGAAGCTGTGTGTTTAGATCATTAAATATTTAAATCTGTCTGTATCGAGCAAACTCAATTTGACCTTCCATTTTACTGAAAAGCTACAATTTAAATGGAGTTGATGGTACTCAATGCCTTTGAAAACAGTATTATAAATCAGATTAGGTGTTCAAATTGAGAGATTTGAATTAATAATGATGGACTGTTGTTGACATTTCCCCTTCTATAGTACTTACCATTTACATTCTAATTATTAATTTATCATTTGCATTGCAACAGAACCACCTTACAAGTTTTTATTCCCTAAGATATTGTACATCAGTACCTATATGTCCTGGGTTCAGCAGTAGCAGTCATGTTTCTCCTTTGTGGTAGCTGGTGCAGTGCTGTGTTTTGACTTCCAGCCTGGGAACAGTGTTGGTGAAACCGATGTTTTCAGTTGTTGCTAAGTGATGTTTGCCCTGACCAAGGACTTTGTGAGGCTCATGCTCTGCCAGGGAGGAGGGGAAGCTGTGAGGAAGCAGAGACAGGACACCTGACCCAGGCTAGCCAAGGAGGTGTTCCATACCACAGCACGTCATGCCCGGGGTGGGGGGTAACTGAGAGTTACCTGGAAGGACACGGGCTTCCGGGGGGGACTCGTTTCTTGGCCGGTGGTATCGTATTCTCTTCCCTTGTTATTTTCCCTTATCATTGTTGTCGTTGGTAGTAGCGGTGGTGATTTGTGTTGTACAGTGGTTGCTGGACTGTTCTTGTCTCAACCCGTAGGAGTTGCACCCTTTCGATCCTCCTCCCTGTTCCTCCGGGAGCGGGGAAGGGGAGAGCCCCGGTGACGGGGGGGTAGTCCTCGATTGCTCTCAGCCCGGCACCACTCACTGGGAGTGAGTGAACAAGCTGCCTGGCTAGGTTTTAAACCACTACAGTTCCTTTTGGTGCCCAATGTGGGGCACGAGGCGTTGAGATAACAACAGATCTGACCGGATTAATAGTCACTTGTCACAATGATGATTTATTGGCTCTCAAGGTTGTTCCTCTTGATCTCACAGTTTCAGTATATCATATCGTACTTCCATCCAGTATTTGCTGTATTAGTGTTTTTCAAGTGTGGGGCTTGGGCTAAGGTTTTTGTCCCATTGTACTTTATGGTAATGACTTGTAATAACAATAGAATCATTGATCATGAAACTGATCTGGCTTATGTTCCCAGTGTGGTCACCACCTTTATACTTTGGGAGGTATATGATGGAGATGCTTAGCAATTACACATCTTTTTTCTCCTTCTCAGGTGCTCAACCTGTGAAGGAGACATCCTTTTACCATCCCAGTCGTCCCCCCAGACCATTTACATTTGAGAGTTTTGAATTTTTTGAATGGCCTGTTAATGCTGTTGAGACTTGTTTGCTGATGGTGATGGGAATCACCATGCCAGCACGCATACAGAGTGTGTTTTGCCCATGACTGATTTCAAGAGTTAAGCAGAGTCAGGTTTGGGTCTCGTCTGGGATCAAACGACGATGTAGGAGGACCAAAAGATTTTCCCTGAAGCTGGAGAGCCACGAGTGGCAGGGTGTGTGGGATAGTATGGGCAAGTATCTAGGTCAGTAGGCCCCTCCAGTACTTTGGAATTTCACTACCGAACAACTGCAAAATCCAGAAGAATTAGTAAAACACTTAAATGAGGTGTGTGGTCATTCTGGCCATACCAGAGATGGACAAATCGTGGCAACGTGCTGGGGCTTGGCCTACGCTTACAGAGCCTTGTTCAACACTATCCAGCACCTTCAAAAGGAAAAGAATGTCAGTGGATCTGAGGGCAAAGCAACAGACAGCGCAGCTATTCCAGCTCCAAGCACAGCAGCTTCACCACCCCCAGCAACAAGTACAGTCGCAACTCAAACTTTGGCTGCAATGAGCAGCGCAGCTACCCCAGTGGCAAGTACAGCAGCTGCTCAAACTTCAACTGCAACAGACAACGAGGTTACCCCAGCTCCAAGCACAGAAGCTGCACCACCACCAGAAACAAGTACAGTTGCTACTCAAACCACAGTGATAATTACTGCAGCCAAACCAGAGGACCAATTCGTACCAATATCGGTTGCCCCTGTACGCAAGAGAACAAGCAAAAAAGAGGCAACAAGGGTGAAGCGAGATGAAGAAACAATGAATTCACCACCCGGTCTAGAATCTGATCAGGAGTCATCATCACATGACGAAGAAGAAGAAGAAGAGGTAACTTCTCGACCTTGGACCTCAACCGAGCTGCGGAATATGCGAAAAGATTTTACCTGTCAAGCAGGGGAGCACATCATCGCCTGGTTACTCCGATGCTGGGACAATGGGACCGATGGTCACGAACTAGAAGGTACAGAAGCCAAGCAGCTGGGATCACTTGCTAGAGAAGGGGGAATTGACAACGCGATTGGAAGAAAGAAAAAGTCCCTCAGTCTTTGGAGGCGGCTCTTGGCAGCTGTGAAAGAAAGGTTTCCGTACAAGGACGATGTTACGAATCGTTCGGCCAAGTGGACTACTATAGACAAAGGCATCCAGTCTCTGAGGGAATCAGCCATCGTAGAGATGATCTATCACATTAAGCCGAATAACGGGGATACACCCATAGATCCAGATGAAGTTGAATGTACACGACCCATGTGGCGAAAACTTACATGGAATGCTTACACTGTCATCATATGCCCATTCATTGGCAACAGTAACCTGGAATGACATAGTACCACTAACAGTGGATGAAATGGTTCATAAACTCTGAGAGTTCAAAGACAATCTCACCCCTTCCATCATCTCAGCTGTGGAAAAACTGTCCCAGGACCTCAGACAATTGAGGGACGATCTATCTGATTTATCCAGCTCCTCATGTGTACCAACACATGTCTCAGCTATTAACAAAAGGCATCCTATTGTTTGAGAGAGGAGATACAGGAGGTATACGCCACGGGGTACCCTATGGTTTTATCTGTGGGATCCCGGAGAGGACATGACAAATTGGGATGGAAAACCTACTTCAGCTTTGGAGGAACGGGTGAGTGAACTGAAGAGGGGAGCAAGGGCCAAGACTGGTCGTCCCATGAGATCTACGGCTTCAGTTTGGTGAGCAGTTTCCCAGATGGAATGGAAGAGCTGATTTTACTCCAGCCCCTGTGATAACGAAGAATAATCCCTTTTACCACGACTTAAGCGTCCAATGCTGTGATGACCATTAGAAGGACCCTGCCTCCAGCCAGGTGGAGGTAGGGGACAATCGGATTTACTGGACTGTGTGGATCAGATGGCCTGGCACATCAGTCCCACAGAAGTATAAGGCTCTAGTAGATACCGGTGCACAGTGTACCCTGATGCCATCAAGCTGTCAAGGGGTGGAACCCATCTATAATTCTGGAGTGACAGGAGGATCCCAAGAGTTGACTGTGCTGGAGGCTGAAATCAGCCTGACTGGGAGGGAATGGCAAAAGCACCCTATTGTGACTGGTCCAGAGGCTCCATGTGTCCTCGGCATAGACTACCTCAAGAGAGGGTACTTCAAAGACCCAAAAGGTCTTTTTCTAGAAAAGTTGAGCTTCAGCTGCAGATGAGTAACAAAAGATATTATATAACCCTTTACACAATGATTAGTATAATACTTGAATCCAGTTTTCAACAATAGTGCAAGAATATTGGGAAGAAATGAAAATATTTCTGAAAGACATAGCTGAAAATTCTGAGTCACAAACATATGTAGATGTATTAAAAGGGACAGGCAAAATAAATGCTTCTACATTCCTTTTATTCCAGGAAATTACCTGGCCTACAAAATTGAACAGAAGAGTTTGGAATATTGCAGTTGTTATGAACCATATAATTCCAGTGTGGACTCTACCACCACCACAGTAAATGAGCTTTTGAGCATCAGTCTGTGGATGGTCCAGTAAAATCATGATCTTAGGTGCTTAGATTTACATAAAACTACTGCATAATGAATCTAACTTGTACTTAAGTGTTATAAAAAAGTATGAAAATAAGTGTCTGTTATTTGACTTATATAACAGTGGGTGGAGGCTTTTTACAGTGGTGTCCTGGGTTCAGCAGTGGCACTAATTTTTCTCCTTCTTGGTAGCTGGTGCAGTGTGGTGTTTTGGCTTCCAGCCTGGGAACAGAGTTGATAACACTGGTGTTTTGGTCTGGCCAAGGACTTTGTGAGCCTCATGCTCTGCCAGGGAGGAGGGGAAGCCAGGAGGCAGCAGAGACAAGACACTGACTGACCCAAACTGACCAAAGAGGTATTCCATACCACAGCACATCATGCCCGGGGGGTAACTGGGATTTAGCCAGAAGGACATGGGGTCTTCTGGGTCAGACTCTTTTTTCAGCGGGTGGTATCGTAGTCTCTTCCCTTGTTATTTTCTCTTATCGTTGTTGTTGGTGGTAGCAGAGTGATTTGTGTTATACCTTAGTTACTAAACTGTTCTTATTTCAACCCGTGGGAGTTGCATTCTTTGCGATTCTCCTCTCCGTCCCTCTGGGAGTAGCGGGAGGGAAAGAAGGTGGGGGGAAGTGAGTGAGCGAGCTGTCTGGCTGGGTTTAAACCACAACTGTGGAAAACCAATAAGCTTTTTCCTTTCATATCTGAAACATGGGAATATTTAATTTCGAATCAAGATATAGTATAATTTAAATGGAATGTCTTGATTTTTTACTAACGGTTAATACCATACATTTCTATTCCACATATATACAGCAAGAGGGTTTCAGCTATGTAAAAATTAAAAAAGTTTTTGAAAAGTTTTGACATTTTTATTTCTTTGAGGAAATATTTCAATTTGACCAGTTTGAGGCATCATTACAAAATAAATACTATATAATAAAAATCTAGATTTACAGATATCACATTTGACTCTATATTCACATCTATTATAGTAAGTGTTTATTCTGTGCCTGCTATTGTAGTAAAGCAATGACTGGTGCTGCCTGCTGATGCTTAACTAATAGCTGAGTACAGTTCCAACTAAAAATAAAAGGAAAGTTGTTTGAAATATAGTAAAAAAAGAATAATTGAGGAGCAAGATTTAAAAGAAAACAAAAGAATAAATCAAACAGACATCTAAGTGGCATAAGAAGTTAAGAATTTTTCCTGAAATATTGCAAAAGATCAAATAACAGTAAGACTAGGGTATATTTTAAACCCCTATGCAGGCATAGGGGTATTCTTTGCAATTAAATTCCAAGTGCCCATGTTGGTAATTGACAGACAAACCTGTGTTTTAACTGTATAGTCATTTAACTACATTTCACTGTCTTTACGGTATTACAAATATTATCTTAGTAGACACATATAGTTGAAGAAACAGTGGTTCTGCCAAAATGGACCAATATCTACTTTCAGTTCTCTTTTTAGTTGTCCTGGGTTCAGTTGTCCTCAGTGAAAGGATCCACCCTTATTTTTAAACCAGAGTTTGAGTAGTTACTATACTTAGTCAGAGTAGTGGAGAATTTTGATTAAGCTGATATGATTTCATCTTCTATGTCCTAAATATAGAAAATGCTTTAAGTAACCCAAGAATATCTTCAGGTATATTTGTACTTTTTTTGTGCTTGTTTTGTTGGGTTGTTTTCGTTCTTTCGTAATTGTACGAGATGGCATATAGCAAAATGAGGCTTGTTTAACTGTTTGTCTTTATGTGGCTTTGAAATCAGCTGTTTCTGCTGTGAAGGGAGGTGTGATATTGTGTGCAACAGCTTCTGTGAATGACCTTTCCAAGTAGCAGTTGTCATTGTACAATCCATTGCTATTCCTGAAAAAGGAGGTCTAGGACTGTTCTGCTACCTTAGACCAGGGCTCCTCAGAAAAGAAATCTTCCTCTTCAGAGTGGAGAAATTCAAATTCTCGGCTTTACTGTGGGTAGAGTGATTCCTTTAAGCTTCCACCTCTTTTGATTGCATACTCAGTGAGAAGATGAATGAAGAAACATATAACCTTGTTAACACAATATTAAGAAACTTACTTGCAAGGGAATATTGATGTTTCATTGTTTTCTGAAATGAATATTTAAACATCTGATGTACTGGAATACTGGAATATAGCACAGGAATATGTACTTGGAATAATGAGAGAAACCTGCATGTCCCTATTTCTGGGTGAATTGTCTAATTATAGTACTATTATTACAGTGATTTCTTTTGCTAGTTAAATGAATATCAAATTCACCTTTCTTCACAAAGAAAAAAAATAAACACTCTTCACCCTCTCTCACTGCTTTGGAATATTAGTTTATAATGTAGAAATATACAGCTGGTAAAAAGAGGATTTCTTTAGGCAGAAAAATATCTGTTTCTCCAGATACTTTCTAACTACTGAACTGTTGGACTAAAGAAGGAATGCAGGCAGGTAGAAACAGGACATGTCACATTCCTGCATTTATATTCTATGTAGAGTTCAATCTAATAGTGGACCCTGAGAAAAACCTATCAGATACACTCTTGGAAGTAAGAAAGACAAAACAAGGCTTGGCTCTGATAAAGCTTAGGCAGACTTAGATTTTTCATATCTCTCCTTACAGTCAAAATGGTGAGAGAAATTTTTGTTAAGTGGGCTAGAGATTAGGCAGAAAACTGTCAGAACTTTTAAGATTTGTGATACAAGCTCAGTTGCCACACACTAGAGACATCTCAGTACTGTGGCTCTCACAATTCTACTTTGTAAATTATCCTGGAGGGTTGCACAGAATGCAGCCTCATTAACTTCATGAATGACACTAAAATGGGGAGACCAGCCAGTATCCAGGAGGCCACTTGAACATAAATTATTCTATATTCTGATTTTGTGAGTCTAACAAAGAATGACTGATGACATAGTTAACAGTGTTAAGGTAGTCTGATACAATTATTTTTCATTGGCACCTACTTCATCGAGAAAGCCAGGTACGAAGAATATCAGAATAAAATTATTTTCACTCTTTATATATAAATTATCTAATTTGCATAGCATATAGTATGTGTTTACATGATAAATATAAGTTAATACTGCTCTCCTACAGTACTGAGAAACATGGCATTTACTTACAGTTTGGTTCTATCATTCAGTGGGATGTCCTACAGATCTAAGGAAGTGAGACTTCTCAAAAAAAAGCCATGGAAAACAAGACTAACTATTCTACTGATCTGAATGTTCTTTGAACACGGCTTAATTGATTATATAATTTCTATATAAAATTTAAATATTTTAAATGAAATCTTACCATTAATTCAGATTCCAGTAGGTTAAAATCTATAATGCATTTTACTCCTGAAATGTGAATTTTCAGTTCACTGTGTGGAGCAAATCTGGAAGATGTTTGGAGAACTCGCCACTTGATCAGTTCATCAGTGGTAAATAGTCCTTTTTATTCTTCTAGCATTAAAAATTTAAACAATCATAAAGCATGTCAACTCTAAATTTTAAGTTCAGCTTTGAAGTTCTTCCATCTTCAGGAGCTACGTAAACATAGACTTCACAATGGGAGATAGATTTGTAAAATAATATGTTTGAACTTCTAAGTAGAGAAATTCTTTAAAGATTGGAACTTTGGCATGATTAATATGTAGCTGTAGATATCAGTGAATGACGGTTATCTTCTGTAAAAAACTACATTGTTTGCATGGACTATTAAATGTAGCTTATATGGATATTTTGTTCATTTGGATATTAGTTTACATTTCTGTGGATCTCTTACAATATTTTTACTCAGACAAAAATCACTAAATAGATGGTTTGTGATAAATCTGTTGGAAACGTGTTAACAATTCAGAAACACCTAAGGGCAACTAACAATCCAAGCATTTTAAACAACGTCAAATAAGACCATATCTGATTAAATGCAGCAGGGGCACCTCTCTACAATTTTCAGCATGTGTAGTTTCAAACACTACAAATCAACTGAAACAAAGGCATTCTGATGAACAGAGGTGTTTTGCATGTTAGAGCCTTTCTCCACTGCTATTCTTAAAATTAGTGGCTGTGGAAAGCTGTGCCACTGGAATGTTATGTGTCCATCTGACAATATATGGGTATAGAAATGTAAGCCTTATGAAGAAAATCACAAAAATGAAACCTTCAGTATGTCAACAGAAAAAAAAACCAAAACCAACAACAAACAAACAATCCACAAAAAAAAGCACAACCAACCAACCAAAAATAATTCATGAATTAGAGCATAAGCTTTTTTTTTTATTACAAAGACATAGTATTACTGCTGTGGCTTTACTGAGAGACTGAAACAGATACTACACCTCTATTTCATTATGTTGGTAGAATTGGCTGCTAAATCACATGAATTCTTCAGGCTATTTTCTGGAGTGCTAGAGTTGTATAAAGCTGTGGGGTTACTAAGACCCATGAAAGTACTCTTTTGGGTTGTTTTTGTTTTTTTTTTTTTCTAAAAAGCTAACTTAAAAGGGAAAAAAAGCAGAAGACCCAAACAACAAAATACTAAAACCCCCTAAACACAGCTATTGCTTTATTTCTGTAGCTATTACAATATTTGAGTCAGTGAACCCCTTCGCTTGAAGTAAGAAGCAATTTTCTTCATACTTAAAATGAATCCAAACAAGACTTACTACTTGATGAATGTCAAAATTATTTTACATTTCCCTTCCATAGATAGGAGTTCTACTGTGTCACAAAACAGTCATCCCCCTTGCTGCCTGTATCTGGAGTATTCCAGTGGCTCAGAATCTTTGCAAGAAATCTGTTTCTAGATACATAATTCAGGTAAGTTTGGAGAGATTTTATAAACATTTTAAAGTTTCATTTAATTCCATTCAAATTCGGTGCCTTTTGAATTTATTCTATCCATGAGAAGAATGTGTTTATATTTTCCTTTTTTTTTTCCTTTAAAGTGTTTCAGTGTGATATTGCAAAGCATTAGCTGTAAGACTCTTCTGTGCCAGTAAGCATGACTGTAAGTACTGATTAATTTCATTACTATGCATAGCTCCTTTTCTGGACATTATTTTTGTTTTGAAATAAGTACAGATACAGCACCATTGTACCCAAAGAGAATCAATAAAATGTTGCTTAAAATAAAATGCGCATTAGAAGTCTTCCTTAAATGTATTTCTGAGAACATATAATCGGGAAAGAGTTTTGGGATCATAAAAGAAGGCAGTTATAACCAACATCATAAATATAGTTCAGTACCATTAGTGTTGCTAAAAAAAGGGTAAGGATCAAAGTGAAAACAAAAAGAACACATCAAGTTTCTCCCTTGTGTTCAAGAGAAAAGAATTTTAGGTCACACCATGACCCCCAAAAATGGGTCATACCCAGGTTTGTTCAGACTTAGAAAGTATTAAGGAAGCTTGTCAAAAAAAAACCAAAAAAAATCTAATTGTGTCAAAACCATTAACATCTCATAAAAGTTAAACCGAAAAAAAAAAAAAAATAGTAATGGAAAATATAAGGGAATGTTTCACCTTATGGAAAGTGTGGCTACATGTTTGACCTGCAAACAGGAAAATGATGTCTCTACAAGATGGATTTGTCCACCTTTCATTTTGAGGGACCAGGGCTTGTTCAGTGCTTACTGAAATTGTCACAGCACTTAATGTGACCCATTTTTGTATAGATTTAGAAAAACTTTCCTTCTATGATATCTTCAAAATTTAAAACCATAGAAAAGCCACATAGTGAGAATACATAGTTTTTTCAAGATTTGGTGAATTCACTACTGAAATACATTATGAGACACCAGTTAGTATGCTACTAACTTACAGAATTCATCTTTACAGCAGGTTTTACTCACACTAAGCTACGAAGTAGCAGTTTGAACTAGGTTGTTTATTCCTGGAGTTGAAAATCAAGAGGATGACTCAAAACCAACAATAAGCCAACCACCAGTACCATTCAATTTTTGCAAATGTCATGGATTTGATATTTATTTACAAAGAATTTTTTGCACTATGATATTGAGTTACTTTATGTAGACCTCTGAATTGTAAATTGCATTTGAAGACTCATATTTTAGTTTCAGCATCGTATAGAATGGCCACTGTATAAACAATAATCAGGCACTGTGTGTTACAGCTCTATAAGATATAAATGTGCAAATTACAGGTTTACCAAACATTGATATTAGTGACACTACAAGGATATTTTTTCATACTGAGAAACTATTTAAGTAGTCTGCAAAGGCAAAAGGTATTTGTTAATGGAGAACAATTCTACCAAGAAAATTAAGATTATATTTACCAAACAGCATCAAATTTTGAAGTAGGCTCAAGATTGCTTCCATTCATTTGATATAGGTTCATATATTTGAGGAGAATCCTAGCATTCAAACTGTTAGCAATAAAACCACTAATATCCTGATTAGTACCTACTGATGATCTGTATGGAGCTCAATTTTAGTTTCAGGCAGACGCGGGCTTAATTCTGTGGCCCTCAGCTCTCTCCCTGCATGGTATAGACAGGTGTTTAACACAGGGGTATAGATTACATCCTACATTTGTAGAAAACCATGTCCTGTATTCGCTCTGTCCTCCATGATAATATTTGAAGAGTGCAAATAAATCTAAATAGAAAAAGAGTATAAATTACAAAAATTTGGCTTAGTTGACAGTTCAACATTTTAGATAAGAGGTTTTTGTGGTTTCAGTATTTTGAACCAATAGGTACCAAATATATCTAAAATGGTGAAACTCATACATGAGTGCAAACAAATGGATAACAATTTCTTTTTCCTCGTATTTTTTCTTTTTTCCCCCTGTGCTTGTGTACATACATATGCCTGCAAAACTTTGTCCTGGGTTCAGGTCCTTAGGTTTATTCTAAGGATATCAGTTTCTCAATATGGGAATCTTATATTTTGTGTTTGACTATAACAGACATAGGTACCTAGATGTAATTAAATCATAAGGAATTTTTTCTGCATCTCTCATGCTTGCCTAGTCAGAAGACGCCTTAGTATATGAAATGTTAACTACTTTTATTTTGCTGCTAATACTCAGAATTATATATATATATCTATTTCTACAACATTCTCAACCCTCTTCCTGAGTAACCTAAAAGGCAGGGGAATGACTACACTGTTACCTCCTCATTCCAACTTCTCAGAAGCCTAAGCAACTGTAGATTCTTATGGATTTCTTACCCTTATATTATCACAGACAAGCTTACTACAGGCAAACCGATAACTATCAATATTTTAACATACACAAGCTAGTAATAATGACTGTGCTATGCATAAGTTAATAAATCATTATATTTCTCTTGAAATATCAAATGGCTATTTCAACGACATTTTTCAGAACCAGGCTGAGGTAATACAAATATGTATCAGGTTTACTCTGTCTACACATCCAAATGAAACAGTTTTTGTTTAACATTGCATAGGTATTTGAAAACCTGCATGTTTTATCTAGCCGCTTGTATCCAAGGTTGCAAGGTTATCTAATGGTAATGCACACACTGTAGCTCTTTTTATGTTGTATATTTGCTTGCTTTGGGTATTTTCCTCATACATTTGAAATTGTCTCCGTTTTCAAGTTTGCTAAAATCAATTTGTCTCTGACTTCACATCTTTCACTAATATTCAGTTTATTCTAAATTTTGTTCAGCATTCAATATCTGTTGGGGAGAGAAAAACTGTTTTTATGAAAACTTCCAAGAGAGAAAATGGTGTTCCCCATGGACTTCTATTTATCTCACTTTATTTATCACATGTATCACATGTATTCTAACAGATGCTGTAAATACTATATGTTTATAAATTTCCTGTAGTTTGTGTCTCAGTGCTGACACTTGATTTTGAATCTGCATTCAGCACCGTCATCCCTTTTGTGCAAAAAGGACAAGGTAATGGAATTAACAAACTGAGTAGCTTCAAGCAGCCCACACACAGACTATGATTTGATCTTCACTGGATACAAATCAACTGACTTCAGTGGTGCTATGCAGCTTATACCAAAGAAGGTTAGGGACTTTGTTTTCCATTGTTTTTGCAGAAGTCCAGAAACTTTAATGTTATGTAACAACATGAAAATTTAACTACACAAATGAAATATAACATACTACCTGAAAAGTTTAGATCCTACACTGATAACACAGACAACAGAAGGGAGACTAAGATAGGAAATGGTTTACCTATAATCATATAACTGTGGAAAGCTTGCTTTGCTGACTCCAGCAATATATCCATCAGATAACATTCCTTCTAATAAATTCCTTCCTAATAAATAACATTGTACATAATACATTTATTTTTACTTTCTCTGCCTTCTATATACATTTGAAATTACAGGCTAAAATATATTTATATTAGCATACCTTAAGGGAAGATATGTTTTCATGTAAATAATCCCAGAATGCTGAAGGATACAAATTCTACCAAAACAAAATCTGAACAGTCAATAATCCAAAGAGTCATTAATAATAATTTTAGAAGAACATTCACCAGGACACCTTGGCACATTTCATAAAAGGCAGGATTTAACTGTGGCTGTAAACATACTAAGGAGGGAAGAAATAATGATGATAGCAAAATACACCCTTTAATATTCCTGGGACACAATTATTCAAATGCACTCAAACTCATGTCATGCCTATTGTAGTTGGACAAAAATCCTCAGTCATAAATTCTGAGCAGATTAAGGAACCTATAAGGTTTGGGTTATGGATAGCCTTAAACATGGATGTAAGAAACCACCAGTTTGCAATGTCCAAGCTGCCTGTGATATTTCAGGATTAATTTCTACAGCAGATTAGAAATTTTTCACAGAAGACTGATTCAAAAAGAATGTGACCTTGTCCCAGTCATCAGATCATAAAAAGACAGTACTGATAAATAACTTTAGTAAGATGGAAAGAAAGCTCAAGAGAACATCTGAACTATCAAAGATTAGAGAAGCAATTTCTATGGATTAAACATTGAACAAACAGGCAAACAGACAAACAAATAAGTAGTTCCCCTCCAGTATGTAAAGAAAGTTAACTAATTTTCTAAAAAAAAAACAAAACAACAAAAAAAACAATCTAATTACATATACTATTTACATTCTGCTGCAGCAGAGTTGCTACTAATGTGGAAATACACAGTTTAGAAACACTTACTGAGAAATAATGTTTTCATATGTAAAGCTTTATTATATATAAACACATACTCCTATACAGTACATAGTGACAAACAAGAGGAAGTGTTTGTTAAAAGAATGTCAGTGAGATGAATACAACACATTATTATGATCATGCACATGCATTCTATGCCATAACAGTTCCCCCTCAGGGAGTGAGGACTCCTCACACTCTTCCACTGCCCCAGTGTAGGGTCCCTTCCATGGGGTGCAATCCTTCAGAAACAAACTGCCTCCGAATGGGTCCCCCACAGGGTCACAGCTGCTGACATCACACCTGCTCCAGTGCTGGCTCCTCTCTCCACACGGACACATGCTCTGCCAGGAGCCTGCTCCAGTGCAGGCTGCCCATGGGGTCACAGCCTCCTTTGGGCATCTGCATGCTCTGCTGTATTGTCCTCCCTGGGCTGCAGGGGCATATCTGCTCCATTATGGACCTCCATGGGCTGCAGGGGCACACACCATGGGCTGCACCATGGGCTGCAGGGGAATCTCTGCTCTGGCACCTAAAGCACCTCCTTCTCCCCTCCCCTCCCCTTCCCTTCTCTTCTTTGTATTTACAGGGTTGTTTCACATTTTCCTCACTCTCTTACAACGGTTTTCTTAAAGATGTTATCACAGAAACATCACAAGAATTGCTGATTTGCTCAGCTGCATCCTAAAGCAGACCTACTGGACAGCCCCTGGCCTCTACTAACATAGCACACCCATGCAGTCCTGCCACTGCCAACCCTTTGACCCATTAACCCAATTCAGTGGTGGAAGACAACGATTAAAGTTCAGCAACAAAATCTGCTGAAGGCTTCTCTCTACTTCAGGGACTTGGATCTGCTGCAGAGCTTTCCTTGTTCCCATCGCTGTTATTTAAGCTAAAATAGAGGTAATCTAGAGAAGGGATGAACAGTACAGTTATTTGACTTCTTTGATAATCTTCAATTGGGGTCACTCAAGTAATGGTAGATCAGGGCAAATGTCAGAGCATTAAAATACAAACAATGTTTTCTTAACCCCTGAATTCAGCAGTACACAGGGAACACTGTGTGGAAAATTGTCTTTTGAAAAGCCTTGCATTTGTAATTATTTGATATCAATCCTAATTGTTCTCAGAAGCAGCATATAATTTCTCTGTGAAAGCTTGTTCCCATCATTATTTTTTAGTTTCTGGCTGTTAAAATAAGAAAGGTGTGGCTTGGTTTGTTTGGTTTTTTTTTTAATTATTTTTTTAAACCGCACAGGTTTTCCTTTATTATTTCTCACTTCAAAGCTACATTCCTCTCATCACTCACTTGAAAATGACTTAGGCATTTTTTGCTTTGACATTCTTCACCTGAGGCTCATCTTCCTATGAACTACATACCGGAGGACTTCAGCACACAAAATAAGTTCATGCCATCAACAGAATTAGAAAAGAAACTATTGTGATGGCTGAACAGGAGGCTGTAATGGTAATGTCAGATTGCAGAGTTCACTCAATGTTCTTTCTTCATACTTACAACTAGAGAGGACTACTCAGAAAGAACACAAATATTTCCTTCAGTTCAGTTCACAAACCTTTAATTATAATGCAATCTTTCCTGATTTATATTTATCATCTGAATTTAATTATTTCAATCAGGACTCAGTGCAACAACTGGAAGTTTTAAATAAGTTTGTGGTTTTTAAATAAAACTAAGATACTAAATAATGGTTGTTGGCAAGAATACCAAGTTCTAACACTCATTTCAGGAATGCACAGAAAGCTTTATTATCCATCGTAATGGATAGGATTCAATCCAAGTTTGACGATTTAGGCTCCTAAATGTCTATTAGAGATATGAGAAATTCAGTTCTGTAGCCTAGGAAAAAAAATTAATCATCATATGTGATTGTACGTGGCAGGGTCTACAGCAGACCTGTGCCCTTCAGGGCTGCCAGCTGAAGTCTGGTACTTCCAATGAAAATAGATGCCTACCTTTTGTCAACAAATGCCTATCTTTTGTCAGCTCTGCGGAGAAAGACTTGGGGGTGTTGGTTGATGAGAAAATGAACATCAGCAGGCAGCATGCGTTTGCAGCCCAGAGAGCCAAACGTATCCTGGGCTGAAGCAAAAGGAGCATGACCAGCAGGTCAAAGGAGGTGATCCTGCCCCTCTACTCTGCTCTTGTGAGAGCTCACTTGGAGTATTGTGTGCAGTTCTGGTGTCCTCAACATCAAAAGGACATGGAACTGTTGGAATAAATCCAGAGAAGGGCCACAAGGATGATCAGGGGACTGGAGCACCTCCTGTATGAAGACAGGCTGAGAAAGTTGGGGCTGCTCAGCCTGGAGATGAGAAGGCTGCGTGGAGACCTCCTAGAAGCCTTCCGGTATCTGAAGAGGGCCTATAGGGATGCTGAGGAGGGACCCTTCATTAGGGACTGTAGTGGTAGGACAAGGGGTACTGGGTTCAAACTTAAACAGGGAAGTTTAGATTGCATGTAAGGAGGAAATTCTGTCCTGTTAGGGTGGTGAGGCACTGGAATAGGTTGCCCCGGGAGTTTATGAATGCTCCATCCCTGGCGGTGTTCAAGACCAGGTTGGACGAGGCCTTGGGTGCAATGGTTTAGTGTGAGGTGTCCCTGCCCATGGCAGGGGTGTTGGAACTTGATGATCTTAAGGTCCTTTCCAACCCTAACTATTCTATGATTCTATGATTCTATGATTCTATGAAACACATGCACTTTTCATAAAATCTTTTCTAACACAACTTTACTTTCTAACAGTGAGAAGACCACAGGTATAATTTCTAACAAACATATTTAGGACACTTCCTCTGCCATTTGCCATGTTATTTCATGTTTTTTGTGAGCATAGATATTCAAGTAACTATTCAATGGTCTTTAGGAATTATTTACTTTCCTACACCCTTTTATAAATTAGAAGTCATATCACCATGTGACATTGGGACTGTAATTATGCAGTCCAAATCTGCTGAGCCTGTCACATTGGGGTGTTCTAAAAACTACATTGGCTACTTTCAAATGTAGTTTCTGTCATTTTCTCTTGTGACCAACAATGAAGCCACAAACAGATTGGTATTTGATGCAATGATTACGAATGGGAGCAGAGAATTTTTAAATATTGAGGTTATATTCTCATGCAAAACTCCTGTGGTGTTTAATAGACAGAAACATGAAAAACAGAAAATAAAATATGAGTTAGTGAATACCTTAGCACGGAATACTCTTCCTATTTTTCAAGTGATTATGAAACAGCTTTTGATATATATAAACAACTTAAACACAAGATATTCATTAACACTTGATAGATAGTAGTGCCCACCATGCATGAGTATGCTAGTTAACAAAAAAAACAAGAAAAAACTGACCTTGTAATAAAGAATGTTTTACTTGCATAGAATCTAATTTGGGAAGAACATAAATTAGATTAAAACAATTTTGAAGAACACAGCAAGTAGGACAGAATGCAGGGTCACCAGTATTTAGTGTGTATGATAAAGCTCCTCACCAGAGAGATAAAAATAGGTCTGCGTAACACCTAAGAACTTATAAAGAATGACTGTATAGAAGCATGGAGAGAAAAAAACAATGAAAAAGAAGATCCAAATCTAACCTCTGCAAGGAATACCGCACAACGAAAGAACATCAGCATGGCCTGAAAGACAGCTTGATAACCCGGACTCCCCCTCAGCAACCTGTGAGAGCTGATCAAATTTCATTTAAGCACACTTTAGTTTATCTGAATAGACAAAGATCTAATTGGGCAAATTCTGCATCTATTAATAAAGTCTCACCTTAGGTGAACACGCTTCACAGGGAAGTGGTGGAATCACTCTCCCTGGAAGTGCTCAGAAAACATATAGATGATTTAGTGACATGGTTTAGTGATGGCCTTGGTAGTCCTGGTTGGACTTGATGACCTTAAAAGTCTTTTCCAGTCTAGCTGATTCTATGTTTATCTGATTCGATGTCACTCAAAATATGCTCTAAAGCAGCATTGTTAAAACAGGTTGTCTTGTCCATCTCCTTAAAGAACCAGTTGATGAAGGCACTGAAAATATTTCCTCAGCTGGTTTATCCCATTGGTAAATACATTGTTTCTCAGTACAGCTAATGAATTGAAATGACTAGGCAGGTAATGTGCATTTTAGAATGAACTAAATTGCTTTGCATGGGATGGTTCAGCTTTTCAAACACAGGCATGTACCTTTATTTAAACTGTCACAAGCTGTTCTTGTTTGGCGTTTAACTGCAGGTCCACAACGTTAGTTGTCTCCCTAGTGTGTAAGTTTCTTGTACCATATTTGACATATATATACAGGTGACTTGAATACTCTGCTGCTGTTATAATGGGAACTGGAGAGAGTCCAGCGCAGGGCAACGAAGATGATTAAGGGAGTGGAGCATCTCCCTTATGAGGAAAGATTGAGGGAGCTGGGTCTCTATAGTTTGGAGAAGAGGAGACTGAGGGGTGACCTTATAAGTGTCTATAAATATATAAAGGGGGAGTGTCACGAGGATGGAGCCAGGCTCTACTCAGTGGCAAACAATGATAGGACAAGGGGTAATGGGTACAAACTGGAACACAAGAGGTTCCGCTTAAACTTGAGAAGAAACTTCTTCTCAGTGAGGGTGACGGAACACTGGAACAGGCTGCCCAGGGAGGTTGTGGAGTCTCCTTCCCTGGAGACATTCAAAACCCGCCTGGACACATTCCTGTGTAACATTATCTAGGTGTTCCTGCTCCGGCAGGGGGATTGGACTAGATGATCTTTCGAGGTCCTTTCCAATCTCTAGCATACTGTGGTACTGTGATACTGTGAACTTATGTTTGTATTTCAGCAACTGATATGAACTCTGCCTTTTGGATAACTGACTCACTCTAGGCTCTGATTTTTATTTTAGTTCATTCAGACTTTGTTAGAATTATAGAACAGAATCATAGAATAGTTAGTGTTGGAAAGGACCTTAAGATCATCTAGTTCCAATCCCCCTGCCGTGGGCAGGGACACCTCACACTAAACCATGTCACCCAACGCCTTGTCCAGCCTGGACCTGAACACCACCAGGAATGGAGCATTCACAACTTCCCTGGACAACCCATTCCGTGATCTCTTTGTTTGCTCTGTAGTATCCATTCAGAGATGTTCCCTTTTTAATCTGTGGAAAGACATGGGACAGACTCCAGAAAGACTGTCAGTTTCCAATCTGTTAGTCCACAAGAGCTAATGTAGGGGCGTTCAGTTTAATATAGAGGCAGTGGTACAGAAGGAAGTATAAATGCCTCAGTGTTTTCTTTTGGACTGTGTAAGAAGCCTGCCCAACAATGTACACCGTAAAAGCCACAGCTTTCTGTTCTACTCTAAAAAACACAGCAGAATCAGGTAGTCAGAAGGAGGAACATGACTGAAACACATTAATGTTCATCAAGGGCAAAGGCATTTTGCAACCTCTTGTCAGCTTTCTTTTTCCTTCTTATTTTTTTTATTAGCTATGGATCATGAAGAATAATCCTTGTAAGATTTCATGGTGCCAGAAAAGCTGTTGAAAATGACATGGTGAAACAGTCTATCAGACTGTGTAAAAAGCCAATATTCTCAGAATACATCTTCTAAAGAAGTATCATCAAGGAAGAGATCAGTTTATACTATCTGTGTATCTGACCTGTAGACTTTAAGAGCTATGTAGCAGAGAAGTCAGGGAAACAATGAAGGAACAACCTGATTTTTATAGAAAGTCTTTAAGCTTCAAGTAAAAAACCAAAACCAAAAACAATTCTAAAAACATCTGACTGTTTACAAGTATAATATTTTAGGTAACAGGTATAACATTGATAACAACAGTACTGTACCACGTACAAAGAACCTAAGAAGAAAGCAGTACTCTTACTGCATTATAATGTATTATTTTGTACCTGCCCTAAATATTATTTTTCCTTTTTGAATGTTTCATTTTGTTCTTTGATCCTGACATCATAAATTCCTGAAGTAAACCATGGACAGCTTGTGTCTTTGATGTCTTTATCCACCTATAAAGTCATAAATTAACATTTCAAATAACCAACAACCTGTATTTTCTAATCTAATTCACAAAATCAGAATCCTGTGTCCGTATGACTCAGTAAAGAGATTAGTATTTCATTTTGTAGAACGTACTGACTTTATTGATTTAATTGATTGATCTGTTCCTGTGCAATGAAAGTCATAAGAATGCCGTGTTATATTATTATTATAGTTACTCAAGTTTTGATTTTGAGAGTGAAGAGTAATGAGATAGCTCAATTTTGTGTGTGCTGCTTAACACAGGCTGCATACAGCCTACAGGACTGAGGAGCAGATACAGAATCACAAAAAGGAAGAAAAAAGGGAAGTATTTATATTATTGTTGAGGTTTCTTGAAATGTGAATTTTAGAGGTAATTTGGGGGTTCTCATTACTCACAAATCTTATATTCCAATCAAGTACATGCTTTATATTGTAATATTTTCTTTCTTCTGTATTTTATAGTAAGCTTGAACTATGTTAATTTGCAAAGGCACAGGTTTTTCATTTCATCTAGTCTATTTGGAATAAGTAAATTTTAATTTGTATAAAACAGATCTCCAATAATGAGATTCTCCTCTACGTGTCTTTCAGTTTCCCTATGGTCCTGTAGGGCCTTACAAGGATATTTCTGTGCAATTATGACTTAATTAAATATTCCCTGAAGAGCTGCTATATATAGCAAAGTCATTTAAGCAGTTGTCAGCCATTTAAAGTCAACACTTTCAGCAGGCACATTTCCACCATTCTCATCAAAGTCTTGAGAGAAAACTTTGATTTAGTATGTATTATAATGGTGCATAGAGAAATAAACATCATGGTTGTTTTCACAGTCTCCAGAACTGCAATTTATAAAACATATCTGAAGGTTACCTATATTGATAACTACATAATAAAGAAAATTTATCTTGCTTCTATGTTTTTATTCTGCCTCACATTTTTATAAGATTGGCACTACCATATGCGCTGGAGAATCATACTGTATCCATTGAAAATGTTCTTAATTAAAATTTTTCACTTTTTTTCTGAAAATATGGTTTTGGAAGATGAAAAAGAAGATAGAGAAGAATGAGTAGGAAGGTCAGTCTAGTGTAAGAAAGAAACTAAAAATGAAAAAAACCCCTCAACAACCTAAAGTTCTAAAAATTAATTATTAAAATATGTCATAGAACTAATCCATTTGCTTAGTAAAGTATGTTGTAGTTAATGCTAAGGAGCAGTCCCAACTGATGACTAGTCTTCAGTTTTTCTATATTTCTTGTGAATGTTGCTGTTCTTTTGCTTTTTTTCGTCCTGTGTCCCCACAATTTTATAATGTCAACTTCATTATACTGAGACGTTTTCTTTCCACAAAATTTCTAAAAGTAGTTTGCCGCTCTATAATGCAAAATACTGTACACATTTCTCTTTAGTGTATAAACACAAAAACATACCCTTAACAATGGAACAGAAATCTAAAACACACACAGAAAAAATGGGACAATTCTAATCTAAAAAAAAGAAAACAAACCCTGTGGGCATACTTTTATGTTACATTAGGGAATACTACCAAAGAAAATTCTGACTTAATCTAGTACCAGCCTTTGACATTTTTCTAATGTTGACTTTTTCCCTTGTTCCAAATAAGTGGTCCTCCTAATTTAGTTTTATTAGTAGTTTGTAGTTTTCAAAAACACTAAAATAGAAGGACCACTAAAAGTAAAGGAAAGAAGAAGACAAAAGGATCTCTTTGAGGCTGGTCAGGAAAAACTTCTCTGTCAATCAGATAATTTTCTGATTCCCTCTCAATACACTGGTGTTGGAGGGCTGGTATATTCTCTGATGCATAACACCTTGTACTCTTTCCCAAAAGCTTGGGTTTGATTTTGCTGAACCATTGGTACACTACTGCCTGATAATGATGACTGAAATAGTTGATTCAAAAAAGTTGCTTACAAAACAAGTATTTTTCTGTCTGCTTCAAATTACCGACCTTCCAATGTGATTGAACAACCACAAAATCTTGTATTATGAAACACTGGTACTGCATCTTTATAATCTGCAACCATTCACTAAACTGTATACTGGCGTTTGTTTTCTCATTTGTCTGCTTCTATAGTCTGTAGAGGATCCCTGCAATCTTTATCTATCAATTAAAAGAGAACACACAAACATCACAGTCACTGGGGTTTTGTACATTTTCTCCTTCTTTAGAGCTGAAGAAAAACGTAAGTGAATTCACAAACTAACTAAAAAGGAGAAAAAATCAATATCATAGTATCATAGAATAATAGAATGGTTATGGTTGGAAGGGACCTTAGGATCAATGCCCCTACCATGGGCATAAACACCTTCCACTAGACCATGTCGCTCAAGGCCCCTGTCTAACCTGGCCTTGAAGACTGCCAGGGATCACAACTTCCTTGGGCAACCTCTTCCTGTGCTTCACCAATCCGACAGTAAAGAATTTCTTCCTTATACTTAACTTAAAATCTCCCCTGTTTATGTTTAAACCTATTACTATCACTACAGTCCCTGATGAAGAGTCCCTCCCCAGCATCACTGTAGGCACCTTTCTGGTATCAGAGTGAATGAGTAACTGAGGAAGGAGCAAGGACCTGAAAAAGGCATCAGCCAGATGGGACACTGTTTAACACTGTGTATTTGAATATGCAATGTGTCTAGTATATTAAGTGCTGCATAAGAGACATGAGAGGGTGGGATAGTAGAAAATAAGGTCTAGAGGGCTCTGAATATAAGGAAACTACTCCTAAATGCATGGAAAAGCCATCAAGATTAATGCTGTTACTGTCAGTATTTAAATCAGTACATGAATGTGATGTGAGCAAACCACAGAAAAATATGCAGGTCCTGGTGCAAAAAGGAGACTATTTTATGCATAAATTCTGTAAATAATTAATTATTTTAATATAAGCATTTGAATCCTAGAAATGTGATCTATCTTCCAAGATGCTGATCTTTCACCGAGAAGAATTTAATATCTTTATATAGAGACTTTCTAACAGAGATAGTTACTGAATTTCATACCAGCCAGAGCTGGTACATCTTGGAACATAAGTCAAGTCAGACCAATAAAAAGGTCTAAGCCAGGTCAGAGTAATTACTATTTTACATAAGCTTTTCTTGCTTGATTATTTTAAATAAAGTTCTACTGGCTAGAGAGGAGAGAGGGGAGAAGACTGATTTAATTTCTGTGGTCCCTTGGTTTTGCTATTTCAAATCATCACCTGAAATTGTCACCAGCCTATACTAAATCATAATGTATTGCTCAAAGTATAAGGGGTTTATTCATATCTAAGAGAGAGAGATCCTGAATAAACTGTGGCTGGGTCTGGCCAAAAGTTAGGAATATTTGACAGTAACATATTTGAATCATCATAGATCTACAGCCTGTTGCTGTAGCTACATTAAATCAGCATTTGACATTTACAGAATTCTACCACATGTTTATATATTACAGTTTTTCTTGCATCAGTTCCTTTATTCTGGAGATCCATTGCTTATTAGTTCCAGATTTTGAGACTTTACTTAAAACCCAAGTCTAATAAGAATGACTGTCAGCCTCTAACAGTATTTAAATGCTAAGTGTTGTTAGTTTCAGCAGTTGAAAATAGTCCCAATGAACATGTGGACGATGACAGCCACAAGACAATCCTATCTGTAAGACCTGATTTTTTTATTCAATTTGCCAAAGGCAAGAGTAAACTGGCAGCTTTTCTACTGAAGCGCAGGTGTTTTCCCCTCTGCCCATGGCTGTTGTGCATGACAGATGGACCAATAATGAAAAAAGCAAACTCTGGTCTTAGAAACTGAGAGTATTTGGTGAAGACTTCTGAACAGGAAAAGCAGTTTGTTTATGTGATTTTGACTGTCTGCAGCTGTTTTATTATTCCCTTTAAAGATTTTAAGTTATGAATAATGTTATGTTGCAATACAGACTCAGGAGTGGGACTTTTCAATCACTGAGGGGCTGTTGTGCAAGATCACTTGCTCAAATTAAGATGTGTGCCACCTGGCAGGTGTATTGTACTTGCCACTGGGGATGACCATCAAAACATTTTTTTTGAGCAAGGAAATACTGTACCTACCTGTATGTATTAACCATTTGGGATTTAGGGGGGTCATATTTCACAGAAACTTTATTGTATTTTGTCATTTTCATCAGTGCAAAATCTGAAATCTCACCCAAATAAGAATTTACAAAAATTGTTTTATTTAATACATGTGAAAGAAGTTGTGATTAATCTAGCAACACTTCTGTGGTCAGAGTGTTCTTATGGATTTTTTCCACATTTTTAGTGTCTAGAAGTTTTGGGTTTTTTTCATCTGTGCCCAGTGCTAATGGAGAAGATTCTCTTTTCCATCTTACTACAGCTTTCCAACTTACTTCCAGCTTTGACAGACAGTTGGAAATATTCTAAACAAAGATCTCACTGGAAGTCTTCTGTTATGGACTAGCCCCATGGCGTAAAAAAAGGAATTGACAATTCTGAATTAAGGATCCAAAATCTTAAATTTAATTTTTCAAATATTATTTAATTATTTTCAAATAATTAAATTTCAATATAAATTTCAAATTATAATTCATTTATAATAAATTTCAAAATAAAATTTCAAATTATAATTTGAATAAATTATTCAAATTTAAATAATTATTTTCAAATATTATTTAATTATTTAAATATTAAATATTCAAATATTTCAAATATTATTACTGAGTTATCAAGTGAGAGAAAAATCTGGATGAACTCATGTATCTCTGAAAATATTTACTAGTTGTAATCAGGATTGCAATCCTGATGTAACCAATTTAATTATTTCAGGAAGGGCATCTATAGGTATGCTGCCACCAAAAGAAGGACTAGGGATAATGTGGGCCATTTACAAAAGGAAATGATAGACCTGTCTGCCCTGCATTTGGAGAAGGCTGAGGTTCTTCATGACTTCTTTGCCTCAGTCTTCATTGGCAAATGCTCTGACCACACCACCCAAGTATTGGAAGGCAGATGCAGAGACTGTGAATGAAGACCTTCGGCTTGCTGTAGGAGAGGATCTGGTTCGAGACCATCTAATGACTCTGAACATGCACAGGTCCATGGGACCTGGTGAAATCCATCAGTGGAGTCCTAAAGTAAAGTGTCCGATGAAGCTGCTAAGCCACTGTTGATCATATTAGAAAAATCATGGCAGTCAGGTGAAGTTCCCCAAGACAGGACAAAGGGAAATATAACCCCCATTTTTAAAAGGGAAAATGGAACAGGGAACTACAGACCAGTCAGTCTCACCTCTGTGCCTGGCATGATCATGGAACAGATCCTTCTGGAAGCCATGCTGAGGCACATGAAAAGCAATGAGGTGGCTGGTGACAGCCAGCGTGGCTTCACTAAGGGCAAATCATGCCTGACCAATTTGATGGAACTCTGTGATGGGGATATGCAACTGATGGATAGGGGCAAATCAGTTGACATTGTTTACCTGGACTTGTGCAGTGTTCAGTGCTGTCCTGCGTGACATCCTTGTCTCTAAAGTGCAGACACTGGTTATATAAAGAATTGGCGGAATGGCCAGACGCAGGGAGTTGTGGTCAACAGCTCAATGTCCAGCTGGAAACTGGTAATGGGTGGTGTCCGGCATTGGTGTTGGGACCAATCCTGTTCAACATCTGTATTGGCAAGATGGACAGTGGGATTGAGTGCGCCCTCAGCAAGTCTGCCTATGACACCAAGCTGTGTGGTTCAGTTGACATGCTGGAGGGAAGGAATGCCATCCAGAGCGATCTTGACACACCTGTGAGGTGGGCTGATGCCAACCTCATGAAGTTTAACCATGACAAGTGTAAGGTCCTTCACCTGGGTCAGAGCAATCCCAGGCACAGCTACAGGCTGGGCAAAGAAGAGATTCAGAGCAGCCCTGAGGAGAAGGACTTGGCAGTGTTGGTCAATGAGAAACTTAACATGAGCCAGCAGTGTGCACTCACAGAACAGAAACCAGCCGTATCCTGGGCTGCATCAAAAGGAGAGTGACCAGCAGGTCAACGGAGGTGATCTTGCCCCTCTATTCTGCTCTCGTGAGACTTCACTTGGAGTACTGTGTACAGTGCTGGTGTCCTCAACATAAGAAGAACACAGAGCTGTTGGAGCATGTCCAGAGGAGAACCACAAGGATGATCAGGGGACTAGAGCACCTCCCGTATGAAGACAGGCTGAGAAAGTTGGGCTATTCAGCCTGGAGAAGAGAAGGCTGCGTGGAGGTCTCATAGCAGCCTTCCAGTATCTGAAAGGGGCTTACAAGGGTACCGGAGAGTTATCTAGATGATCTTAAGGTCTTAGCAATCCTAACAGTTCTATGATTCCCTAATCTTCAGCAGAATATAATGACTGGTGAAACCTCTTGTTACCTCACACTCCCACTTCTTTAGCATACATCCACTAAAATTCCCTGGTATCTTAGTTGCCCATACTGTCTGAATACACAAGCTTCTTTGTTGTGTGGTGAATATGACTCAGCCAAGACAGGGAGAAATGAAATAATTTTGATTCTTTTCTTTTTGTAAACTTTTTTTCTACAGTCTCTCTCAAAAAGTTAAAAAGAAAACCAACCAAACAAAACCTCTTTTCTCATGCTTGCCTGACTGCCTTCCTTCTGCTAAGTTTAGGTTTTGCTTGTTTCATTTTTGTGTGTGCTTTACAGATTCTTAGAGTTTTCATGAAAGTATTGTTAAGTTGTATTGAATTCAGGGTCTCAAAATTTCTGTTATTATGTGTCCCTGACTCAATAAATTATGGTGTTTCTTATTTTGCCTTAATAAGTTTGTCATGGTATTTTCTGTTTATCCACCTTTCCCACCTCTTTTGTTTTATTCTGTTGGTAACATTTTAAATGCAAACAGATTGGTAACGATTTTGTTTAAAACCAATGAAGAAAAAAGCAAGAGCAACATTTAAAGCAACACAATCCTACATATTAAGCTTATCTCATCAGAGAAAAGGTATGTGAAAGATTTCAGATCTGATTTCACACTAAGAAAAGGATTGAATATCAACAAAGATGGAATACAAGCTACCAACTACACGGGATCATCCTATACATCTTTTTTCTTCTTCTTTTTTTTTTTTAATGCTACCATCCACAAAACTTGTTCTTTATTTTTTTTTATTTTGGCAGAAATAGGTGAGGCTTTGTCCTTTTCACAGTAGTCTAAGAAAAGTCAGAAGCAACCCATTTCAGTGGGAGTAATCTGTGGGTACCTGTACACTTGTGTTAGGGAATTTTTGAAATACGCCTCCAAGTCAAATTAACACAGATCAGTGTCTGGATTTCAAAGCCTTTGGATTATGTGTGTGATATATGTAAATAAAATGTAAAGAAAGATGAAAGTACAACCAGAACATACCTAACCTTTTCAGCACATGTGAAGGTACTCTGCGATAAGCTCCTTAAATAAACATACTGATCTCACAAAGTTGCTTTCTCAGTTTTCTCTGAAATCTGATAGCAACAAATCCTGTTGCGCTGAGAACTGTATAATCTGAAGCATATGCCTCTTAAGTCTGAAATCTATGGTTTATCACTCGATAAAGCTTGTTTTATTCAAAGAAGACTTTTTTCCTAAGGCTTAATGACCATATAAATCTCCTACTGATTTCCGGAGAAGTCATATTGTTAGTTCGTGCATTCTTTGCTGCATATATTATACAGAGGATAGTTACAGTGTCTGTTCTGAAAAATAAGTTGGCTAATGATATAAGAATATCTTATGAATAGCAGTAGGAAATAGAAGAAAATGAAGAAGATTTTGCCCTTTATAACAGGTTGAAGTTACATAACATACAGTTTGTATTTTTGTTGCTTTAGTTATGACTGTGACAATCGCATTACTAAATTTTCCTTGGCTGACTGAAAATAAAACCAAAAAAATGCCAGTATAAAAAAAAAACAATGTCTAGACAATGACTTATGAAATAAAACCATTGAATTTATAGAACGCTGTGATCCTCCTTAATATGGTTCACTTCTCACACCCTGTCACGCTTTAAGCCCAGCTGGTAACTCAGAATCACGCATCCGCTAGTTCACTCCCCCCTCCTCACTTCCCCGCTCCTGGAGGGATGGGGAGGAGAATTGAAAGCATGTAACTCCCATGGGTTGAGATAAGAACAGTCCAGGATCCAAGGTATAACACAAACCACTACTGCTACCACCAGTAATAATAATGATAAGGGGAAATAAAAGGGGGAGAGAATGCAACCGCTCACCACACGCTGACTGATACCCAGTCAGACCAGAGCAGCATTCTGGGCCTTCCTGGTAACTCCCCCCAGTTTATACACTGGGCATGACATGCTGTGGTACGGAACACCACCTTTGGGTCAGGTGTCCTGTCTCTGCTTCTTCCTGTCTTCACCTCCTCCCTGGCAGGGCATGAGACTCAGAAAGTCCTTGGTCAGAATAAACATTACTGAGCAACAACTAAAAGCATCGGTGTTGTCAGTGTTGTTCCCAGGCCGAAAGTCAAAACCACAGCACTGCACCAGCTATTAAGAAGGAGAAAAATGACTGCTACTGCTGAACCCAGGACACACCCACATATGCTATTGCATCCTGCTCACATGTAAAAAGTATCCCCACTGTAAACAGTGCAGTTTCTTTGATGATACTTAAAGTCTAATGCAAAAAACACTGAAGCCCTTTTTTTGTGACATTAGTGATCTTCAGAGAAAATTTTGTAACTAAATGATTGTCTTTCCTCAGCTCTTCTTTTAATATATCATTTATTAGCTCTGTCTAACCGCTTTTAATGCATTTGGAGTCTTATGTGTAATAAAGACCAGCATTCTCATCTTACTTTCATCCAAAGAACAAAGTATTATGTTCCTGTAAATACTCGAGGAGAATTTTCAACGTATTACAGCTAAAGTATACAATTTGCTCCATATCGTGTGTTTTCATGAAAGTTATATCAAATAGCAAATCAATGTTTTCAGCATAATATTCTGTTAATGGACTTCTATGACTTTCTTGTATATATGTTTTTAGACTTCAATTATAAAAGACAAGCTTATGGGTATTTTGACTTGAGTGTAAGAAAAAAATTAAAAAAGCAAAACAAAATTATTAAGCTGTTAAAATACAGAAATAACACATTAAACAATCATATAAAATTTTAGAGTGAAAACATCTTTTTTCTTAAAAAAGATATCATATATTTATGAGGTACTTGAATACCTTGGCTCATTAGTCTGGAAAATAAATGAGAAAAAAGGAAAGGGAAAGCGTTTAGAATGAAAAATAAACAGAACTCTTTATGTTTACATTCCTCTTTATACTTTAATACTGTAGAATTTCTATACTCATCTGTACTACCCTAAAATTCATGACATGCGCTTAAAGAGACTTTTCTTTATCCTTCTTCATTGAAAGTCAAAGCTAATCTAGAAAGAAAATAAGGAGCACAAAGGTGATTTATTAGGGGTTAATAAAAAATGTACATAAAAAATTAAATGTTCAATTTTTTGGCTTTGAAAGTCTCAGGATAATATGTCATTCCAATCAAAGAGGCTTCAGGCTTTCAGGTTGCACATGGAAATTTAAAGTGGAAAGCAATTTCAGTGACTGAAGCTACAGTTCATGTAGTACATAACTGTGATGACAGTCTTGCTTTCAGAATTGAAGATTAACCTATTTAAGGTAACTTAAAAGTTAATGTGAAGTATAAAGTAATTGTGATTTAGATTTACAGGACATGTAAAATGCAGGTTTTCCACAATGGAGGTGACAAAATACAATAATTTTGAGATTCTTGACAAAAAATTCTAGGATGTAAATGTAAGGAACTGCTAGTCTAAGAATTATCTGTGCCTTACTCCCCAGGAAGACTAATAATGTCTAGTCCATTTATTTTTGGTTTTGTTTGGGTTTGGTTTTTTTGTTATTCTTTTTCTATAGTAAACCTTCAACTTTCCTCCAAGAATTAAAATTTTCTATGAATTCATGTGAAAATTTGCAGGAGAAGTATGATATTTGACAGATTATATTGAACCGCTGTGCAGTCAGGTGATCCTGTGTTTGCAATAGTCTGACTGCTCCAGAGTCAGCTAAAACTTACTGGTGAAAGAATCCAAATAGTTGAAGTTACCAGATAGTCAGAATAATAGTCATGCTGTCTGAAACTATCTTAAGATCTAGCTTGTATTTTCACTCCTATATTTTTTTATTCCTCTTTTAGATAACCATATATAATTAAAGACATGGATCTTCGAAAACACTTGTAGAATGACTGATATAGTAAAAGCTGGTAATTTTTACCTGACAGAGCACCGTATGGTGCCTCAGAAGGTGAACTCCAAAATAGAAAATGATTATGTTTTTGTTTTTCTTATTTATTTTCTGAAATAATATCATGTGTAGGTATATAAAACTGCTATATAAAATATAATGTGACAGTCAAATCATCATAATTTATGAAGATATTTTTAAACAAAATTTTTACTCATTCTATAAGCAGTGTAAAGAATGGCAGCTGAATAAAGCCTTACTGAAAAGGCTTTAATGACCATAGCAATGTATGATTTGTTATTTAGGAAAATTTGGGATTTTTATAAAATAATAAATAGTTTATATGAATTAAACGGTATTTTAGAATGCTCACCTACTTAAAGTGTCCTGATTTGGTTGATACGCTGGAGGGAAGGAATGCCATCCAGAGGGACCTCAACATGCTTGTGAGGTGGACTGATGCCAACCTCATGAAGTTTAACCATGCCAAGTGCAAGGTCCTACACCTGGGTGGGAGCAATCCCAGGCACAGCTGCAGGTTAGGCAAAGAAGAAATTCAGAGCAGCCCTGTGGAGAAAGATCTGGGGGTATCGGTTGATGAGAAAATGAAGATGAGCAGGCAGCGTGTGCTTGCAGCCCAGAAAGCCAACCGTATCCTGGGCTGCATCAAAAGGAGCATGACCAGCATGTCGAAGGAGGTGATCCTGCCCCTCTACTCTGCTCTTGTGAGAGCTCACTTGGAATATTGTGTGCAGTTCTGGTGTCCTCAACATCAAAAGGACATGGAACTGTTGGAACAAGTCCAGAGAAGGGCCACAAGGATGATCAGGGGACTGGAGCACCTCCTGTATGAAGACAGGCGGAGGAAGTTGGGGCTGTTCAGCTTGGAGAAGAGAAGGCTGCGTGGAGACCTCCTAGCAGCCTTCCAGTATCTGAAGGGGGCCTATAGGAATGCTGGAGAGGGACTCTTCGTTAGGGCCTGTAGTGGTAGGACAAGGGGTAACCGGTTAAAACTTAAACAGGGAAGATTAGATTGGATATAAGGAGGAAATTCTTTCCTGTTAGGGTGGTGAGGCACTGGAATGGGTTGCCCAGGGAGGTTGTGAATGCTCCATCCTTGGCAGTGTTCAAGACCAGGTTGGACGAGGCCTTGGGTGATATGGTTTAGTGTGAGGTGTCCCTGCCCATGGCAGGGGTGTTGGAACTAGATGATCTTAAGGTCCTTTCCAACCCTAACTATTCTATGATTCCTGTTTTTCTTGTGAGAAAACCTTCAACTTTTAAATATTTTAACCTGCAAAATTAAAGGCAATGTTTTCTCAAGTTGCACACTGAATTTGATTTTTACAAGAGTATAAACCCACTGAAGGACTAATGAATTTACATCAGTTTCTTCCTGATTTTAATATTGTCTCTTCAGTATTGAGTTTTTAATCATATTGACAATTTAGTTTGCATTGATCACCCTTGTCTTTGTCAGCATGTGAACTGAATTGTTACTTGATGTTTTGGTAGCAATATCTTACCCTGCCTGCAGACCATTTAAGAATCATGTTCTGGTATTTATCATGCTGCCCTTTTCCACAAATACTGAAATTAGAAATTTTAAATAAAGTTTTCTGCTGAATAATCATAGCCCAGCTAATGAGATTATAATGACAAGATCAAAGACTATAAATATCCCTATTAGACACTCCATTAATTATTGAAATATAGTGCTACTCTTCACATGGAATTTAATTCTTGTTGTTTACAAATTTTATATTCCACAACACTAACAAACATCTAAGACATTTTGTTCTAAGAGTATCTTTTTCTCATTTTTTACCATCAGGGATCCTATCTCACTCAACAGTGGTTCTCAAAGAATTACAGAATCCTAGAATCATGGAATGGCTAACGATGGAAAGGATCTCTAAGACAATCAAGTTCCTAAACCCCTGCCATGGGCAGAGATGCCTCACCCTAGACCATGTTGCCTAAAGTTCTGTCCAACCTGTCTTGAACACTGAAGACATTACATACAAACACCAAAGGTACAAAACTGTTGCCCAAAGTTCCGTCCAACCTGGCCTTGAACACTGCCAGCAGTGGAGCATATACCACTTCTTTGGGCAACCTTCTCCAGTGCCTAACCACTCTCACAGTAAAGAACTTCCATCTTACATCCAATCTAAACTTTCCCTGTTTAAGTTTTAGCCCATTACCCCTTGTCCTGTCAAAACACTCTCTAATGAAGAGTCCCTTCCCAGCATCCTTATGGGCTCCCTTCAGACACCGCAAAGCTGCTATGAAGTCTTCACACAGCTTTCTCTGCTCCAGGCTGAACTTTCTCCAGCCCCAACTTTCTCAGCCTGTCTTCATACGGGAGGTGCTCCAGTCCCCTGATCATCCTTGTGGCCCTCCTCTGGACATGCTCCAACAGCTCTGTGTTCTTCTTATGTTGAGGACACCAGCACTGTACACAGTACTCCAAGTGAAGTCTCACGAGAGCAGAATAGAGGGGCAAGATCACCTCCATTGACCTGCTGGTCACTCTCCTTTTGATGCAGCCCAGGATACGGCTGGTTTCTGTTCTGAGAGCGCACACTGCTGGCTCATGTTAAGTTTCTCATTGACGAACACTGCCAAGTCCTTCTCCTCAGGGCTGCTCTGAATCTCTTCTTTGCCCAGCCTGTAGCTGTGCCTGGGATTGCTCCAACCCAGGTGTAGGAACTTTCACTTTGTCTGGTTGAACTTTGTGAGGTTGCCATTGGCCCATGTCTCAAGTGTGTCAAGGTCCCTCCAGATGGCATCCTTTCGCTCCAGCATATCAACTGCACCACACAGCATGGTGTTGCTGGCAAACTTGCTGAGGGCACACTCAATCCCACTGCCCATGTTACCAATAAGGATGTTGGACAAGATTGGTCCCAGCATCAACATTGAGCCATTGACTGCAACTGTCTGCATGCAGCCACCCAGCCAGTTCTTTATTCACCAAGTGGTCCATCCAACCGATTTATATCTCTGAAGTTTAGAGATGTGAATGTCATGAAGGACAGTGACACACACTTTGCACGTGTGAATTCAGGAGTGTGTTTTTACACTGCAAAGCTCATTCATTTTTCCATTTTGCAATCTAAGTGAAATTTCTCATCTACAAACAGTCTATGTCTTTATCTGCTTTAAAAGCTTAGATAAAATTTCAGTGGGTCCCTTTATCCCATTGTGAATTCCTATTTGAAAGGATTTTCCAGTGTATATTTGCAATCACATTTATCTGATCAAACTCAGTTCTGCCTTCAAAAAGCATGTCCCTGTCTTCAGCTCTCCACAGAACTGTGTTATTCTGCACTAATTGTTCATATTTACACTTGTTTTCGGATTATTTTAGATATTACACTTAGAGCCACTTCCCACTTTTTTTAATCTATTTATGAGAATTGCTGAATAATAAACTCACCCTCTAGTTCTAAAAGACCTTGTCAGTTTCTGGGATGAAATCCAAATGCAGACCTTCTTTAAAATCCTTAAAGCTGTCAACAGACTTAGCGAACTTGCACAGGTGCAAAACATAATAACATATTGAGCAGAAAAGCAAAATGGATGCTTCTGAGACAATCTATGCTGAAAGAAAAAGAAATCTCTTTAAAGATTCTGAAAAATATCTGACCCGTGTATAACCGTAATATACTGAATTTTTTTAATTATTTTCATGTTCATATGGCTTGGGACCTAATGTTTGATAGTTGCTAAATATCTGTCCTAATATTCTCCTCTGCAAATACAGATTGAAAATACAAATTGCATCTCTTTAGTTTCTTAAAGCTTGGATTGTTATCCTACATTACCATCCCTTATATGTTTAACTCACTTGACAGCTCTAGTCATGATATTATGGTCACTTTATTGTATACCCTATGGTTTCTTACTTCACATCACACATTACTGGGAAATTCGATTGATCCAATTGGCAATTCTATCTACTCCAGGTCAAACTACAGGCTAAAAAGGTATTCTCTTCAAATACAAAATATATTTGAATGAAAACTAGCTTAACAGACAGGTCCAGAGGATGGTGATAAGTACCACAAAGACTACTTAGAGACACAAGGTACACAGTGTACTTCATGGGTCAGTATTTGATTCAGACCTGTTTAACATCTTCATTAATGATCTGGATGATGGAGCAGAGTGTGGCCTCAGCAGCTTTTTAGATGACTCCAAGCTGGGAAGAGTGTCAGAGGCCTGTGCTGCCATTCAGAGGGACCTAAAGAGTCTGGAGAAATGGGCTGACAGCAACTTCAGGAAGTTCAGCAAGGAGAAGTACAAAGTCCTACAGCTGGTGGGGAACAATCCCATGCACCAGAATATGCTGGGGGTCAACTGGCTGGCAAGCTGCTTGGCAGAAAAGCCCTGGGGCTCTTAGTGAACACCAAGTTGAACTTGGTTCAGCGATGTGCCTTTGCTGCAAATAAGGCTAAAGGTATCCAGGGCTGCATAAGGAGGATTATTGCCAGGGAGGTGATCCTTCCCCAGCACTGGTGAGGCCACACCTGAAGTACTGGATATACTGGATAATATGTATTGGAGAGAGTCCAGCAAATGGCCACTTGATGATTAAGGGACTAGTGCATTTCTACGTAGAAGGAAAGGTTGAGAAAGCTGGCACTGTTCAGCCTGGACTAGAGAAGACTCAGGAGATATTGTGCTAATGGGTATAATTACCTGAAGGGAGGGTGTAATGAAGACAGAACCAGTCTCTTTTCAGTGGTGCTTAATGGCAGAACCAGAGGAAATAGGCAAAAGCTGAAACAAGAGGTTCTGTCTGAGGGGGTTAATGAGCACTTGAATAGGCTGCCCCTACAGGTGGTGGAATCTCCCCCCTTGGAGATATTCAAAAGCCGTCTGTACATGGTCCTGGGCAACCAGCTCTCAGTGGCCCTCCTTGAACAAAGAGGTCTATTCTGTGATTTTATAGCTCTAAGATTCTAGGCCGGCTAATATGTTGAAATAGCAAATAATGATAAATCATGAGAATTGTCAATTTGTGTATGATTAATTTTTCCCCTGATCCTGAATGTCCTGGGTTCAGCAGTCATTTTTCTCCTTCTTAGTAGCTGGTGCAGTGCTGTGGTTTTGACTTTCAACCTGGGAACAACACCGATGTTTTCAAGTGGTTGCTCAGTAATATTTACTCTGACCAAGGACTTTCTGAGTCTCATGCTCTACCAGGGAGGAGGGGAAGCTGTGTGGAAGCAGAGACAGGACACCTGACCCAAACTATCCAAAGAGGTATTCCACACCACAGCACATCATGCCCACTATGTAGAACATTGGGGGCAGTTACCAGGAAGGCCCAGAATGCTGCTTGGGTTTTGCTGGGTATCAGTCGGCAGGTGGTGATTGGCTGCATTCTCTCCCCTTGTTATTTCCCTTATCGTAATTATTATTGGTTGTAGGAGCAGTGTGTGTTATACCTTAGTTACTGGACTGTTCTTATCTCAACCCATGGGAGTTACATTCTTTTGATTCTCCTCCCCATCCCTCTGGGAGCAGGGGGAGAAAGGAGGGAGGAATGAGCGAGCAGCTGCATGACTCTGAGTTACCAGCTGGGCTTAAAACAAACAGTTCTTTGTGGCATCCAGCGTGGGCCCAAAGGGTTGAGATAATGACAGATCTGACCAGAGTGTGTCTAATCTTATTTGTGATAAGCATTTTATTGTTTTGGATTAATAGTCACTCATCACAATGCTGATTTATTGGCTCTCAAAGTTGTTGTTCTTGATCTCAGAGTTTCAGCATGTCGTACCTTACTTATAGCCGGTATTTCTGTTTTAGTGTTTATTGTCTGGGGGGGTTGGGATAAGGTTCTTGTTTCACTATACTTTATGGTAATGACTTGTAATACAATAGACTCACTGATCATGAAGCTGGTCTGGTATGCATTCCCAGTGTGGCCATAGCCTCTACACTTTGGGAGGTATATAATGGAAGCTTTTAGCAATTACACATCTCTTTTTTTCCGCCTCAGGTGGTCAACCTATGAAGGAAACATTCCCTTACATTCCCACCCCCCCCCCACCCGACTATTTACAGCATCATTTGAGAGTTCTGAAAGTTTTGAATGGCCTTTGGGTACCCTTGAGACCTGCCTGCTGATTGTGATGGGGATCACCACATTGGCACATGTACAGAATGTGTTTTATCCACGACCATTTTGTCTGATCTTGAAAGTTAAGCAGAGTTGGGTTTGGGTCTTGTCTAGAGTCAGATGACTATATAGGAGGACCAGGAGATTTTCCCCGAGGCTGGACAGTCACGAGTGGCAGGGTGTGTGGGACAGTATGGGCAAGTATCTAGTCCACTGGGCCCCTCCAATGCTTTGGAAGCATCGGAGATGGAAAGCACTTGTATGGAGTCCCCGACAAGTTACAGAAACTGCTGAAAGAGAGGGTGAATCAAGTCAGTTTGCAGAGTTAAAAGCCATCCAGCTGGCCTTTGTCATTGCTGAACAAGAAAAGTGGCCAGTACTTTATACTGACTCATGAATGGTGGCAAATACCCTCTGGGGGTGGTTGCAGCAATGGAAGCAGAGCAGCTGGCAGTGCAGAGGTAAACTCGTCTGGGCTCCTACACTGTGACAAGGCATTGCTGCCCAGGCGCAGAACTTGGTGGTGAAGGTACACCATGTACATGCTCATGTGCCCAAGAGTCGGGCCACTGAGGAACACCAGAACAACCAACAGGTGGATAAAGCTGCTAAGATTGAAGTGGCTCAGATGGACTTAGATTGGCAACGTAAGGGTGAATTATTTTGAGCCCAGTGGGCCCATGACACTTCAGACCAGCAGGGCAGAGATGCAACACATAGATGGGCTTAGGATCAAGGGGTGGATTTAACAATGGACACTATAGCCCAGGTTATTCATGAGTGTGAAACGTGTTGCAATTAAGCAAGCTAAATGGTTAAAGCCTCTTTGGTATGGATTACGATGGTTGAAGTACAAATATGGGGAGGCCTGGCAGATTGATTATAACACACTCCCACCAACCTGCCAAGGCAAGCATGACGTGCTTACCATGGTGGAAGCAACCACCAGATGGCTGGAAACATACACTGTGCCACAAGCCACTGTCTGCGGCACTGTTCTGAGCCTTGAGAAACATTTTGTGGTGACAAGGCACCACAGAGAGAACTGAGTCAGACAGTGGGACTCATTTCTGGAGCAACCTTATAGACACTTGGGCCAAAGAGCATGGCGTTGAGCGGGTATATCACATCCGCTACAATGCACCAGCCTCTGGGAAAGTTGAATGGTACAATGGACTTTAAAAACTACACTGAGAGCAATGAGTGGTGGGACATTCAAACATGGGATACACATTTGCCAAAAGCCACCTGGTTGGTCAACACCAGAGAATCAGCCAACAGGGCTGGCCCAACCCAGTCAGATCTTTCACATCCTGTAGAAGGGGATAAAGTTCCTGTGGTGCACATAATTTGCTGTCCACGCGGTTCTGAATTACCGGCTGAGCTTAAACCATGACACTGAAGTTACAAAAAAAAATTGCCTTCATAATAAAATATTTTTTCTTAGTGATACGTAATGTTAATTATTTTGCTAATCAAGAAATTGAATACAGCACCAACAGAGAAAAGTTGTGTACTTGCACTCTTTGAAATTATATACATCGAGTGCAAAATCTACATGTGATCTTTAGAACATATCTGCATAGACATTCAGATTATTCCCTTAGAAAGCATGTGCTCACTTTGTTGTTTTTCTTATAGAACCATAGAATAGTTAGGGTTGGAAAGCACTTTAAGATCATCTAGTTCCGACCCCACTGCCACTGGCAGGGATGTCTCACCCTAGACCATGTTACCCAAGGCTCTGTCCAACCTGGCCTTGAACACTGAAAACATTGCATACAAATACCAAAGTTACAAAATTTGTGACAAGTTGTTTTTTGTTATTTTTTCTCTCTCACTGTTCACTTGTACCATTGTGTGCTATCAAATATATTATTATATTAACAGATTAAAAAAAATGTGTGTGACCATCTTTTTCTATTCTTGCCTAGGACAGGGACATATGACAGAATAGAAGCTAACCTTAAAGACCAAACTCCTCCTTCTCTTGAAAAACTGTTCAACATTACTACCTATGACAGTGTTTCTGTTAATTCAGTAATTTTGTTTTTCTTGTGAGCTGATGCATGAGAACAAAGACCAAAATGAAATATCCCCCAAGAAATGTCACTATCTCTTTCATTTTGCTTGGTTAGATACATGTAGTTTTGAAGTTATTTTTAATCCTTTAATGTTCTAGAATTAAGTTTCTTACACACTTATTTTATAGCAAAATTTTTACACAGTAAAATTCTTCACAAAGTAAAATTTCAGTTCCTCTCTGTACTTTTAGTGTTTTGATTGACAAAAGAAGAAAATGCCAAGTGATAATTCCTTTTTCTCATTAACAGAAGAAGAAAATGCCAGGTGGTAATTCCTTTAACATGGTGGTCAAAAGCAGTAACTAATTTTCACCAAGTATAAATGCCTCCTATCAGACATAAAGTAATCATCAGATAAAAAACAAAACCACCAATAAAACAGTCGTTTTCCAGAAATATATGTAATGCTGATGTTCATCTACTTAATACTTTTGTATTTTAATTTTTATTGAGAAAAGAGTAATGGCTCTTTGGTGGTACTCAGCTCATGATGTCCCCAGACATGGTTACTGTATTTTACTTTCCTTCCACAGTGTTTTGAGAAGAAAGAAAGTTTACTTCACCATTCTTCATCTTCTGCAGGTCCTGGCTACATCCTGTCCATCTCCATCCCATTTTCTCATGGCTGTTTTCTTAATGTCTGAATTTTATTGAAGATTCTCATGTTCTCAACCGTCCTTTGTCTTTGCGTATTTTGGTATATTTCTCACAGACATAATTACCTGGTAACAGAGTGGTAAACTAAAGAGGGCCCAGCTTCCATCTAAAAATAAAGTGAAAAAAGTTAATATTTTTACTAGAAAAGTCCTCAGTTTCTTATGTTTTTGCTATACACTACTTAGCTAGTCTTAGCTGTTGAAATTGCTATTTTAATATGCAAAAGTAGCAAACCAAAAGTTTGAGGCATATCAATTGAAACATAAACCAACATAACTAACATATTATTCATGATAAAGGGACTTGAGTCAAGAGTTCTATCATCAGTGATAGCATTAGGATATCAAACCAGAGTGATATACAGCCTTATATGATATATAGTCTTTGAAATGTGTATGCTGTGGAATAAATCTGAGGATACACGATAGAACAAGTCAGGCATGCGATACTCAGACTTTTTCAGCTGTTCTAAAATTAGAGAGCAGGAATAACTATATAAACACATATTACAGTTAACTTTCTTGGCAAAAAAAGAAAATATTTTTTTTTTTGTAGTCCAATTAATGAAATGTTGAATTTTAAACCTGCAGATTATCTGTTAAACCATAGTAAAAAAAAAAAAAAAAAAAAGAAAACAAAACCAATCAACTGACCAAACAAGAGAAAAACTTTAATCAGAAATTCAAGAAAAATGTCATATGAATAACAATTTTTAGCAAATAACATAAAGAAATGGTTGAATATGTTGTTGAAAACTAAGGAAAAATGACCTATGCAGACAGTAATCTTTTACATAGTACTATAGTACAGTAGAGTAATAAGGTTCCTTATCTTCTATGTTGCAAATGGGGAAAAAAATAATGCAAGTTATATAAGAAATCACACAGACTGCAGGTTTTCCTCAGGGGAAGAAATTAATACATTCAAAATAAGAATACACTTGGGAACATCGTGACAGTTAAATATAAATGTATTATTGAGATTATAACTTCAGTTCTTTTGATGAACTACCTTTGTATTTAGTCTAAGGTAGAATATGAAATGAGGAAAAAGAGGCCTAGAACTTCTATGTAACCACAGTTCTTTGTGGTAAAAAATTGAGAATGACATTGCTGATCACGGGGTGAGAAGAAACAGACCCAGAAAGGCTGCTGAATCCTAAGAAAATACATAGGTATTGACAGATGCTAGAAGGCTACAAAGCTGCCTGGCTACCAGAGACAGGCAATGGAGGGAAACAATAGTACAAATGTGATCTTGCAGCATATTTCAGACTGAAAAGTCCACCTTTAAAAGGCTGAATATTCAGCAAGAAGAATAAAAATATTCATGAGGAAAGTTAAGATATTTAATACCAACCTCAGATTCATGATACCATAATTTAAATACAGAATATGACTTTTCAAAGTGAAAGAAGTCCAAGAACATGTAGAATAAAGTTATTGACAATACAAAGAACGAGAAACGTAATTCAAAAGTAGGGGTGCATCTTCTCATAGCTACTTAATCAGATTTGACAGAAAATAATTTGGTCTTTAATGAAACTTTCAGTTTATTCTATAACCATTTTTGTAATGAAGTATAAATAAATCAAGAGGAGAACTGCTATAACCCAAAGACAGTTCACTGCAAAACACTTAAAGTATGCTGTGCTATATGGAGCTCTTGCAATATCCACAGAATTCTTGTTATTGATGGTGTAAGAAGCAATAATAAAAATGTAAGCAGTCTTTTTCTCATTGAATGTATTTTAGACCTAAAAAATGTCCTAAGAAATGTATTTTAGACCTAAAAAATGTATTAAGTAAGATTTTTTTGAGAGTTGTGTCATTCTGCTTAGCATACAGTTGCATTCCTGAACCTCCAGCTTATATACTGCAGAACATTTTATCTATGGTAAATTAAAAGTTTCAAATACAGAAAGACCCTCAGGTCTTTTTTGACTGTAGTGGACCAGAATTTCTGGTCTTGAGGTAGAAATTAAGATAAAATTATAAAAATAGTGTAGAGATATCACTATTAGCTGCTTAGATCCTCAAAACTCCAGCTGTTATTATAGCTGAAGTGACACTAGTTTTGCCATTTTTGAAACTTTCTTTATTCAGTCAAGAATAATAGAATCATAGAATAGTTAGGGTTGGAAAGGACCTTAAGATCATCTACTTCCAACCCCCCTGCCATGGGCAGGGACACCTCACCCTAGATCATGTCAGCCAGGGCTCTGCTCAACCTGGCCTTGAACACCACCAGGGATGGAGCATTCACAGCTTCCCTGGGCAACCCATTCCATGTTCATTTTCTTATTGACCAACACCCCCAAGTCCTTCTCTGCAGGGCTGCTCTGAATCTCTTCTCTGCCCAACCTGTAGCTGTGCCTGTCATTGTTCCGACCCATGCATAGGACCTTGCACTTGGCATGGTTAAACTTCGTAAATTTGGCATCAGCCCACCTCACAAGCATGTCAAGATCCCTCTGGATGGCTTCCCTTCACTTCATATCAACCGAACCACACAGCTTGGTGTCATTGGCAAACTTGCTGAGGACACACTCAATCCCACTGTCCATGTCACCAACAAAGATGTTGAACAAGACCGGTCCCAACACCCATCCCTGAGGGACACCACTCATTACTGGTCTCCAGCTGGACACTGAGCCATTGACCACAGCTCTTTGCATGCGGCCATCCAGCCAGTTCTTTATCCACCAAGTGGTCCATCTATGAAATTTATGTCTCTCCAATTTAGAGGCAAAAAAAAAACTGCTTATCATCATTACCATGACAAATAGTTGGGACATCTTAGTAAGTAAATAATTTCAGCATTGCAGCTGATGGTAAACCATTATCCCAATTTCATTGTATTTTCATATTAATTAAAATAATTGTAAGGGTTTTATCTGATGTAATCTGAATATATTAGCTGTAACGCAAGAGGTAATGGCCTTAAACTGTGCTAGAGAAGGTTTAGATTTTATATTAGGAAAAAATTCTTCCCAGAAACAGTAGCCAGATATTAGAACATACTTTCCAGTGAAGCTTTGGAATTCTTGGAAGTGGTAGTCCTGGTATAATAATTGGACTTGATGATCTTAAAAGTTTTTTCAAACCTAGTTGATTCTATGATTCTATATTAGAGCTGATTTATGAATGGACTAACCACCAGGCTGTGATAAGTCTGTGATGGGTTTCTCTTAGTCTCCTTTGATGGAGTTCCTTCATTTCATATGGAATGTTTCAATACTGTTTCAATACTGGAAACAGCACACTGTTTCCAGGAAAAGCTTTGGTAAATAAAATCTGATAGATCCTAAACAGAAGATATGACTCAGGCTTAGGGTTACATGTTTAGGAAAGAAATGTATGAAAATTTATTTAAAGATTTACCACAAGCTCAATTGTTGGAAAAGGAAGCCTGCCAAGCAAAAAGCTGAAAATAAAAATGAAAAAATAAAATTAGAAGATTAATCCACTAGTGAGAGACACAGATGAATGTACTCTGAAGTGATAAGTGAATCTTCATTTTAGGTGTGATGAGCTCCCAGTTATAAAGCTTAGGATTTTTAATGGACTTTTAACTTCTCCAAGAGTGTTTATTTAATTCTCTTACTTAATGGGTGTCTAAACTGTAACTTTAAAATTGTGCGTTATTGAGGACCATACTCAGAAAGTATGACTGCTACCCATATTTAAAGAAATCTACAGAAGTATTTCTAGTGTCTTTGAGACTACAGAACATAGAAAAAATACTGTATTGTAAAGAGCATACTAAATATTGCACTTTTTAGCTTTGTATACATATTACATTTACAGTATGTAAAACATGATAGCTGGCATATTTAGAAGTAAGTTTAACTAATGAAATTGTCTTAATAAAGTTTTTTGGCCTGCTGACTAATGGAAGCAGCCATAAGGAAGACAGCTTGAGGTTCATACAAAGAACATGATAAAATCAGTTGTCACTACAGAGATGTTTCATTTGAAAAGGTTCAATCAAAAAGCAGCAGGCTGTCATTCAGATAAGAACTTTGTAGCTTGCATTTCTACATTTTTACATTACGGGTGTTTGGATTTAAGCATCAGTTTCATTAGTAGCTTTTTACATATGCCAGGTTTCTTGATGGCAATTGCAGGGGTAGTGGTTTAAGTTTCTATGGGTAATTATTTCATTTCTGTAATAAGAAAAAGTATAAATGGCTGAAAAATGGACAAACAGGAATTCCAGGACTGTCAGAGAGGATATCTTCAGCACATTGGGGCAACAAATAGTAAAAGCACAAAGGGTTTCATCAAAAAGAGTGTGACCAGCAGGTCAAAAGAGAGTGTTAATTTCCCTTCACATGGCATTTGCAAAGATGCATTTGGAGTATCTGATCCAGTTTTGGGCCATGATATAAAAGACAGGTGCTGACACTGGAGAAAGTCCAGTGAAGAGTCACCAAGTTGGTAAGCAGACTGAAGCACATGCCAAGAGGCCAAAGGAACTGATCAAACTTTGAAGTTAAAACTGTCTTGAGCAGAAGGTCAGTCCAGATGACTTTTGGAGGTTTATTCCAGGCTAAATTTTACTGTGATTCTATAATTTATAGAATGAAATTCAAATCTCAGAGCTTCCTGGGCCCTGCAGAAAAAATGCAGGAGAACCCATTCCGTAAACTTTCTATAGGGTGATTCTCCCTCTTTGCAGGCAAGGGTTAATAGTTTAGGGAGACTGCAAGTACTGCATTTTGTGTGGTTCATGCCTACGAAATACTTGTACAAATCAGTTAGGCATACCAAAGCAGAGTTAGCTGTCCTGTGATTCCCACCACTGACAAGTGCTCATGTATTTCTCTATGTGACTTTCTTTGCGGCCCTTCTTTTCTTTGTGTCACTCATTTTTTTTATCCAGCTTAGCCATGCTGGCAACTTTGACAGTCTGAGTGCACGCAGTCTAAAGCATACAACTGAAGCTTATCAGAAGATATCCTTTTTTTGTGTCTCTGATCACAGAACTTGAACTTTAGTCCCTTCATCTTCTATCAAAACAAACTTTAAAATCCTTTGAAGCACAGCAGCCTCAAGAGTGCTGGTATCAGCTTTTCCCAATCATATATAGCTACAGCCGTTTTCTCACTGCTTCTTTGTCCATGGTTTGGTAAAGCACTGCTTGAATGAGACAAATAGGAAAAAATATTACAATACCTTTTCCCAACAAAACAGTAAAAAGGGAAGAGTCTGCTGAGACTCTTGTACTTGAAAGGGTGTCCTTGAATGACTTAGGAATAGTCTGATGGATATTATGGATACAGCACAATTCAAAGATGAATTGGAGACAAGGTAAGCTGTATCAGAACTGTGAAAATACTTTTTGTCTGAAACGTGTAGCTTCATTCGTAGTGTACTTGGTGTTTAAAATTGCATATACAGTATAATATTTCCCTTTATTTACTATCTTATCATTCAGGCTGTGCTGTCAGAGAGTATTTGTACTTCCAAGGTGAGGGAGGACTGATCACTATTTTTCATAGTGTTCAGCATCGTGAAGAATTGTCCAGTGCACTACTGCTAGAAATGTTTTCTCTTTTGATGAAGAAAAAAAAACGTAACAGCACATGCAGAAGGTGACTTTGCACCAATTGTGTCTGCTAATATTTAGTGCCCCCCCCCCCAAATCAAGCAGAAGCATTTTATGGGCACCTAAAGTAGGGTATAACACTTGAAAATACAGATGACACAGGCAGATAAATTGCGGAGTGATAAAAGCCTAACCATTGATTGGCAATATATGACATGCCAAGAGAACAGCTGGAGTGGGGAAACAATGAGTGCTTTCTAGAGGAAATTTATTGTGCACACGTAGACCCTCCAGCGAAGCAGGAGTGGAACCAGAAATGTCAGATATTTGATGCAGGGAGCATCACTTAAGGATACTATGAAATCTGGAAAATAATGTTGAAAAGAAAGTAAATTAAAAGTAACAAATGAGGAGAACATTTATACACATTTTCAGAGGCCTTATGAAAATAAATTAATTATTTGAAGAATGCTGCCAGTGATATTTTCCTAGTTTGGCATCATATTTATCTGTTAAATTAGTATTTCTGTGATTTCTGTGGATTTAGCTATAGTAGGAATAAGAACAACATATGTGTGAGGATCTTGTAAAAATGTGGTAGAGGAAGTATATAACTACTATTCATAACAAATTACTCATAACAGGATGAAATGCAATGCAATCTTCTGTGTAATCATTTAAATGACACAAATGAGTTTACATCAGAATTAAACCATATACTTTCTTACTTCTTTTCCTATTGAAAAACAGGTTTTACATTTGCTGCTTATTTTTAAAAACCTTGTTTTCTTTGCTGCTGCACAGATTTCCATGACACTAAATTAATTTTAAGTCGCAAATATGTTTAATTCTCTATCGGATCACACAGCTGGGTTTCAACTGTGTGCTAAATTCAATGGGTTATGTGCATAAGCCATCAATACTTGTGTCTATACAAATAAATGGAAGAAAAATTCACTAAAGAAATATAAGTATGCAGAAGATTTTCAGATGAATGAATAAAATGACAAATGAAACTTTTACATCTGTTTTGTGCTATCACTAAGACAATCATGCCTCTGTCTAACTTTATTAAACTCTTACGAATCCATTTCACCAGGTTATCGTTAAGAAGTTTGAATGGATATGAGGGACTATGTGAATCCAATTTGTTACTGCAAAAATTCAGGTCACATCCTAGAATGATACATGAGGACATTTTTTTTGTGCTTCAGTAGCAGAACTGCAAGCATCCTAACCAGAAGGTTTACTACAGAATTTTTCACTTGTGAGAAGTCTGTACAGGTTTTTCAGGGTTGACAAATACCTAGAATCATAGAATCATAGAATCGTTAGGGTTGGAAAGGACCTTAAGATCGTCTAGTTCTAACCCCCCTGCCGTGGACCTGCACTACAAAGTACTGGTGCTTGATTCCTGTCACAGAATCCTATGAGTCCTAATTTTGCCTGATTTTTAAGAGACAACATGGACTAATTCTGAGTCCCTCTGCTTCTCAGGAGCAGTTTATCTTCTTGGTACTATTAGATCCAATGATAGTCGAATTCAACTTTGGGATTACATTAGTGGAAATTTGAATACCTCCAGTAAAATCTTGAAAAACTATTTTAGCAGCCAAAGCTCTTGGGTGTTGTTTGGTTTTGTTTGTTTCTTTCCTGTCAATGCATTTAAATATTGAAATATCCTGTTTCAGTGAGAAATATGTATAAATTATACATAATACATTTTGGAAACCTACGATTAGATTTTTATTTTAACAAAATATGGATATGAGCTTACATTTTACACCTTTAAATGAACAGTTATTCTAATATTCAAATCTGAACTTTAATATAGTCAAGACCATCTTATAAGATATAGAAGGGAAAATATTATAACAGGTTAGTAATACCATGTTACCTATAGCCTTATGCATGGAAGACATTGGTTTTGACCATTCCCTCGATGAATTTGACCGTTGCTCAATGTCCATGAATGGAGAATGGCAATGGGTGCTGTCCCTCAGGGGTCTGCACTGTCACGGACCAGTACTGTTTCATATCTTCATCAATGACACAGGCAGTGAGATCAAGCGGACCCTCATCAAGTTTGCAGATGACACCCAGCTGAGTGGTGTGGTTGACATGCCTGAGGGACAGGATGCCATCCAGAGTGACCTGGACAAGCTCAAGAAGTGGGCCCCTGTGAACCTCATTAGATTCTCCAAGGCCAAGTTTAAGGTCCCTCAAGTGGGTCAAGGCAACCCCTGATATCAATGAAGGCTGGATGATGAAGATATTGGTAGCAGCCCTGTGGAGAAGGGCAGGGTGTACTGGAGAGTGAGAAGCAGGACATGAAGTGCCAAAAAAATGTCGTCAGCAGATCAAGGGAGGTAATTCTGCTCCTCTGCTCCTTGCTAATGAGTCTCCACCTGCAGTACTGTGTCCAGCTCTGTAGTTCTCAGCACAGGAAAGACATGGAACTGCTGGAGTGAGCCCAAGCCACAGAAATGTTCAGAGGGCTGGAACATCTCTTCTAAGAGGAAAGGCTGAGGGAGCTGCGGTTGCCCAGCTTGGAAAAGCAGAGGGTATGAGGAAAGAAAGGCTTTACTGTGGCCTTTCAATACCTAAAAAGGCTTGTAAGGAAAATAGGGACAAACTTTTTAGCAGGGCCTCTAGTGATAGGACAAGGGGTAATGGTTTTAAATAAAAAGATGGTAAATTCACACTAGATTAAGGAATATTTTTTTTTTTTTTTTTACGACAGTAGTGAACAGTTTACCTAGAGAGCTGGTAGATGCCCCATCCCAAAAGTCAAGGTCACGCTGGACAGGGCTGTAAGCAACCTGATCTAATCGAAGAGGTCCCTGCTCATTACAGGAAGGAGAGGGTAAGACAAGATGACCCTTAAAGGTACCTTTCAATCCAAATCATACTATGATTCTATGATTTAATTTTCAAAAGGACTAGTCTGTTATAATTTGTTGTGAAGAAAGACAAACAGGATCCAGGGTCAACTAATAATTCCAGAAGAATATAAATCTCCAGGTATGCAGTCAGTTTAAGGGAAATATTGACCCTTCTGCTTGCCCAGTGTGGGGCAGTTAAGTTAACGTTGTAACTCTTGCAATATTTAAGGGGTGCTGTTAATCAGGCTCAAAAAAAAAGGAAGCTATGATTTCCCCACCAAGCACAGTCTTTTCTGTACATTTTCAGGATAATTTTCCCTGTGGCACTATTTGCATTTACTTCTACTTAAGTTCTTTCCTTTATTCTTTTTGTCCTTATCTGCAAGCTCACCGAAGTAGCACTTGTACATCTGTAGCACTATTCAACAAATGATAAAAGTTAAAAAACAGACTTCATTATTAACTGTGTGTTGAGGTTCATAAATATTAAGTTTTATTACAGGAATTTTTGGACATTTTAAGATTAGAGACAAAAAAAAAAGATTATTTGTACTCTGTCACAGATAACTCATGTAATTAGGACTGAACACTCAATGAATTGAGTGAAATCTGTACACTGTCTATTGCTGTTACCTGCAATATAACCTTCAAATGTCTTATCTCTTTCAGAACAGAAAATTAAAGGCTTAAATGATTGATAATGGAATACAGAAATTTACAAGGCTAGACGACCAATTCCAATATCTCAAAGTGGTGGATTAGGTAGCTCCACAGTTGCCTGATATCGTAAAGTAAGTGTTTTATTTTCTTTTTTTTTTTTTTATTTTGCTTATTTGCAAGATTATTCATTGTTCATTAATGTAATTACAGTTTGAAGAGGTACAAAAAATGCCTATGATAACTTTCAGCAAGTGCTGCTATTTACTGTCAGTGAAACAATGTGGGCTGCATTCAGTCATCTTTGCCTATCCCCATATACTTATATCCCTGAAAATGCCCAAGCAGAACTGCTTTATATCTCTGTTGGCTTTACCACAGAGGTCAAGTCTGAAAGCTGAACCTTAAGGATTTCAAAGAAATGTGTCGCAAAGGACTTAACGCATTACCATTTAGGTGTCACTCATGAATTAGCATTTAAATGTGGGTCAATAGTACATATCAGAGTCAAGCATGTGCACCTTGGAGAACAGAGTTCACTGCCCCCAGTCATGCTGTGTTCCTTGCACCTTTCATTGTCCATTTTAAGAAGTAATGCATACTACAACTCTTCCTGCTTTCTAAAGAATACCAGATTCTAGTAAAGAAAAATGACATTAAGATGTGGTCCTGGGTTCAGCAGTAGCAGTCATTTTTCTCCTTCTTGGTAGCTGGTGCAGTGCAGTGTTTTGACTTTCAGCTCGGGAACAGAGCTGATAACAGGGATGTTTTGGTTTGGCCAAGGACTTTGTGAGCCTCATGCTCTGCCAGGGAGGAGGGGAAGCCGGGAGGAAGCAGAGACAGGACACCTGACCCAAACTGACCAAAGAGGTATTCCATACCACAGCACATCATGCCCAGGAGGTAACTGGGAGTTAGCCGGAAGGGCTGGGAGACCGCAGGATTGGAGGAGGTATCGGTCAGAGCTTGGTCGGGCTGCGGGGGGCGAGTTATCGGTCGGCTGATGGTGAGATTTTGTATTCTCTTCCCTTGTTATTTCCTTTATCATTGTTATTATTGGTAGTAACAGTAGTGATTTGTGTTATACCTTAGTTACTAAAACTGTTCTTATCTCAACCCGTGGGAGTTGCATTCTTTTCGATTCTCCTCCCCGTCCCTCTGGGAGTAGGGGGAGGGAAAGAAGGGGGGAAGTGAGTGAACGAGTTACCTGACTGGGTTTAAACCATGACAGATGTGTATATCTGTTAATAACTATACGATTACCTAATCAGAGAGACTCTTCTGAATAGATTAATGCCACATAAGATGAATAGATATGTCTGTTGTAAAAGAATAGCAACTTTCAATGACAAATGGTTATGGGTCATTATAGGAATGCAACCTTGGATGTTAGATAAAACCAAATACAGAGATAGCAATGAAAGCAGAGAATAAACATTTAATGAATGTGGAACATACTCACATAGTAAATTTCAGGTGTGATATGGATTTGAAGACCAGTGATGAAACAGGAAGGTACAGAACATGACAGAAAAAACATGATTCTGAATTTTGCAGGAAAAGCTGTCACTTCATACTTTTCCCAGCAAGGTGAAGTACAAAGTTTTAAGGAACTGTTAGAACTTATCCCAGAATGATGGTACGTGTCAAAACTAATTTTTAATTCTGTACTTATCTGTAAATAATTCTGGTTTAATACTCATAAATGTATTCAGTGACCTATTTTACCAAAATAAACCACAAATATATTGCAGATCTAAATTAATAAACTTGCCTTCTGTCAATATGACCATGTCACAGTTTAACCTCAGCTGACAACTAAGCCCCAGACAGCTGCTCACTCACTTCCCTCTGGAGGGATGTAGGAGAGAATCAGAAGGGTAAAAGTGAGAAAACTTGTGGGTTGGGATAAATACAGTTTAACAGGTAAAGCAAAAGCTGTGCACACAAGCAAAGAAAACAAGAAATTCATTCACCACTTCCTATGGTGAGGCAGGTGTTTCAGCTATCTCCAGGGAAGCAGGGCTCCATCATGTATAACAGTTACCTGGGAAGTCATTATTCTGAACATCCCCTCTTCCTTCTTCCCCCAAATTTACATGCTGAGAACGATGCCACATGGTATAGGATATCCCTTAGGTCAGTTGGGGTCAGCTGTTCTGGCTGTGCTTCTCTCAGCTTCTTGGGCACCCCCAGAGAGTAGCAGAAAAGGCCTTAGACTGCACTTCTACTATTTGTAAAATCAAAATATCACCAAGCTTGTGTGAGAAATACTCTATAGAATCACAGAATCATAGAACGGTTTGGGTTGGAAAGGACTTTCAGGTCATCTAGTTCCAACCCCCCTGCCATGGGCAGGGACACCTCTCCCTAGATCATGTGTTTCAAGGCTCTGTCCAACCCAGCCTTGAACTCTGCAAGGGATGGAGAATTTACATCTTTGGGCAACCTGTTCCAGTGCCCTCACAGTAAAGAACTTCTTCCTTAGATCTAACTTGAACTTCCCTGTTTAAGTTTAAACCCCTTGTCCTATCATTACAGAAAAAATCATGATAAGCACCCAAAATCTTTGATATTTATCCAAGTTTTAAATATCACTTTTTTTTCTAAAAAAATTCTTCAGAACAAACAGGAGGCAGAAGCCATTTAATGCAGTTTCCATCTTACGGAATCACCATGCTGGAGAATCTTTTTTGTGTTTAATTAAATGATTGCACATTACAGCCAAGAGAGAAAATTAATTACAATTTGATTAAATTAATGGCTGGAGGGAAGTCACCTTTGTTTAGACTATGGTATTATTAGGAGAAAATTATTTTCAAAAAATGCTTGATTTACCAAATATAGAAAGTAGAAAAATATCTCATGTAATTAGATGATAAAGGGCAAAGTAGTATTACACTGAACTACAAAGCAAGTCTCATGGGATATCAGTGATATCAATCCAGTAACATAAATCCACTGTTGCTAGGAGCCTTGATATCAGCCAGAAATATGCTGAGAAAATTAATTAGAGAAAAATCATTATTGAAGACATAATGTCACTGATCATTATTACCCATCACCTAAAAAAAGGCTCACTTAATTTGATAAATTTTGCTATTAATATGAAAACATAGATTCATGTTTGCATAATACTGATATATTTTACCAGTTGCTGTCAGCATCCTTAGAAAAATAACTTTTGCAACCTAAAGATGTAACAAAATACAGAAAACACAATTACCTAAATTAAGCTAATTTGCAAAGAAAATATGGAGGTTCTCCACCCTAGTTTGTTTCTTGTCAAAGTGAATGTTACATAAATATTTATCTCATTCAGGTGTGCTTCTTGTTTGCTTCATTGTCTTATGTTGTCACATTTGTAACTGTTTTTTAATAACTCTCTCCTAGATCTGTTGCTGTCTTAGAACATGATTTTATAACTATTCAGTTATAAATTTTATTTCCCCTTTCTTCAGAAAGCTTGACCATTACTGACAGAGCAGAAGGAATGTCACCACTAATATTTAGTGGATCTGTAGCACACCCAACAAGCTTCAGTATAACAACATGAACTGTGGGTGATAATTATGTAGCCACATGATCTTTATGAAAGGTCATCAAAGCTGTGGTCTATCTACTGGAACAACAGCAAAGGTGCTAAAAGCATGATTTCCAAAAGGGAATAGAAATAATTAGATCATGAGTAGCCCTACAATTTTCCCACGGAATGAAGCAAGATATACTAGGAACAGCATACAGGACTTACTGGATTTTTACTTTTTTTTAAGGTTCTTCATTATGTACCTTTTGAACAAAATAATCATTGTTATCTCTCAAAAAGTCTTATCTGAGGTATAATTGTACAGCATCCTAAGTACAAGGCTACACCCAAGCTAATTCTGTTCTCTCGCTGAAAGCATAACTTCATGCAATCCCAGAAAAAAAATTTAGAAGTCATCTATTAACTTCTCTGGAAGACATCTAGTCCAAACTCCTACTCAAAAAAGGGCTAACTGGAATATTAGATTAGGTTGTTTCAGGTCTTGTCCAGCTGAGTTCTAGAAACCTTCAAGGATGTAAAGTCTAAAACAACTTTAGGCAACCTGTTCCATAGTCTAAGAACTCTGATTAGGAAATTTGCCTTATATTTGCCTTATATTCAGTGGGTATTTCCTTGTCTGTTGCCTGTTGAACTTTTCCTATGAACTTTTAGGATGAACCTTAGTTACTGTCAGTGACTGGATCAAGGATGTACATGGCCAGACATGGGTGTATATGTAAGGCTGCTGCAACATAGCTCAGGCCAGGACCATAGACAAAAGTCTCAGCTTAAAAATAGCTCTCACATGAAGGAAGGGAAGCCTCTGATGAGGCTTCTTCGCAAAGGTGTTTGGGATAGCTAATGCCCTGATGCTTCTTATAGACTCTTCTTGAAGATCTTTAAGTCCATCTGAGTCTTCTCAACTAAACCTCATTACCAAGGAGTTGGCTTTGAGTGTGGGAAACCACATATAGTGAAAGCTCTTATAGAAAGAAATTCATTTTTCAGACTTCCTTCTCAGAGTTTAAATGGCAAATGTGGATGGCACAGCTGGATATGATGGCGAGGAAAAACAGTAAAGAAGAGCAAAGCACTATAAACTGCACCTTGTATATTACTTAGTTATGTATTCCTGTAGTTTGTGTTGTGGTCTTTGCACATCCTCTGAACTGCACAAAGATGCTGTCTTAAAGTCTTTCCTTGGAATAAATCTACTTCAAAAGTAATGCCCATGGCAAAGGTCTCCACACTACTGATGATCTGAGCCAGAGTGGAGTTCACGTCCACAAAGCTGGACCCATTATTTCCTGGGCTCCCTGCTGACAAGGTCTGTACAACATTTCATATCACTAAATAAACCTCCCAGCTCAGAGTTCCACTCCCTTGCATATTTCTATACCTTTTTTCATTCCACAGTGAAAACATATTTTGATAGATCCCTCCCTCCACCCAACTTCGAGTCTGTAATAGAAATAGAACCAAAAAGGGGGCTGATCTTACCCGTGACTAAGCTATTTTGAGTTATTCATGTGTCTATACGTACAGGTAACACTATTACCTGCAAATATATTAATGAGGTGATGATTTTCATGTGTTTTTCCTTCTTTCTTTTTATGACAATAGAACTGAATGTGAAGCGTGAGCCTACCTCATGTGTTTTTATTCCAGTGTAACTGCTGATTTTGACACTACACCTGATATAAAATAATTGAGGGCACAGTAAGGTGCACACTCCCTGCACAAGGTGAAACATGACATCACTGAAAAAACAGGTGCTGATTAATGTTGTTTTTCATCCTTCTCCAGGTGGTTGGAGGTTCCAGTGTCACATCTTCCCATCTGATACCTCTCATGAGCTTATTTTCCTTCACATTAGGATTTAATGTTGCTGAGTTAAATGTTAGACCAGTAGGAGTGTTCATTCTATTAGACAGAGCTGTCACTTCCCAGAAATTTATATGGTTCATGTAAATTATGTGTATTGCAAAACATACTGAGGAGGTGAAAAATCTATGAACTATATTCAACTTATACAAAGTTTTGCCCATACTGGGATAAACTCTAAGCATCGTCTCCTGAAAAATAGGGATATTCTTCCCAGTAAAAGGACTCTAGGAAGGGAGTACACCTGAACGCTTTGATTGGCTTGTCCACTTGCAAGAACTTCAGTTTTTAAGAGTTTTTCTTTAGAGAATCAGAGACGTCATCTATCAACTTTCGTGTTTTTCCCCATAAGTTAAATTTTTTAGAGAAAACAGTGTCTAGCCTTTTCAAAGTTGCTGCAGTATTGGATATCATGCAAACAGCAAGCCACCTAGGGCTTCCACAGAATAAAATGATGCTTTAAAAAAAATATAATAAAAACCTTCTGTTTTCAGGGATGTTGCTCCTATAGCAGTATTCTTAATTTAAATGTAGGAGAAAATGTCAAATAAAAAGAAAGATCCTTGTAATGTGTGACTGGTAATGGCCTCAGTACATCACAGTTACTTGCCTTCTTCCTGCTTTTAGACCTCTTTTCAGTGGCCCTTGGTTGTTATTTTAAATACATATGCACGCACACAAGTAAACACACACACAAGTAAATAATCTGCTGTACATGGACAAATAGCATTCATTATTTATGGTTATATGTTATACATATATATTATATGCATATATATATATATATTTGTTGAAATGGACACAGATCAGATACCAGAAAGTATTAGCAGAATTTTCCGTTGATGGAAAATGAGACAAAAATATGGCATCATCTGGTTTTCCCCTGCAGCAGCAAATCTTCCTACTGATGTGTGCTGGTGAGCAAAATGGAATGTATACACATTAATGTGCATTTTAAGTTCCATAATAGAATAAAAGTGATCTGTGCTAAAAAGCACCAGGCAAATAGAATCTTAAGATAAAATGTTACAAATATTATACATGCAGATTGCAGATTCCAAAATTATATACTTGTTCCTGCATTTTACATATGCATAAGTGTTTCTGAATCTGCTTATAGTTATATGCATTTTTTTAAGATTTTTATCTGTGCAATAAATTTATTAATTAATGAGCAGCAAGTACTGATAGGGACACTTCCATTCAAGGAAGTATTGTGTAAAATGAAGTCTTCACTACATCCGAAATACAAGACTATAGCTGTGATACTGTGATATTTCAGTCATTATAACAGTTCTGTTATGGCGTGAAACACTAGATTATGAGAGATTAATTTTAAATTAATCATCATCTCTACAATCTTCCAGTATGCATTAGAAGTTACTCTTGCCACTAGCTGATTAGCATTATTTTCCATATTATTCCTGTGGTACACATAAGCTATTACAATTAGAGTGCATCGGCTGACAAATGTTTGTTTCTCACCAACACCTTTCACTGATCATATTCCAATGTATTTCATCTCAAGGCTTTACTCTGAGACATAGAAGGGCTATTATGCCTGATCTCCGGAAGCATATTAAGGCATATCCGTATAAAATTACATGATCTATGTGCAATTGACTGGATCATAGTAATTACATAATAATAAAATTTTGAATTCTAAGTAAACATTGACTTAAAAAGAGGATTTTTACAACTTCCTCCTTACTGTACTGTCTGGGATCAAAGGAAGTTTTCATTCTTATCATTGCTAAAACAAGTGTTTCCCTTGATATGTAATGGATGCTTCAGTAAGAAAACCACAAAGCCCTCCTGTGTACCATTTCTATCTCTTTATCTCCATTCTTTACATAAAGAATTAAGATGATTAAGGCAAGCTTCTGAGCTTCACTGAGGGATCCTTAAAATGGGAATCTCTTCAGAGTTTATTTCTGTACTCTGGTTGCTGCATTGAGCAGAATTATTCTTTAAGTTTTCTTCTAGGTAGTGTTTTTTTCCTTTCATTATATATATATATTTCAGTAGTGGATTAGCTTGAAGATCTTCACTTATGAAAGCAGATGCTGAAGCACACATATAAGTGTACAAGTCAAAATAGAAAATTGTGTCCTTCAAGATTACACTTGATATTTTACGTTTAAACCAGTTCACAAGGGAGTCCCGAGGACAGTAAAAAGGGAACAAATGTATGACATTTCTGTCTTTCATTTTATAAAAAACTGTTTATTATATATATTAAAAAAAGACAAGACTCCACTCCCCCTAATATTTCAAAAAATTATACAAAAAAGTATTTTATACTTTTAAAATGTGCATGCACGGGAAAATATGAGGGTACAGATGTGCCCAACCACATGTGGGAATATAGTCTTAGCATTAGAAGAAATTTTAAAATATCTTGCAGCTGAGAGAAGGAAATATTCTTATTTTCTTTTAGATTTCAGAGAAGTCTCAGATTAATTTTTTTTATTTGCAACATGGCTTTGCTTTTCAGCCATACAAACAGCCTCTGAACGATTTTGTACAGTAAATTTTTTCAATTATTAATAATTAGGAAACATGTTAAACTTGTCAAGTACAAGAAAGTTCTGTAAGAAAACATTTATTAATGAAACCATGTCCTCATAAGAAACAATATTCAGTTTTGCACTTTTTGAGGTACTATTTACAAAATTCACATGTAAGCAAAACCTGGTGGATGTTCTTAATTTTCATACTTACTTCTTACTCAGATACTGTAAGACAACACAGAGGCAAATTCAGGCACATAATGTGTTGAATGCTCAGATAATCACTGAAAGTTTAATCCCAATTAACACTTCTACTGTATTGCAAATGCTCACATAAGCAAAACACATATTGATTCCTTCATTCAAAAATAATCTTTCTTCTCTTACATGTTTCAAGGCAAATTAAAAAAAAATCTTGATATTCTATTTCAATATATAATTTTACATAATCAAAAGGGTTGCAAAGATTATTGCAAGGAGAAAAATCAGTATTTTAGACTAAGGTTCTTCACTCTAATCTTTTCAGATAGGTTGTGATAAGAAGGCTAAACAGAAGGAAGCAGCAACATAATTTCTTTAGTAACATGAATAAATTTTGGCAAATCTACTTTCAACTGACTTTTTTCTTCTTAAATAACAATATATAAATATAATGTTATTGATATCACTGATTAATGTTTTAAAGCAACACGGAATTTTTTCTTAAAGGTGGATCCAAATAAGAGGAAAGGAAACTTCAATTTAACCTTCAAAAGCATTTGTTATGCAAGACAGAGCTAGGAGAACAAAAGAAAAAGTATGCATCTAGTTTGGAGAACAGGAAACAAACTGCATTAGAAAGCTGACATCATAGCTTCATGAGAGCAAAGTCATGGAAACATGATCAGGCAGGAAGAGTTAATCTGAAGATGAGGGCAAAACCAGTAAATGTAATCAAGATGCAAAGGAAAGCATCTGAGGGAATGAAAAAAGTTTTTTCACTTCAGAGCAAAAGTACTGAAGACTACAATGTAGAGTTTTTCCTTGTTAGTTTGATTCTTTCTTTTTTTCTTTTTTTTTTTTTTAATCTCTTATGCTAGTAAACACTGCTGGCAGACAGTCAAACATAATTGCTCTTCCTTCTAAATTTATAAATAACTTTCAGCTTATTGATTGTGCTGCCACAGGCTAAATGTTAATAACAAGTCAATGCAAAGAGTGCTTTGGGGTGTTGTTTTTTGGTTGTCTTCCTTCATTCTGGGATGAATCCCTATTTATAATTCAAAACAACTGTTTGTAGACTGTTCATTTTCTGAGAGCTACTGCTCTGTCCTTGTGCCAAAGATTTACCTGTTTTTTTTCTGGGAGTGAAACTAAGGTAGTTGAATGTGCATTGACATTTCTGCCTTTAAATACCAACAACTCCTTGTTCTCCCAAATCCACCTGTTTCAGTCTGTAGCAGGCCTGTGAAATAAGAACATTTTAAATCATCAGTCTGTTACAGAGTTTACTAATTTGGTCTCATACTCTTCCAAACTAAGTAGGTAGTGTCTAGGACTGTATCTGCATGACAATTTTGATGATTCTTTGAAGATCTACTATCTCCATTGTTGGAGGGGAAGGGAGGTATTCTCTGTAGTGTCATTGCTCTCAGACTTGCTAATATTGTGGTTACAAAGCTACTTCAGTTCTGTTGTGCTGTTACTGCAGTTAACAATTCCTCCTCAGTCAGAGTGAAGGCAGCCAGGGAACTGCTCAGGATGTTGAAATGAAACAATCCCTAATTATCAAGTTATTTTATGAAGCCCAAATTTATATGGCTTCAACTCCAAATGTATTCTTTGGGAGATCTGCAAGTCATGGAAAGGCGGGTAATGCTTAAAGTTCAGCACAGCTGGGCTGAACAGTACAGTGGTTTTGCTTGCTTAGACAAGTCCTCCCCGTAGCGTCTTGGAGCAACAACACTACATAGCTGGGATTAAACTGAAAACTTGTTGCCAGTCAGGTAGGACCAGGACCTGAAGCTAGTTGAATGACAGATATTTCCATCATTGTAATGTGGATATGAGATGCAGAAATCTTATGACATAAATAACACACAGCAAAATATGGTGCACTCTTAAGCCCAAGGTAAAAAGTCACTGGTTAATAGGACTCTGACTATACACAGGGGTTAGCTTCCACAGACGAGGAAATGTCTTCTCTCTTCATTGCTGGTTATGCAGTTAAATAGTCTGAACTGTTCCTAATAGTTCTCAGCTCCTTGGCTACTCCTTGACACACAGGGTGGTAGAACCTCAAGGGCATTTGTTTAATCTTTCCTCTGACAGGGTTTCTTCTTTCATTTAGATTGTGGCCTTGTCGTGCTTATCTATGTCTTTGTCATATTCTTGGTTTCTTTTGCAATTGACAGCCACAGAATAAGATTTCTGTTGTGTGGGGGGTTTCTAAGTTATTTTTATTTAAGTGTCTTGAAGCTGTATTGAAACAAAGCTTTACAAATTACCTTCTACTTTATATCAGACTGAACTCCAACACTACATGACAGTCTATCTCCTATACATACATCATTAATACTAATTGAAGTAACTATCTAGTGAAGCCTTAATGTATTTAAATTTTAAGTATGATCAAATTAGATATGCATCTGTTCTATGTACACAGATATTCAGCAACTAGATCTTGGCAGAAATTAAACTATTATAGCATTAGATCAAAATTAGAGGCATTTAGCTAAAATCCTTTACTGTTTCACTTCATACAAATTTAGCATTTTGTTTTAACTACAAATTGATAATTTATATAAAACATACAAATGCCAAAATTATTTTGATATAAAATGTTCAATTATAGCTACAGGCACACAGTGTGTTTCAGTGGTTTATATCTCTGTTTTGAATTTGGAGACACATATCTGATTCAGCAGAAGAAACATGGAGCCTTATTGTACCTGTTTTTATCATAATGTTATGAATATGCTATTGTCTTCCAGTATAGAAAAGAGAACGAGGAGTGGGCTGGGTATTGGTCAGCATGTGTTGAACAATTGCATCGTGCATCACTTTTGAGCTTGTTTTTTTTATCTTTTTTTTTCACTGTTGTTCCCTATTATTATCATCAATATTGTTATTGTAACTATTATTTGTATGATTATTTTATTTTACTTAATCTCAATTATTAAACTGCTCTTATCTCCACCAGAGGGTTTTACCTTCTTCCAATTCTCCTCCCCATCCCACTTGCTGGGGGTAGGGGGGAAGAAGTGAGTGATCACCTGCGTGATACTTAATTTTTGGCTGGGCTTAAACAATGCCAAAAATAGAGTTGCTACTGGGACAAGCAACATAAAGAAAAAAGTTTTGTTCATCACCAATTTAAAGTATCAGTATGTATACATTAAGAATAAAGAAGAAAAATATGTTTTGTCCTCATTTTCCTAGGAAACTGATGCAAAGAAATATATTTTCTCCTCTTATGTGGGTAGATTTCTATGCATGCAATCCAGCACAATTGCAAATAAAAGCATTAGTTTTATTAAATTTATTTAAAGGAAGTTTTAGTGAAAAATATAACTTTTTATGTATGAAATAACTGACTAATGTAAGGCCATATTGAAAGATGTTGAATAATAATATTAGAAATATTTTTGCACACTGAACTGTGCCTATACAACTTTTCCATATTCTTTTCTATTTTTACTATTCACTTTTCTATATATTAAGTGATTTTAAATTATAATATTGTAATTAGGCATATGCTTATAAGATTGTAATACAGTTTTATCCATCAAGTGCCATACTTCCAAAAGATTTATTTTAATTATCCTTTTTTTGTTAACTCAACAGAAATAAGACTTTTAGATTGAAAAGGCTATAGTTACATTTTAGGATGTAGAAATTACACCCTGAATTTTACTTTTTTTTTGAATAATGAGAATGACTTTTTTTCTCATAAAAATAAATATCATAAAGCTGCATTTCAATGATATACAGTATAGATTCATAGAGCTTCACAGAAGTTCTTCAGGGCATTCCTTGTAAGTGGAAATGCAGACAGATATAATGACCATGTTCTCAGAAAACCTATAGAAGCAGAATTTGAAGAGTAAGAAAAATTCCAAGGTTTTGTATTTTGCAGGACTTGCAGAGGAAGAAATGAAAACACACTAAAGGAGGCACAGGAGGTATGTGTCTGAGGGGACTTCAGCCCATGGGTGACCCATGCCAGAGCAGGTACACCCTGACAGGGTCTGCAGGCTCTATATGACTCACACAGTGCAGCAAAACATTCAAGAAAAGAGCAGAGGAAAGAAAAAAAGCCTAAAGAAAGACAAGTAATGGCAAGAAGGAACTGCTGTGCATTGACCCCCTCCTCCTGTGCTGTCAATCACCTCTGAAGGGACAGAGTACATTGTGTTGCAAAAGCAAGGGAGACCAGAAAGAGAGAAGAAAGATATATGGAGTGTTGTTGAGACAGGCAAAGGAGGAGGGAAAAGATTTTCCCTAAGCCTTTTTTTAACTTATTGTCTTCATTGCATCTCAATAGCAGAATCAGCAATTAAAGGTTCACATAAGCAATAAATTAAAATTCAGTTAAATTTCTCCACTCAAGACAATTTTGCTCATGACAGTGCCCTACACTGATGATTTTTTTCAATGCTAAAGTTAAGAAAAACCTAGTGAAAAACCACAGTTTAGTAGATACTGAATACTGCCTTTATACTATTACTTATACTGTAATTCCAATAAGCAACCTCAGACATGAAGCAATTTTCTGCTGTGCAATTGGCATGGAACACAGAATAAAATGATGCACACTATTTTATATTTTCTTTGTATTTAGCTGACTTTGATTTATTATGTTAATGTAATAATCAGGGAACTCCACACTGAACTCCACAATATTAATTAATAACATTTAGAGGACAAATAAGTAGGCATTGCCAAAACAAGTGCACCATGGTTAAAACAATTTTGTCAGGCTTAATTTCAAAACGCAAAAATAACAAATCTATCTGGCAGCTGCCTGTAAGAAAAGCCACTAAATTTGTTTCTAAAGAAAATGGTGGTACATTGGAAGATAAATTCATGCAGTATGTGTTCTTTCCTAACTGCTGTTTGAGTATGGTGGCTCACAAGATATAGCACTATTTCAGGTAAATGCACATTAAATTTAGACAGTTCTGCTTTCCTGAAGTCTCACAATACCATTGAATAAGAAAGATGGTAAATTAATAAGAAAGAAGGTAAATCTCAAGAAAGGTGTTGTGTGAAGAAGAATTTTGGTGATACTCTTGAAATGGTGGTGGCACAGTTAAGAAACATAGCAGTAGCGCAATTTACCCTATTAAATAAAGTGAGAAGCAGGTAAGACACATTACAAAAAAAAATTTGCTATTCTAAAGGACATTATGGCTGCTGTTCCTGACAGAATTTCTCTAGGAAGACAGAAAACTCCACGTACTCACACCAGCATCCAAACCCCATTCTGTTCTCAGTGTGTAAATCCCTCCAGTTTAGAGATGGAAAAATTCCAATATCTGTGTTTACAATTTAAGTGTAGGCAAGTGGAAGGGAATTAAACTACTGGAATGATTAATCTTGCATTTCTTACAGATAATATTAATGAAACAATAAATAAAATGTCAGGAAAAGTATTTTTTTGTTATATTTTCAAACTAACTTACATCTTAAGTTTCCGTTAATTATTGTGTTTAAAATTTAAAAGGATGATTGCATCCCTCTTTGAGGATATACATGAAGCTAATATGGTAAATGCTAACGTATGTTATGTAATCCAATATTTTAAAATCTGTAATTATTCCTTATCACAATAGCTGATCACTACAATTTTAAAGCTTTAAATACAGTATTCATAGCAAAGGGAAAACCGCATTCTTTATATATCTGTCATGGTTTAAACCCAGTCAGCCATAAATCCCACAGTCGCTCTCTCACTCCCACCCTTCTTGAACTTCCCCTGCTCCTGGAGGGATGGGGATGAGAATCAAAAGAATGCAACTCCCATGGGTTGAGATAAGAACAGTTTAGTAACTAAGGTATAACACAAATCACTACTGCTGCCACCAGTAATGATAATGATAAAGGAAATAACAAGATAACAAGGGAAGAGAATACACCTCACCACTCGCCAACCGATAACTCGCCCCACTCCGCCTGACCGAGCACTGAGCAATGCCTAGTCCAACCCTGCCGTGCCCTTCCAGGTAACTCCCAGTTACATCCTGGGCATGACGTGTTGTGGTATGGAATACCTCTTTGGCTAGTTTGGGTCAGGTGTCCTGTCTCTACTTCCTCCTGGCTTCCCCTCCTCCCTGGCAGAGCATGAGGCTCAGAAAGTCCTTGATCAGCCTAAACATTTGCAGTAACTAAAAACATTGGTGTTATCAGCGCTGTTCCCAAGCCAAAAGTCAAAACCACAACACTGCACCAGCTACTAAGAAGGAGAAAAATGACCGCTGTTGCTGAACCCAGGACAATATCTGAAAAAGAAATTAGACTGTTTTCATTTGCTACAAACATTAAACGTTGAGTCTTCTGTGTTGTTGTTTTTTTTCTATTTCAAATACATTAAAAACATCAGATCTGTTATGCGATTTTTGTCTTTCCAATCTGTATTTTGCAGCACATGTCAGATTATCTTGGCAAACAGGGTAAGAGCCTCTTCAGTATTGTTCCTGCTGCCAGACTGAGTGGCTCAGCTGGAGGATTGATGTTTTTAAACAATGTAGTTGATAAGAATGCTAAAGTATTAATATTGTCTTTCCTACAAAAGCAGCCAAAACTGTCTACATCTATCTTACAAATTTAAAGTAGTCTTCACTAGACTACTAGATACAAAAAGATCAGTGTATATCAGTATGTAGCAATTATATATAAAACTTAACCATTTTAAAGCCTAAAAATACCAAAATCAGTCTTATTTACTAGGCACAGGATTTCACTTCTTAAGCAGATCCACTATGCCATGAACAACTGCCATTTTTTCAGCACTGCTGAAAAATCAAGTCCCTTGCAAGCTCTCAGTTTAAGACTTTGTATTTGTGTCCTTCAGCTGAGACTCTGTAAACATGTGTTCTAAAAACCACAGAAAAATGAAATATTATGGGAATATATGCTATATATACAATATACACAACTATTTTGCCTTTCTAGGGTGGTACTTCTCAAAACATTCTAACTTAATCATCTGTCTGACCATGAGTTTGGGAACTGCTGTTCAACTTTTGGAATCTAAATTTAGGCTCCTGTTTTTACAAGTTGCAGTCACTTTTTTTTGCCATTCCTTTAAATAGTTATAATGAACACTCAGCTCTGTGAAAACAACTTTAAATTTTTTACAGTGAAAAGGCATTCAGTATATGTTGGAATTATCAGAGTTCAAAACATGAGACCTCATTGGACTGAAAGCGAAATGATAAAGGAGGATAGTTTTCAAAGCTACCTTACAGAAAGCAAGTTAGATTGCTCAGCTTGCATTTCTGTATTGTAAGTAGGAGTAAAGAAAGTATGGCAAGATAAAACAGTTCAACTGGAGAGAAGGAAAAGCTGATTATAATTTGTGCCTCTATGAAAAATGTAAAGTAAAACATTTCCAGTTGTCTTTGTAGGTTATTTTTCACTGGCTTGTTATTGACAATACCAGAGATGTGATAATTTTCGTTTTCATTTTAGAGGAAAAAAAGCAGAGGAAAAAAATAAAACCAACATATATTCATATTGTTGAAATAGTCCCTCTCAGGGTGTTGGTTTATCTTTCTCAGTTCTCTCTCACTCACCTTGGGCACAGACAGAAGTTAAAAGAAGCCAGACCATTCTGCACAGTGAATTTAGATTTAGCTATTCTGTTAGGGGCTGTCAAAGACTCTGAAACTGCAGATGTGGCCATGCTGTCAGTTGGGTTCAGCGTCATCAAACATTCCCTTGCACATGCAATTTACAGATGTACAGAGGCAGACTCAAATTTCCTGTATTTCAAGAATGCTATCACTTCTTCTTTGTTTATCAACTGTTGTCAACAGGAAACCATACCAGCAGTTCACAGTCAGAGGTATAACCACACCCACCTGCAACTTCTGCACCACTGATTTAGTTTGACCTGGTGGGGAGTCGGTTTAGTACTCTTGCTGTTAATCTGGTAGAACTCACCTGCCAGGTCAGCATGCTGGAATAAAGCTAAGCCATTTTAAGTCACTTATTGTTCATGTAAATGAGGCTACAAAGAAATTTGTTATATCCTTTGTTTTCTTTCTTTCTTTCTGTCACACTGAGGGAGTTAAATTCTATCCCTCTGTGCTAGTTCTACGTTTAGCAATTTTGATATTTTACACAGTTACTTTCTGTTTAGAGCCTGCCCCTGGTCTACTGTCGCTGAAAGGGACGAATTTTGCCATTGACTAAAACAGGAGTTGGTTTGTGGCCAAAATCTACTTAATTATGACAGAGCTTTTTTAAACGGAGAGTCTGTCATGTCTTGTCTGTTTAGGAGAGTCTGTCACTCAACTTCTTGGTTTTGTTATTGTCTAAATTAACTTTTAATTAGTGATAAGCATCTGATATTTATCTGCCTCATTTGCTTGCATACTATAATATTATTTTTTATTTATATAGATAATTCTCAAAAAAATCAAACTGTTCTAATTAGCTAAACACTTCAGTCAGTTGTATTTCAGCTTTTTCTACTTTTTTCCACTAATAGAAATGGTTTCTTATTCATGCTAACAGACAATGACATCTCAGTCAGTATCTAAATACCACAGTACCTTAACCTGTTTTCAAAATTGAAAAGTCTGAACAAAATCTGACTAAAAATTTGTGGGAACAGGCCTTCTCTGGTGCTACATGCTACATTTTATGATGACAGGTCTAATTATTCCTGAGCTACAGCCATCAGAAAATTGCCATTTGCGTTGTGTACAAGAATATGCCTTTCTCCATTGCAACTCCCGTCACAGTGTGCTAAGCATACTGCCATATTTTTACCTGAAGCTGTATTTGGTCTCAGTGAGGATTAACAATACCCATTAGCTATGTCCTCATAAGTGATTCCCACTTATTATTGCAGAATATAGCATGGCGTGGTAAAAGTCATACATTGAGTAGTTAAAAGGCAAGGAGAACATGTTCAGGATACTAAACGCGTATTTAACATCAAATACTTCACTGACTTCTGTTCTGGTGTTCTCAAGAAAACATGGAACTGGTGGAGCAAGTCAAGAGGAGGGCCACAAGGATGATCAGGGGGCTGTAGCACCTCCTGTATGAAGACAGGCTGAGAAAGTTGGGGCTGTTCAGCCTGGAGAAGAGAAGGCTGCATGGAGACCTCACAGCAGCCTTCCAGTATCTGAAGGGGGCCTATAAGGATGCTGGGGAGGGGCTTTTCATTAGGGACTATAGTGATGGGACAAGGGGTAATAGGTTAAAACTTAAACAGGGTAAATTCAGGTTAGAGATAAGGAAGAAGCTCTTTACTGTGAGGGTGGTGAGGCACTGGAAAAGGTTGATTAAAGAAGTGGTAAATCCCTGGTGTTGTTCAAGGCCAGGTTGGACAGAGCCTTGGGTGACATGGTCTAGGGTGAGGTGTCCTTGCCCATGTCAGGGTGGTTGGAGCTAGTTGATCTTAAGGTCCTTTCCAACCCTAACTATTCTGTGATTCTGTGACCTGTTCTAATTTCAGCATAACCACTCTAAATATAAGACAAAGCAGAATTTAGCTCAGGTCGTGCTGACCAAGCAGGCTTTGTGGGTCAGTACTAGATTTACACATAGGTACCAGCTCTATAACTGACCATTGAAACCTGCTCAGCTCTTCTGCCATAAAATGAAAAAGTTCTTGTGTTCTTTTTGTGGGTTCTTCTGAAATCAAACATTGAAAACTCCAGACTGAGCCCACAAGTGCTCTTAAAGAAAAGGTATCCAGAGGCAAAATCACACACCTGGGGAATTTCAAGGGGTTCCTAGGACACAGCAAAGTAGTTTGGCCATGGAATCCTGTAGCACAAGGATCCTTCTTCCTCTTTGGGACATTTGTGTGGGCTACCTTGTATAACTGCAGTATAAGCCTGGAGAAGAGCAAGGAGGAATGATAACTTACAAGGCCTTTGCCTGCTCTAGTACATGTTGCTTCTTCCATCTCTTTTTTCTTCACTTGTGTTTCACGTATTGGTGAAAGTCAGACTGATTTAGACACCTGGGATCTCACAGTGGCTTGTGTGTCATTCAGGTAAGGTGAGGCTAAATAACAAATATGAAAGAATTCCCAAAGGCTTATGGTACACACAGTTGTCATATTTGATGTTCCCTCAAAACTAGAGCAGTATGAATATTGCCAAAAAGTTTTCAGTCATGCTAAAGTTACAGTTGGTGTCATGGAGACTGTACTCTAGCACAGGTGAATTTCATATGAGTGGTTTGCACAGGCAGAAATGAAGGGATATATGCTGGGTTTTTGTTACCTAGAATGTAACTGGTGATGACTAAAGCAAAAAACAGCCTAAAGAAGTTTTGACTTCAAGACTGTAGAGTAAAAAATCCCTTAAAAACTAAATAAAATAAAAATATTTTGCTTCATATTGAATGTTAATACATTTCATTCTTATATGAAGCTACTTTTACAATTTTATTTAGATTTTAGGGGTAGTCTGAGTGAAATTTTTGACCTATGACCAATAAGATAGAACTCAGTCAAAGCAGTATCAGAATTTTAAAAAAAAACAAAACTCTCTTTTCTGTTTCTGTAACTATATTCAGAAGTAAGTTAATTTCTTCTGCAGCATCAACAGTTTCATCCACTCAAGCATTTTAGCATTCATTCAAATTGCAAAAGCTGTAAAGTTCACCTGGATGTTTCACTTTGCTATAATATTATTAGTAGTAAAGTACAATCAAAATAACAATGTTATTTCAAAATATGCTTTACTTCCATTAGGTACAAACCTACCTACCTCTGACTTCCTCAAAATCCTCACAATTATCTGCAGAAAGTGGAAGAGTACTGAACGAGGCAAACTACTGGGCAAACTGCTAGGTAATTCACATTGAATTTTCACAGTTTCTAGTTCCTGAGCAATCTTCATGATCCCCTTAGACAGTTATTCTTGTGATCCTGGATCTCTTATGAACTGATGATACGTTCAGTAAATACAGTACTTTTATATGACCTTTTTCAAGTCTAGGTAACCTATACATGCTTTTTCAGCTATCAAATAAAAACCAGATGGTAGTAGGAACTGCAGGTAACATCTGATTTTTTTTATTTTTTCGCAAAAGTTAGTAGCAAAATGTTGTCATGGGATTGTACGAAGCAAACAAAACCCAATAATAAACAAAATATTTACTTTCAGAAAGTAGACACACATCTTATAGATATATGTCTTTAACAATTTATTATATTTGTTTCTGTTGTTGCAATTGTTTTCCATGCACTCCATCTCTCCATCAACAGCAAGGATAAATAATAACAAGAAATTATTTCATAAATTATTTATTTATTATGATTATACATTACAGTAAAATTTAACAGTTCTATGATGCTTAATCCATGCTAGTTTCTTGTTAAATAAAATTTGTTTTTATTCAGAAAAATATGAAAGCATTATAAGTACATGTTCAAAATATCACAGTACAAATATAAACTACATTTCTTGTCAGTCAGGCAGACATGTATCTACTAATAAATTATTGTATTCATCAATCTTTTAATTGATCAGGCTGACACTTGAAACTGTAAATTTTAAGGAAGCTCAAAATGAAGAAGCCTTTGTTGGCAGTGTGAAAGAAATTTGCATACTGAAATGCAGGACTGATGCAAACCTAGAAGTCTAATATTGTGGAACAGACTTCAAACAGAGTTGTTTCCACACTCCACTGGTAAATGTCAAGCTGTTCCAATATTTTAAATTTCACCTTTTCCTTATTTTTGTCCATAAAACTTTTCAGTGTTGGGCTTCAAAAAGCATTCAGTAAATCTCTATTAATTTGAAAACATAAGTTGACATTGAATTTTTTTCTCTTCTGTTCATCAATAACTTCTCTCTTGTCTTAAATGCACAGTTGTTAATAGTTCACTGAAAAACAGTGGCATAATAGCAGCAGAAAAAAAAATGTAGAAACTATACAGATTATTGGCAATATATTCCTTAAGATATCTGCACATCTTTTTCTCCCATGTGAATCCATCTACACAGAAAATGAGCTACAGTACAGCTTCATTTTGAGGGAAGCTTGAAGAAGACCTGAAAAAAGAAATCAGATTTAAAGATTTTTTTCCGAAGTCTTGATGAGTTCTATATAAATCACACTATCCCCTTTTTACAGATCTCATTTACACACAAAGTTTATTGGTTTCATGGAAACAGCTCCAGGAAGGCTATCATCAAGTGTCTATGTGAAAAGATTTACTGAAGTTTCAAAGCCTCTTTTATGCTTAGATGTACAAAAGACTGACAATCTGATATTAAGGTGTTGCTGTGCAACTTTAAATCTCTACAGTATTTAAATTATTCTTCTGTGTTTGCTGCAGGAAAAATCCTATCTGAAAGCACTGCTCAAACAAATGAGAGCTGGACTACACCTGCCAGTATATAATTGATTAGATTACTCCTGTATGTGTTGGGAAAATAGAGAAGCGTGGATGAGTTTTGCTATGTAACTGTTGCCAAATTTACATTCTTCTCAGTCACTTGGGACAGAAGCTAAAGGATGACTGTCACTAAGTAATGATTACAAAATGGTTTTATATAATGTGAAAGTAAGAGATATCAGCCTGAAGCTACCTAACTCAGAAGTACATTGGTAGCTCATGCCGACAGTCTAATCTAGAAATGCAATAACCCATTACGAGAGTAGCCCCATTTAGGGCAACAAATCGATCTGATATCTGACATCATATTGAAGTCTAAGCTGAAGATGGAACTACTACACATAAAGGGCAGACCGTCATCCAGGACTGGGATACATAGAACCATAGAATAGTCAGGGTTGGAAAGTTCCAGGCAACCTACTGTGAGCAGGGACACTTCCCAATAGACCAGGTTGCTCAAGGCCCTGTCCTACCTGGCCTTGACCACTGCCAGTGACGTGGCATTCAGAACTTCCTGGGCAGCATGTTAAATCATGTAATTGAAGTGTCCTTTTCTGCTTGGTCCATGACACTGATCACAAGTGGGCAGGAGAGACTTGAAACTTGATTGAAATGAACATGAAATGTATGAGGAGAATGTGCACAGGTACATGCTGGGGTCAACCAGCTAGAACCAGATTTTCAGAGAACTCCATGGTGGTCTTGATAGGCAACAAGTTGAATATAAGTCAGCAATGTGCATTTATGGTAAAAAAAGGTGAACAGCACCCTGGGGTCTCTCAACAGCACTATAGGAAGCAGGTTCAGGGTCTGCCACCAGTGATGAGACCCCATCAGAGCACTGTGTCCACTTCTGGGATCACTGATAGAAGAGACATGGATGTGCCAGAATAAGGCCAGAAAAAGATCATGAAGATGATTAAGGAACTGAAGCATCTTTCATAGAAAGAGTGACTGAAGAGTTGGGACTGCCTAATCCAAAAATCCTGAGAAGGCTCAAGAGGAATCTCATGAATGTATGCAAATATCTGATGAGAGGAAGCCAGTAACAGAAACTAGGCTCAGTGGTGTTCAGTGAGAGAACAAGGGGCAATGAGCACAAATATAAATAAAGAAAATTCCATTTAAACATAAGATTTTTTCTCTTTTTTTTTTTTTTTTTTTACTGTGAGGGTGTTTGAGTCCTGGAACACATTGCCCAGACAAGCTGCGGAGTGTCTGTTCTTGGTAATATTAAAAACAACACAACCCTGAGCAATCTATCATAATTGAGCCTGCTCTCAGCAGTGGGGTTGGACTGTGATCTTCTAAGATGCTTTCTAAACTCAAAAGATAGTGTGATTCTATGAACAGAAATAAAAACTATTTTTTAATCTCAAATAGAAACTTCTTTGCACTCACTTTACCATCCTGCTTAGTAAATAACTTCTGGGTTATACATCACAGTTTGTGGCCTGGTTCTTGCAGCTGGCATACACAAAATCCTTCATGACAGTATTCCATAATTAGGAACATTCTTTTAGAAGAATTGGTCATTTTTATCTGTTGGCTTGTTTTTTCTAAAACTGTTTTCTTAAGAATTCTCTTAGTTTTGAAGTCATGCCTGGAGGAATGTGAAATTTAATAATTCTTCTTGCAAAATTGTATTGCAGATTGTATTGTTTATGAGATTCGATTACTCATATATAAAATAAGATTGATTTCTATACTAATTATACCTCTGTCTAGAACAGGATTTTACAAACTTGCTTTGTTTGCAGGCGTAGTAGCAGAGTGCCTCCAAGCCTCAAACATATGAAGGCTGAGTTTAGCTGTACAGGCAGCTTTTGTGTATTCTACTTTGTGAACAAAACGTACAGGAATAATTTGTCTCTAACATATGCTATGTGCACTAGGTTTGCAAGAACTATTGTCAGTAGTGTAAGAAATGGTAACCTATTAATCACAAGATTTCCATGAGGATTCAGTCAATTTATACAGACTAACAGCTTTGTTTTCCAATAGCTGATAGAATATTTTGTTTTAGCACAGGAACTGAAACAAAAATAAACAGCAAAAACTCTGACTTGGTAAGACATTTTATCTGTATCTTACTAAAGGACCTTTGGGTCTAAATCTTGTATACAAACTATCAAGTGAGAAATGATACAACTAGTCCATGTTAGTGTTGGCAGATTATCCATACAACCAGATGACTTTTTCCAAAGGAAGAAAAAATTAATTTTAATTTGCTCAAAATAGGAGACTCAGAAATAAAATTATTAAAAGACATAAGGGAATGCTAAAGAAGACAGTCGATCAAACTCCTTTCAGCCTTAGATCTTTCCATCAATATTCCTCAATATATTCTCAAAAACTCAGCATGAAAAAATTGCTCCAAAGCCTGTTATGAATCTACTATGATCATTCATTCTTTTTAAGGTGTTTTATTTCTATTTTAATTGAACTCTTCATACATATTTTGACACTTTAGAAATCAGTCTTGACTATAAGTCATGTAGATCAGTCATGTTTTGAGCAACCACTTCTCAGTTGATGGCGATATCTTTATTCGCAACTACAACTTACTCCTTTATTTTGTCTTAGACAAAATTAAGTTGCCATGATCATTGTAATTCAGAATTTTTGGTGTTTATCATCCATATTTTTGGTAACAGATCAAAAAAATAAAGCCACCCTACTAAGAAATTTAAGAGCAAAACTCATTGCTATTGCTAGTATATCGAACTATTTGACACTGGACTGTCCTCCAACTTCTTTCCCCTCCCCCACCCCTCAAAAAAGAAATCCTTGAGAAAACTGTGAATGTATTTGTAAGACTTTATCAGTCTACTCCGCTGGAGTAATTTTCTTCTTAGTAGCTGGTGTAGTGCTGTGCTTTGGCTTTAGTCTGAGAACAATGCTGATAACACATTAATGTTTCAATTGTTGCTCAATAGCACTTACTTGCCCTGATTTAAGGACTTCAATTTTTCATGCTCTGCCAGTGAGGAGGAGCACAAGAAACCAGGAGGGAACAGAGACAGGACACCTGAGCTAAACTAGCCAAAGGGGTATTCCATGCCACAGAGCATCATGCTCAGGATATAAAGTGGGGCAGGGATAAGCTAGACACTGCTCAGTGGGTGATGAGCAACTGTGTTGTGCATCATTGGTTTGGTGTTTTTTTGTTTTGTCTTAATCACTCTATTTTGTTATTTCCCTTATTAGTAGTAGTTGTTGTAGTGGTAGTAGTATATGTATTATAGTAGTAGTAGCATTGTGGGAATGTTGCTTCTCCACATTTTTTGTGGGCTGATAACAGTGTCTGCTTTAAGACATCCTTCATGATGAAATGGTATAATTTGACTAGTACCCCACAAATTCCCTTGCAAAGTCAATGAAGTTATGTCAAGATTTTGGGAAGACTTTCTGACTGACTTTATGACAGCCATACCTACATCAGCAAATAAAAGGAGTCAGGAAAGGAAATAGCATGAGAAAATGACTAGCACATCTCTCACTAAAAAAATAAAAAATAAAAAATCAGAAAACAGCAAACAACCCAAAACAAAGCACAAACAAATAAACAAACAAAAAGCAGAAAATAAGAAATAATTTAAAAAAGGGCAAGAACCAAATTAAACAAAATTGAGTAAACCCAGCATGCTAAAATACCTTGAAGAAATTCTTCTTGACACACACTGTCTTTCAAATATCCCCTGACCATTATCTTAGAGAATGCTTTTGGGTCTAGAACAAAACTATGCAAAATAATACTCTAACACATAAATGGTGCTAAACCAGTCTTGTGGCCTGGGTCTACTTAGTTTACAAGAATACATACAATGTCATGGGCCTGGGCTTCAAGTCTAGTTAATATACAGTAGTCTTGGAGGGACCAATGCTATTTTACATGTAGAGTTGCTGGAATTTTCCTGAGATTTTGCAACTCATGCCCTTCTGACTGTTAATAATGAGGTTCTTGAGATGTAACTCTAGGGCATTCTTAAAGAGATCTCCTGTCTGACCATTGTCTAACACCTCTGGTTCTCCTTTTTAATGATTTAATGAGGCTGAGTTTTTTCAAAGTCGAGACACTAAAGATTGTCTCTGTTATTTACTTCATTCTTAAAAAAAAAAAAAAAGCCCTAAAACTTTTCTTCTAAGAAAGGGTCAAGAATTTCACGCTAAGAAAGAAAGCTGTAATACGGCTAAGTTATATAATGGCTAAGCTACTATCCATCATATTTGAGAAGCTGTGGCAGATTGGTGAAGTTTGTGCTGTCTGGAAAAGCAGAAACATAACCCTTATTTTTAAAAAGGGAAAAAAAAGGAAGATTGAGGAGGCTACAGGCCAGTCAATCTCACCTCTGTGCCTGGCAATATCATGGAGTAGATCCTGCTGGAAAGTATTCTAAGGAACCCGGACAAAAAGAGAGTGATTAGTGACAGCCTTCACTAAGGGCAAATCATGCCAAACAAAACTGGTGGCCTTCTACAGCAGGACTATGGCATTGGTGGAAAAAGAAAGACCAACTGACATCTTCCTTAATTGTGCAAAGCATTTGATTTTGTCCTACATGATATCTTGTCCCTAAAGTAGAGAGGCACAGATTTGATAGATGAACCACACTGTGGATAAGAAATTGGTCACATTCAATCAACAACAATACCAACCTGATGTCGATGTGAAGACTAGTGACGAGTGGTGTTCCTCAGGGGTCAGTATTTAGACTGGTGCTATTTAACATCTTTGGTAGCGACATGGACAGTGGAATTGAGTTCACCCTCATCGAGTCTGCTGATGACACCAAGCTGTGTTGACACACTGTAGGGAAGGGATGACATCCAGGGGGACCTTGATAGGCTTGAGAGGTGGACTTGTGTGAAACTCAGTAAGTTCAACAAGGCCAAGTGCAAGGTCCTGTACCTGGGTCAGAGCAAACCCAAGCACAAATATAGGCTAGGTGGAGGATGGATTGAGAGCAGCCCTGCACAGAAGGAATTGGCAGTGAAACCACAGAAGGTATTGGTGGATTAAAAGCTGGACATGAGCCAAAAGTGGTGTCTTGCAGTCCAGAGCTTGGATTTTAGGCAAATTTTCCCTTCAGCTTTAGCTGAAATTGGTGTCAATTTATTTGTTCTTAATTGAGCTAAACTGCCATTTCATGTGTTTTAAGATGTGGCAAGTATCAGGAAGGCACCGGGTTTTTGACCATTCTTTCAACATGCTTTTAAAACTAGTGGTTATAAACACACACAGATTAATAGACTCAACATTAAATCCCTATTTAAACATTAACCCCCAGTAAATCTTATTGAATTAGTTGGATATAAGACCATTTGAAAGTTATGAGAGGCAGAGAACAAATGCTAATTTATTGAGGATGAATAATTTGAAAATGCAAAGATCTGGATACATGCTAAGAATTCAAAATTCCTTAGGGTCTATGTGATTATATTTCTGATGTTTGGTTGTCATTAATTTTCCTGGAAACCCACTGGTCTAACAATTTATTTCTTCATCCAGAGAGAAATGTCAGTCCAAACTATCAATGCACAAGTGTCACTCAAACAGTGATGCAGATAAAAGAGGTTATGTGAAGTCACGTTCCTTCCTCAAACACAAGGTACCTTTTCTTTTATCTGACTAGTCTTGAAATATTTTCATTCCCACCTTATTTGAAGTTACTTACTTTTGTTTGACTCCAGCTGTGTAATCTCCAGCAGTGTAGACTTATTGTTTAGTATTGCTGTAAATTAAATTTAGATCTTTCCTTTCCCCAATCCAAAACTAGCCCTCTTTTATGTGTGAGTAGCGGTGTGGTGGAAGTAGGACTGTCATGTTACAGTGGAGGGTTGACACTGGGACAAGAAGAAAAGCAGCTCAAAAATTGTCACTATGATTTTTAGAAAGAGGTAAGGAAGAGCAAGTCAATGTCCAAACTCATAAGAAATGCCAGAAAACTAGACATTTTGAGAAGATAATACATAAACAGAGCCCAGAGACAAATGTCTTTCTAGTTCAAATCTGAGCCTGTAGTGATTTCCTGCCTTAAAAGCTTAGCTTTTATATCTCCAAATATGTTAAAAACAACAGGAATTGCTTTCATATGGATAGAAAAACATATCAATGTCGCAGCTGTCAGTGGCAATTTCAAAAAGTTTACCTTCAAGTCCCCTACTCCTGATTTTTTTCATAGATAAGGAATTTGCCTACTGGTGATTTAAGCTTGACTGCACTCACTCTGCCACTGACTATTATCATCTACTGTCAAAAAAATCTTTTGACAGAATTCAGAATACCACTCTCAGTATGCATTTGTATGGTTTTGTCCCTTGATAATCTTTTCACAATTCCTTCTTAAGAACTTTTTTTTCATTGGTGTTTCCTTATTTTTTTTAATCTTGGCCATGTTTTTGGTTACATGGTTCTACAGCAGAATTTGGAATTAGGCTTTTCAATATAAGATAAACATTCTTGCTGTTCAAAGTGAGAAAGTAAAGGAGAGTGAGACACTGAGTAACCACCTTCTTCAACTATTTACTTAAGTAGAATTTTCTGTCCTATTTCATGTTGTAAGGGGCAGACACTGGATCACACTGAGCACCAGAAACTGGGATCAGATTTTCAAAAGGTTTGATGTTTTGAGCTGAAGATAAACAATTCTCCAAAGAGCTTTAACTTAGGAAATGCCAGATTGAAACCAATAACTTTTGCTGTGAAACTTCTTAACTTCCTCATTTCATTTAAAGGCAGGAAAAGAACAAAGCCTAAAAAAAAAAAAAAAATAGCTATACTACTGTAGGAGTTGGAAGTGGGTGGCAAAAAAAAAAACAAACAGAAATACTTTTGATTTTGAACTATTTTTTTTATTTAAAATGTTTTTAATGAAATATCAAAATGAAGAATATAAAAATATTTTTATGAAATATTATCACTATCCACATGGCAGTTTCCCATGCCTTCTATGACTTTTGCTTATTCCATATAGACAAAACTTGTGGTGTGCCATGGCCATTTTATTGACCTCTTTAGCCTGATGCCCTAAACAGTTATTCTATTTTGGCAATGTCTAGAGATATTCTTGAGAATAACCCTCTGTTGTAGATAATTTCCTAATGCTTATTGCTCTATGAAAAAAATAAGGTTGGTATTCCTGTCAGGAGCTGGAGGATGGTGCGGTGTAACGGTAAGAGACTACAGGAAAACTTATTTCTCTTTCCTTTTTTATTATGTAACAAGTTATAACGTGCTCCTAGACTACAGTCTCTGAATTACACTTTGTATAGTACAAATAGAAAATTCTAGTAATTCATTGATTAAACAAATCAATAAATTTCTTCTCTAAGCACCATATGATGAGAACAATCATTCAGTTCATTGCTTCATATTTCTCCAGCTCACAATGACATGTCTTGAGTGACAGACTTTCTGATTCCTTTCTTCATTTATTTTTCACAATTTTAGTTTCTTTTCCAAACAGTTGTAGAGGTAAGGATCTGATGAATCACATATTGCATCATTTACCTCATGCATTTTTTTCTTACCCATTTAAGGCAAATTAGTAGGTTTTCAGGAGTCTTTTCTGTGGGGAGATACAGTGGAGTTTGCTATCCTATGCAATTCATTCTACCCTGTCAAATAACTGATGGATGTTTTCATAACACTGAATAAAGCTTGTGCTTCATAAGAACACAATTTGATCATTAAGACTATTGGTCCAAATTTTGATTAGTTGTGAATGACAGTGAATGAACTCTCTGGGTTTATATTAGCTCTAATTATAGTCAAATGCACTGACTTCATTAAAAAATGACAAAATAATTTTAACTGAAACCTATTTTAAATCTTCTTAGAAAATCAATTGATGTGAAAATCCATAGTTTTGCAATTTCAGTACTTTCACTGGAAAGCTGGAGAAAGCTCCAGCTGCTTGCCATAAAGTGGCATGCTGCTTGCCTTAAAGTGGCATACTGCTTGCCATAAACTTGAGTAAAATCTGTGTGTTTTAGTCCAATGCTTGAAATTTTACAGTCTTCCAGAAGAGCTGAATAATTTACTTACTAAGTAGTTTCAGCTTAGAAACAGGGTGTGGTAGTGCAGCACACTTATTTTGTATGTGTGTTTGCAGTTAAAAAAAATAAAATCTTAGCATTACTCTGGTTTTTTGTCCTTTGTATTTTTTATTTTTTATTGCTACTTTTTCCCAGGCCATTTCTTCAGCTTTACTTTATAATCACAGCAAAACCAATAAACCCAGTATCTTGTGATATAAAACATTTATGATGATACGATAATACATAGAATGCATGCAATACGCCAGATATTAAACTCAGCATCTGATGTATGTACCATGTCATACTATATGTTGTGATTTGACAAGATACATCAAATGGTTGAAAGATAACTACTATGTCTGTTTCACTTTCTGCCTTCATAAATCCTTTTATTCTTCATAAATCTATTAGTTTTCAGTTTCCATTTCCTTGCAGCATGACTAAGGTAGATAACATTTGCCCTTCTGAATGTTCTGTTTTGGCATTATCACTTTGCCAGGAAAGGCAATATGTGTAAGACTAATGCAACTATACTGCAAAGTCCAGAGTAAAGTCTTGAAAAGCAACTTCAAATTATGTCATGCTGAAAGGAGATTTAGATCAGATATTAGGAAAAAATACTACCCCAAAAGGATAGTCAAGCACTGAAACAGGCTTCCTAGAGAAGTGGTAGAATCACCATTCCTGGAACTGTTCAAAACCAGCGCAGATGAGGCCATTAGTGACATGGTTTCGTGGTGGACTTGGCAGTCCTGGGGTAAGGGTTAGACTGGGTGATCTTAAAGATCTTTTCCAATCTAGCTGAACCTATGATTCTATGATAATCCTATCATTGACTGTTAATTTTTCTTTCCTTTATACTGACTTTCAAACAGATTTTTTATAATCTCAAAGAATTAATAAATTCCTGGGTCCTGAAAATGAGGAAAAAAAAATTTCTTACAGTTATCTGAGCCCATTGATGGCAGGCATACTTTTGTCACCAGCATATGTTCTGCCCATGGATGAGAATATATGCTGCCAATATTTAAAGAACTATTCTTTACTGAGCAACTTGTGAAATCAAATTTCAGTTTCAGAACTAGAAGGAAGAGAAATAGCAGATGTTGCAGATGAGGTAAAAACTTTTCCTTTGAGATGTCCAGAATAGCTCAAGTGAAAGTCATGAGAGAAGAGCTTTTATTAAGAAACAATGGCAAAATATAATATATTCTGCAACTAATGTTTAAAGAAAAGTAAATTACGTTGGTATCTGGCTTTTATCTTCCATTGTGTGAAACAAAACACTCTATTAAACACATACTTTCTTTTTAAGTATGTCTTTTTCATATAATAAAAATAAAACAAGCTTGTGCAAAATAATGGAGAGAATTAAACTGTCCTACCTATTCAATATGAATTTTGAAATTATATGAAACTGAGACAGAAATTTTACCTTTTGAGCTTTACACTAAAATCTGTCATGTTTGAGAAATCGTAGTAGTCCAATGGAGTTTCTGCTGACTGGAAAAGGAAAAATATAACTGTATGTTGGACTGCATCAAAAGAAGCACGGCCAGCAGGTCGAAGGGGATGATTCTACCCTCTACTCCGCTCTTGTAAGACCCAACCTGGAATACTGTGGTCAATTCTGGGGCTCGAACACAAGTTCTGTGATTTGTTATTGCAAAGTTTTAGTTCCCTAGACTACATAAAACTTCTTTTTACACAGGAAATATTTCACTTGTGTGTGTGCACACACATACATTTATGTAGCCAAAAATCTATTTGTCATATATGGTTTCTGACATCTCTGTTCAATTGTTTATAATAATCTCTTCTCAGAGATTTAGGGCTGGTCCTCAGGGAAATATGACTTGATGATTTAGTGCAAAATGTCCATCAAGCGATGTTGCCAAGAATACTCTTTTTCTCCAGCACTTTACTTATTAATTTGTATGTAGGGAGTCTGAGAGCAGTGCCTGCCATCATAAAACCCAAATTTGTCCTTTTGATTTTCTAATTAGGTTCTCTGTTCATCTTACTGTGATACACACATACTGTACCTGATTTCTGGCAGTACCCTGATTAAACATGGTTCAGTAACAATGTCTTTCTAAGTAACTACTGCAGTCAGTCATAGATGCTTCATTAACTTTAATGGAGTGAGTATTTGAAATTTTAGAATGAAAAGGAACCGGGAAAAAAGTTTAGGTATAAAGTATTTTGCCTTAGTAGTTTTCTGTGCATAGTTTAATGAGTAAATAAAAGGAAATGGAAACAGAAATAGCAGCCTTCTGGGTCACTTGCTATTCTTTGTTCTACGATCTTCTTGAGAAAACCATTTGTTATTGTAAGCACATATATTTTTAATGTCAGGTGGTGTAAAAGATGTAGTCTAAGAAATAGAATGTAAGTTTTAAAACCAAACCCTAAATTAAAGGGGAAGTGAAGACACAATTATGAATAAACAGCAAACAAACCCTGATAGCTAGCAAAAGTAAACACATTATATAGAAATCAAAACAGAAGGTAAAACAAACAGAAACTACTTAAGTGTAAAAATGTAAAAAAGGAGATAAAATCTCCAAGAAAAACATAGCTGGACTGCTGAACTCATTTTAAAATATAGAAGCAATTGCAAAAAGTGTAAGTCTAAGCATATATGATGTCCAGCCCAGATGACACTTAGTAGATTGATAGACAAGATTATACCAAGTCCAAAACTAAATGACAGCAATAAATAGGTAGTAAAGAAGTTGCCACAATTTGCTTTTGTTCCATGTATAAATGTGTCCTGGTTTCTGCTTGGGTAGATCTAATTTTCTTCTTAGTAGCTGGTACAATGCTGTATTTTGGCTTTAGTCTGATAAAAATGCTGATAACACACCAATGTTTTAGTTGTTGCTCAATAACACTTACCCTGATCAAGGGCATTTTAGTCTTGTGCTCTGCCAGTGAGGAGAGGCACAAGAAGCCAGGAGGAAACAGAGCCAGGACACCTGACCTGAACTAGCCAAAGGAGTATTCCATACCGCAGCGCATCATGACCAGTATATAAACCAGGGGGAGTTTCCCAGAAGGGACAGATCGCTGCTCAGCTACAGGCTGGGTATTGGTCAGCAGGTGAGGAGCAATTGTATAGTGCATCACTTTTATTAGATATTTTCTATTTTGTTTTTTTTTAACTCTCTTTTCATTTTTTTTAATTTCCATTTCATTATTATTAGTAGTAATAGCATTATATCACACATTGTTTTAGCTATTGAACTGCTCTTGTCTTAATCCATAGGTTTTGCATTCTTTCAGTTCTCCACCTCGTCCTACTAAAGTGGGAGGTGTGAGCAAGTGGCTGTGTGCTACTTTAGTTGTCAGCTAGGATTAAACCATGACAAAATGAAGTAGACCAAAACATTAATATTGCATGTGTATTTTAAGTGATTTATAAATATTAAGGAAGTGTAATAAAGAAACAATTCATTTGGATTTGAAAGAAACATACAAAATTCAGGTATGTATTTTCAGGGAAAATCACTAATTATCATTTGTAAATGTGGATAAAGAAACAGATCTCTGCTGTTTTCTCTTTTACATAAGCAGACACAAATCACAGACATTTAGTGTTGCCCGTAATAGTGAATACTTGTTGGATCAAAATATTATTGACACTTTTGTTTGGTTATAAACTAATCATTTTCTGAAGTACATTTATACCAGACCAGATAATGTAAAAATATCTAACACCTCAGTGTATTTTAAAACTTGGACTCTTTTTCTACATAGTCACTCACTGCAATATCATAGAATCACTGAATCATTCAGGCTGACAGGTTTCTCAGGATGTCTCTAGTCCACCCTCCTGCTCAAAGCAGGCTCTACTGTAAGAGAAAGCAGGGTGCTCAGGAAAATCTTGGGAACCTTCAACAAGAGAAACACCGCACTTTCACTAGGCAGCCTCCTGCAATACTTCACAGTCAGAACCTTTCCATTTCAATTTATGACCACTATAATTTGTTCTACCACCCTGCACCTCAGTAAATTACCTGGCTCTATCTTCTCAGGATTTTCATCATAGGTATTGGTAAGGTGCTATTCTGTACCCCAGAAATGTTTTTTGTGCCTGACTAAACACAACTTCTCAGAGAATTGCCATTACCCAGAGAATAAGGTCCCTAATTCCAAATAGCTTAGTGGTTCTCTATTAAACTCACTACAAATTCTTTCTTGTACCGGAAGCCAAAACTGGATGCAATGCTACAGATCTGGTCTGTATCTGAGATTAACAACAGTTTGAGTAGATTTTTGTCTGGCCTGAGAAAAATGTATTTCCACAGAAATCTCACCAACACATGGCTTGCAATTGCAACCTGCTAGGACAGAAACACATTTAATAAGCAACTGCAATTATTTTAGTTGAACACAAACCTAATTCAAACCTATGTGAAACATAGCTTTCTGTGATCACAAATCTAGAAATTCAACTAGTCAGGCTCCTCACAGTACATTTCTCTAAGGACAACACAACTCTTGTTTCAAGAAAGCACTGTGCAGAAGAAAACAACACTGTATAGGGAAGGACATCACTTATCCCTAATCAGTAACAAATCATGTGTGCTCTGGAGAAACAGGAGCTGAAAGTTATAGACTATTAGGTATTTTATGTTTTTTTTTATAAACTGAATCTTATACCTTTAATCAGCATCACTTGAGGACTTATAATGAGGAGCCCTGTGGAAAGGAAGAAAGGGAACATGATTGTTTTGAACAGAGTGCTACACTGAAAATCTTCCTATTCTTACAAATAAAACTTGAAAAAAAGTTAGAAATGTCAAAGAAATACCTGGTGTGTATCTGCAGTATTACAGATCACCTTAGTATCTCAATTTAAACATTTTTAGCACCTTGTTATTGCAAGACATTAAAGCCCTATTGCTAAGTATTCATTGTCATTTTACTTTAGTTTAACTCATTATTTGCAAGAAGAAAATAACAGACATTTTTCATGAATATAAGAATCTGAACATCAAGAATGTGGAAAAAGTGCAACCTCATAAAAAACAATATTTAAACCCAGAAAAAGCTCACTTTCTGTATTTACAGTGGACACTAGTATTCTAAAAAACACTGATTTACCTAATTGAGAAAAGTGGTCACTTTAATCATTGAAATCTGTTTTGCTATTTCTTATTCAACATGGAACAGACAGCAAAGCAAATCAAAGGCAAGGGAAAGGGGAAGAAAAGGGAAAGGGAAAGGGAAACAGAAAGGGGAAGAGGAAGGGATGAGAGAAGGGGAGTAGGAAGGGGAGGGGAAGGGAGGAAAGGGGAAGGGAAGAGGAATGGAAAGAGAAGGGAAGGTGATATGATTTAAGCCCAGGCCATAAATCAGGACTATGCAGTCTACTCCCCCCCCCGGCCTTTCTTCCCCCTGCTCACGGAGGGGTGGGAGGAGAATTGGAAGAATGCAACTCCCATAGGTTGAGATAAGAACAGTTTAGTAACTAAGGTATAACACAAACCACTGCTGCTACCACCAATAATAATAATAATAATGATAAAGGAAATAACAAGGGAAAAGAATACAATGCCACCCGCTGACTGATAATACCCAGCCCAACCCTGGCAGTGATCTAACCCTTCCGGGCAACTGCCCCCAGTTTTACATCCTAGGAATGACATGCTGTGGTATGGAATACCCCTTTGGCTAGTTTGGGTCAAGTGTCCTGCGTGGTCTCCTGCATCCTCTACTTGTCCCGGGTGCCACAGGCTGAACCCAGCTGAGGCTTCCAAAGGTGGTATCTTGCTTTCCACATCCTCTTGGGGCTTGGGCTCGCGGGGCTCGGTGGGCAGCTGCAGGGCGATTCTCTCTGCTGTTGTGGGGCTGGGCTCGGTTGCGGGGCTCGGCTCCTCCACCACCTCCTCCCAATGCTCGACAGCTGCCTCCTTCCACTCCTCTACCACCCCGACCTCCTCCACCGGCAGCCACTCCCTCCCGGCCTCTGGCCCCGCTACTGTCGCCTCTTGGTCCCCGGGGCCACTCTTCCGGGCCACTTCGGCTGCCGCCAGCTCCAGGGCTGCTCTTCCACAGCTCTCGGCAGCCTCACAAAGACAGAGGTGAGGACGAGGGCCAGGACACTGAAGAGCAGCGGGACGGCCAGGTACCAGTCCATGGCCCCCTCCATCCCGCCCTGCTGCCAAAGCCTGCCCATATCACAAGTCATTGCCATAAAGTACAGTGAAACAAGAACCTTAGTCCAAGGCCCCCAGCCAGTAAACACTAACACAGCAAATACCGACTATAAGTAAGGTATGACATGCTGAAACTGTGAGATCAAGAGAAACAACATTGAGAGCCAATAACTCAGCATTGTGACGAGTGGCTATTAATCCAAAACAAAGAATTCTTAGCAGAAATACAATTAGACACACTCCAGGCAGATCTGTCATTATCTCAACCCTTTGTGCCCCACGCTGGGTGCAAAAAAGAACTTTCGAGGTTTAAGCCCAGGCCATAAATCAGAACCACACAGTCTACTCCCCTCACCTTTTCTTCCCCCGCTCCTGGAGGGATGGGAAGGGGAATTGAAAGAATGTAACTCCAACAGGTTGAGGTAAGAACAGTTTAATAACTAAGGTATAACACAAATCACTATTGCTACTACCAATAAGAATAATAATGATAAAGGAAATAACGAGTGAAGAGAATACACCTCACCACCCTCTGACCGATAATACCCATCCCAACCCAGCAGTGAAATCGCCCTTCTGGGTAACTGCCCCCAGTTCTACATCCTGGGCATGCCGTGCTGTGGTATGGAATACCTCTTTGGCTAGATTGGGCCAGGTGTCCTGTCTCTGCTTCCTCCCGGCTTGCCCTCCTCCCTGGCAGAGCATGAGACTCACAAAGTCCTTGGTCAGGGTAAACATTACTTAGCAACAACTGAAAGCATCAGTGTTATCAGCGCTGTTCCCAGGCCGAAAGTCAAAACCACAGCACTGCACCATCTACTAAGAAGGAGAAAAATGACTGCTACTGCTGAACCCAGGACAGAAGGGAAGGGAAGGGAAGGGAGGGAGGGGAGGGAAGGGGAGGGGAGGGGGGAGGGGATGGGGGGGGATGGGGGGGGGAGGGGAGCTGGAGTGAGTGGGGGAGGGGAGGGGAGGGGGGGAGGGGAGGGGGAGGGGAAGGGAAGTACTGCTGCCAGACCTTCCATGCCACCCCTTAGAATAGTTTCCTAATGGAGTCTGTGGCAGTTAGAGATCATCTGCATTGAACCTAAGAGGCTGAATTGTCAACAATTCAGGCTGTTTTGATGAGCCTACAGAGCTGAACTCAGACCCCTGGCTAGCTGCTCAGGTTAAAAGGGAGATTGACAGAAGTTCTAAATACTGGTTGAAGACACTGATCACCCCAACTTGCTGTTCCTCCAGAGTTGGGCTAATGGTTCCTTTCAAATTCACTGCTTCCATAGAAACTGAAAGTGAAAGAAAATTAATTTTGATACTTCCTAAGAGAATCCTTTTCCCCATCTGCTTCCTTCAGCTTACACACCTTCAGATGTCTTTATCCACACTAACTGATTTTTTTTAAATTTTATTTTCATTCTTTAGAGTACACTGGGATTTTTTCAGGAACACATCTACATTTCCCCATGTCTAGTATTTGAGTATACCTACATATATAGGTTTATAAATTTTGCTTGTAAGAGATCAGTGGACTAAGATCACCCAGATCATTTCACAGATAGTAACAAACAACCCTCAAGCCGGTGCCTTTCAGTATATACCTCCTTACTTTTCAGCTGAAACTTCCAGAAGAATGCTCATAAAATATGAATAACCTAAATTGTTACTTTAATACATAGCTGCTGATTCAGAACTTCTGGAAATGAACTATAGGTTAGAAAATTTGAAACCGATTGATTTACTCATACAGTTGTGTTGCCTTTGTTCTATTGTTTACAGTGCATTAGAAAAGCAGCTATTAAGAATATTTTACCCTGCCAAATATCAGGAATTTTCTCTCATTAACAGTAGGAAATAGATTGACTTTTGGAAGACAGAGGATGCTTTAGCTAGCTTATGCATTTTTGTTGCCAGAATAAAAAGATGGAAAGTAACATAAGTTGAAAGGATCATTTAGTTATCAAAGCTATAATTAAAAGGAAATTGGATATAAGATTTTTTTTTTCTAATGAAGTCAGTGACATTTCTGGCAGTCTAATATAACATCAGCTATAATCAGATCATGCATTTTCAGTCTGTGAAGTATTAAGTGCTGAGGACCCTGTAATGACCAGTCATAAAAATGCCTCATGAATATCTTTCTGGAAGTTCTTTCTTCAAAACGGTGCTATCAAACATGACAATAAGACCCTTGGAGTTGGTGTTTTGTACCTTGCAGAGATTCTGTGCTCTTCCCTCTTTGGATAGCTACGTGTCAGAGAAGTTGGTGAGAATTAAAATAAATACATAAATAAATGAAGGTTGAATTTTACTAGTGCTGTTTTGTTGGTTTTTTTTTTTTCTGGTTTTAGAGACAGTTCATAGAAGACAAAACTATTCAGATTCATCCATTTAGATTTAAGATTACCTGAATGGAGTATAAATTACACACCTATTAATGAAAAAGAGGTTTATGTCACAAAGCTGGAGCATGTGTTTAGAGTGTGGTTAATCTGGAGTAAGTATTTATTTCACATCTGTAAAATTATGTTAATTTGGGCATATCTGAGTTGTCATGTGGGCTCTTGAGAGTTTCCTAGTCCCACACAGTGCATACATGTTAGTCTGTTGTTACACTCTGCTCTGAAGCAAAATGAAGAGTTCTCTGGCTAGGCTAGTCATGGTCTCATTGTACTCTAGGAAGTAATAATGTGACTTAAGACAGACATGGATTATTCAAACTAATAATCCAGGTTAAAAATATAGTACTTTTGAGAATTAGAGTCTAAATAACTGTCTCTAGACCTCAGTCAGCACCATGGGGACATTAATCTTATTTATCATTAATAAGTCTTCAAGATGACTACCAGGTGGTCAGACAACACAAATACTCTTGACACAAATACAGGAAAAAAACATGTATGCATGTCATTGAAAGCTGTATCACTATAGGAAAAAAATTCAAGTTGCTCAAATTTTCTTTTTTTACTTCGGGTTTACTAAATTTACTTCATTTTGAAAATATTGCAGTTGAAAGCTATTAAAACAATATTAATAAAAAAAGTACAAATAAATTTACATTTAAATCAGATTTTATTGGCTGTGTGCTTATGAAAAGAAAAACGATTTTTGGAAGAACATGTTCTGGGCATTATTACCATGGGTTCTCCTACTCAGTCTTTTAATATGATGCACTTATAAAATATTAGAAAGGCAAAGGCATACATAAATACCGTCAGTGAAGATTTTAATAATGTTCATTGTACTTAAGGTCACAAAGGATGTGTATGAAATATCAGACATATGTTATATTCATTTGATTATTGGTTAGACATGGAATAGGTTAGGCATGGGTTATTTATGTAAGCACTTAGAATATTTTCTTCTCTCTCCTATTCGAATCATAACAACAATTTTTGCTATTAATGTATTTACTGTGAAAAAAAAATGAATGCTGCTTTACTAATGTAAATCTGTTAAACCTCATGAGGAATTAAAAAGTAATAGAATTTTTTTTAATCAAGTAGTTCATCAATGACATATGACAGAAGAATCCAGAAAGCAGAAGATGAGTTCTGGATGCTGTTACCATGGATTAAAGAAATGACGAAGCAAGAGCATTTGAGATAAGGGAATAATAGGAAGGAGGTACCAGAGAATGGAGGATGAATAGAACTGATCTGTAGTTCTGAATGTAATAGATACAGTTGGTTTTTTTAATCAGTTTTTCCTGACTGCCCTTTGTCTTCTCAAAATGCCAAGTTTGAAGTACTTTTAAATTATTTTTTTTTTTACATTTCTTTTAAGCTTCTAGGTCACAATGAAACTTCTGAAATAGCCTTTTTTTGCCTTTTTGTCCTTTTCCCCCATTCTAAAATAAGTATTCGTTGGGCACATTTAGGTCAGAAATTTTTGATCTTCAGTATTACATGAATACTGCATTGCTGCTGTCATCTTTGGATCATATTTCCAGAGAAGAAAGAAGAAGGAAAAATCTCTTCTTTTTTTTTTTTTCATGAACTTATACAAAATAAAGAGCATAAAGACATGATAGCTCTGTGGGGGTGCAGAGTTCCTTGTCTGAAACTACGATTTACAAGCCAAAATAAAACAAGGCACAAAAATTCCTGCAGCCAGTTCTAGAGAGGAAGTTAAAGTATTGGAAACAGTAAATAAGGTCATCTATGACACTTGAAAGTAATTAGATTGTTGCAGAATAAAATAATCTAAGCTAAAAGCATTTAAGGCACTGAAGGTGCATCCTAAAGTAAACGTACATAAAAATGCAGTTCAGAAAAACTTTTGAGATTAAGCAAGGAAAGTATGTAGCAATCAACACATGAAAGTAAATCTCCAATTTAAAGTACACAATATCAAGGTTTTCCTGGGGGACATGTAAAGTATTACTAAGAGAATTGAAAATACATTTAAAATTCAAGATGAAAGTAGTGTTTTCTGTATTAGTAATATGCTTGAAAATGGTCTCAGATTTGTGGAACTTAATAGTGGAAGTTGATGCCTCTTGTAGCTCACTGCAATATCTGAATCTGCAGATTATGCAGCTAAAACTGCAATTTATGTTTTTCTTTGCTAACATTATTAGTATTTGAAGATCAGGGGACAAAAAAAAAGCATGCATATGTATTCCAAGGCTAAAAAAATGTATCTGTTAAGTAGCTCCTTCCAACCTGTGCTTTTGTGGAATTTCTAGCAATATGAATTTGTTTGCATAAGGTTTGGTTATTCGTGCCTGTCTTGGGTTCAGCAGTAGCAGTCATTTTTCTCCTTCTTAGTAGCTGGTGCAGTGCTGTGTTTTGACTTTCGGCCTGGGAACAGAGCTGATAACACCCATGTTTTAGTCTGACCAAGGACTTTCTGAGCCTCATGCTCTGCCAGGGAGGAGGGGAAGCCGGGAGGAAGCAGAGACAGCACACCTGACCCAAATGACGTGCTGTGGTATGGAATACCTCCCCGACTAGCCCGGGTCAGGCGCCCCGTCTCTGATTCCTCACAGCTTCCCCTCCTCCCTGGCAGAGCATGAGCCTCACAGAGTCCTTGGTCAGGGTAAACATCACTTAGCAACAACCGAAAACATCGGCTTCACCAACACTGTTCTCAAGCTAGAAGTCAAAACACAGCACTGCACCAGTTAACACAAAGGAAAAACGTGACTGCTACTGCTGAACCCAGGACAGAACCTTACCAAACCTTATGTTTTGGACACTAGAATTCAATTTATGTTTTTAAGCTAATGATTTTGTAAGTGTGCAGGACAGTGCATCTAGAATACTATTAAAAGTTCTTCAGATTTTTTGATTTAATAATTTGCCCAGTGTCATATGATAGAAAAAAAAAAAAGGTCAAGAATAACAAAAAGGAAGAAAAAATATGCTTACAAAATTTGAGGATTGAGGAGATCAGTGGTGAAATGGGAAAAACTCCAACAGTCTTTTTGCATTACAAGTAGTAGGTCTCTCAAGACAAATAATACAACAGTGAAGCAGCTAGGGCAACCTTGCACATCTTGTAACAAACATTGGAGTCATAGAATCATAGAATCATAGAATAGTTAGGGTTGGAAAGGACCTTAAGATCATCTAGTTCCAACACCCCTGCCATGGGCAGGGACACCTCACACTAAACCATATCACCCAAGGCCTCGTCCAACCTGACCTTGAACACTGCCAGGGATGAAGTGTTCACAACCTCCCTGGGCAACCTATTCCAGTGCCTCATCACCCTCACAGTAAAGAATTTCCTCCTTATATCCAATCTAAACTTCCCCTGTTTAAGTTTTAATCCGTTGCTCCTTGTCCTGTCACTGCATGCCCTAATGAAGAGTCCATCCCCAGCATCCCTGTAGGCCCCCTTCAGATACTGAAAGGCTGCTATGAGGTCTCCATGCAGTTAGCATAAGAACTGACACATAACCCCTGGAATGGTTATATGAGGTGCTTTATTGCAGCTCTGGGAAACCAGGGTCATGCACCCAAATCTGGCTTCGACCTCGTCACATCGCATTCGCAATTTATACACTAAAATTTCATAACTAATACATATGCATTAAGGATTACTTCATTAGTCCGACATCAGACTCTTCTACGCTTGCGCAGCCCTCTCTGGTGGTCGTCCTGATAAAGTAAGGAGTCTTCCTCAGATGAAGTAAGGAGTCTTCCTCCCCTTATTCTTTTCACCTTTCTGCTCTTTGGACAGGCCCCAACCATTATGTGAATGTCAGCATTCTCACTTTCTCGCTTGGCTTGTCCTTTTATGTTGCAATGATTTCACAAAGTTACCAATATTGCAGAGATGAAACTTTCTGCTGCTTGAGATACATGGTTTCCATTTCTAGACAAAGCTTCCTTGTAAGTACTACAAAATTTATGAATGTCTGTATTATCAAGACGCACAGTTAGACAAGGCTGCCCTGTATCTAAACTACAAGGTATTAGGCCAGGCATCCTGTATCCTTCTCATTGCTACGTTAGTTTCTACTGCTGAGGCTACCACAGCAAAGTTACAGCATTCTTTTAATATACAGAAGTCTACTATTGATTCGAAAATTTTTCAAATATAGTCATTTCTCTTCCTCTATATAATAATTTTAACGTAAAATTTCACTCTTTTTTTAACAACTCAGCCTTCTCTTCTCCAGGCTGAACAGACCCAACTTCCTCCGCCTGTCTTCATACAGGAGGTGCTCCAGTCCCCTGATCATCCTCATGGCCCTTCTCTGGACTTGTTCCAACAGTTCATGTCCTTTTTATGTTGAGGACACCAGAACTGCACACAATACTCCAGGTGAGGTCTCACAAGAGAAAAGTAAAGGGGCAGGATCACTTCCTTTGACCTGCTGGTCATGCTTCTTTTGATGCAGCCCAGGATACGGTTGGCTTTCTGGGCTGCAAGCACACACTGCCTGCTCATGTTCATTTTCTCATCAACCAATACCCCCAGATCTTTCTCTGCAGGGCTGCTCTGAATCTCTTCTCTGCCCAACCTGTAGCTGTGCCTGGGATTGCTCCCACCCAGGTGTAGGACCTTGTACTTGGCACGGTTAAACTTCATGAGGTTGGCATCAGCTGACTTCACAAGTGTGTCAAGGTCCCTCTGGATGGCATTCCTTCCCTCCAGCTTATTAACCAAACCACACAGCTTGGTGTCATCAGCAAACTTGCTGAGGGCGCACTCAATCCCACTGTCCATGTCAGCGACAATGTTAAACAAGAGCGGTCCCAACACCAATCCCTGAGGGACACCACTCGTTACTGGTCTCCAGCTGGACATTGAGCCGTTGACCACAACTCTTTGTGTGCAGCCATCCAGCCAGTTCTTTATCCACCCAGTGGTTCAACTAGCAAACTTATGTCTCTCTAGAGACAAGGATGTCATGAAGGACACTGTCATGCACTTTAGACATGTCCAGGTAGATGACGTTAACTGCTTTGCCCATATCTGTCAGTTCTGCAGCCCCATCATAGAAGGCTTCCAAATTGGTCAGGCAGGATTGCCCCTTAGTGAAGCCATGCTGGCTGTCACCAAGCACCTTGTTGATTTTCATGTGCCTTAGCATGCCTTCCAGGAGAATCTGCTCCAAGATTTTGCCAGGCACAGAGGTGAGATTGACTGGTCTGTTATTTTCCCCTTCTTGAAAATGGGGGTTATATTTCCCTTTTTCCAGTCATTGGGAACTTCACCTGACTGCCATGATTTCTCAAATGTGATGGCCAGCGGCTTCGCAACTTCATTTGCCAGCTCCTTCAGGACCCGTGGATGGATCTCATCAGGACCCATGGACTTGTGCACATTCAGATTTTTAAGATGGTCTTGAACCAGTTCCTCTCCTACAGTGGGCGCAAGGTCTTCCTTCTCACAGTCCGTCTGTCTGCCTTCCAAGACTTGTGTAGTTTGGTCAAAGCTTTTGCCAGTGATGATCGAGGCAAAGAAGTCATTCAGAACCTCAGCCTTCTCCAAATCCTGTGTAGCCACTTCTCCCAAGAGCTTCCTGAGGGGGCCTACATTCTCCCTAGTCTGTTTTTTTATTTGCTATGTACCTGTAGAATCCCTTCCTGTTATCTTTAATACCTCTAGCTAAGTTTAATTCTAACTGGGCCTTAGCTTTCCTAAAATCATATTCAATGCTTGCTACTCTCTCAAACTATATCTGAAACTTTTCATAGTAGAATAGAATGGGAAGATCTACTTGTTCTCTTATACGCTGATTAACCGCTGTCTTTATATAACAAGTGGACAAGAAAAAGGAAGGTAACAGCAGCTACTGGATTTTCCTCTTAAATTGAAAAAATGTAAATAAAGCTGACAGAATTGTAAAGAAACACTAATTTATAAAAATAAGATTCCTTTCTGAGTCTTCAAACTTTGAAAATTATTCTGAATTTTCAGATAACTCCCTAATTCTCTATATTCTACTTTTTTTATTTCACTTTCTCTTTGAAACAAGTAAGGAAAAGAGAAATCATAAGTTAAAAAAAATTCAAAAGATTTTCACCTCACATCTGAGAAAAGAAAAACGTAAGGAAGAATTTCAAGGAGGTTTTGTAGGAATTTTTCTTTTTTTTCAGATTTGAAAAGACACGCTTTTGTGTTTAAAGCTGAGTTAGGAGTGAAACGATTTATTTCAAAAGTATCAGGTTAACCTCCTGAAGAGACAGTAACTCAAATGACAAAGCTGAACTTCTCATATATTTTGTAACAGAAAATAAAATGTACACTCCAAAGCGTTCATTATTTGTAAAAGCTTTGTTAAGAAGCAAACCGAAACAAAGAACACTTTCATTCTAGCCTTCTGGTCTACTCTTTAGCTGAGTTAGAGAATGATATACATTTTCACTGTCTGCTTAAAAAAAAACAAACAAACATAAATTTTTCACTGACTCCCACATTCAGAGGAATAAAATAGGAAAAAAAGCGTACTTCATTCCCAAGAAGGAGATGGACAAAATAAAACAAAGAGGGACAGTAAAGAATTTTCCTAGTTATCTCTTCAGAGAACCCAGGACCTCAAAGTATACTTGCCAAGTTCTCAGCAGACAGACTGAAAAACCTTGTTTAATTATAATTATCAAGCAGTTTATTTCCTTCACAACAAGACAGGTAATTTTTGAACAGTCATGTTTGGATATAAGGGAGCAATGACAAACAAGCACCTTTCACCTTTTATTTGTGCTTCGAACACAAGTCCATTCCTTTCAACTTTTGGAAAGCTGTAAGATGTAATTTGTTTTACAACCAAAGGCAGTCCTGCAAACTCTTATGTAATTAGTTATATTAATTGTTAAATATACTATAAAGACTTAGAAGACAAGAATAAAAGGAGCAGAATGCCAATCTTTCCTCAGACAACAAAGAAAAAGAAAGTCAAAACCACAGCACTGCACCAGTTACTAAGAAGGTGAAAAATGACTGCTGCTGCTGAACTCAGGGCACATGTATTCTTTAAGAGCAAACTCAACCCAAACTCCATATATTAAGTTCATTTGACATAAAATGAAGTTTTTTTGTTTAGATTAACAAGTATTTGGCCTTTTTTTTTTAATTATATTTATTTTTCAAATTAAGAATGTAAGAACTTACCCAGTAAGTGTCTTGAGCTGAGAATTCTGTCTAGTGGTGGTGACAGAGGAACTTAACATGTAGGGAAATTGCCCTATTCTGGCTACTTTACACATTAAATTAACATTTTATTCTTTTAATTTTTTACACTCCCCCATCATTCTGTGGGGAGAATGAGCAAGTATCTCTGTGGGGCTAACCTGCTGACCAAGGTCAACCCACAAAACACCCTAAAAATAGTATATATATAAAAAATATATTATATATATAAAATATAATATATATAATATATCATTCTAACTTCATAGACACTAACCATTACTGCCAGCTGACAGTGAGATGCTTTTATTTATGTGACAGTTTGTCTTTTTTTTTTTTCTGCTTTAAATAGAAGTAAACCTTAGTACTGAAGATTAGTTCTTTTAATGGACAGTCCACAGTGTCATTAAAAGAACACCCAGGAAATACTTGGCAGAAATCGTGCTGATTGATGATTTTAGCAACAACCGAAAACATCGGCTTCACCAACGCTGCTCTCAAACTAGAAGTCAAAACACAGCACTGCACCAGTTAACACAAAGGAAAAAACATGACTGCTACTGCTGAACCCAGGACATTATATTAAGTTTTTCTTCTTTTTTCATAAGTATTTACTACCTCCCTTTCTTGTGAATAGAAAGACATTTAAAGGCACATTTCCTCATGACAATTTTTGGAGTTTCACAGCATGCGAATTCGTATTACCTTTATAAAAGCACTTTAAATGGAGTACTGCCAAATCAGGTCTCACCCAGGAAGAAATCATAGTTAGATAAATTTGCTATCCATTAGCTTAAATGTTTAAATTAGATTATTTTTATTAGGATAGTAAAATATATTTAAATGTTGCACAATTCAAGTATGGATCATATACTTCTGATGACATCCATCTAGCAATCTAGATCTATCTATTGCAAAGATACTTTACCAGGAAACTTTTTCTGGTTCTGTCATTCTCTACTTTTTCCACTACATTTCTTTCTGCTTTCAAAGTAAACATCTAAATTTAAAATGAAGTGTGAAAAAAAAATGCATTAAAGAAAGAAAAAAAATCCTCTGGTACTATGAAGACAAACTCTCATGCATAAACTGGGGGGAACAGGAGGGAAGCAACATGGAGATTAGTACCAGCTGATTTTGGTTGAACAAAAAAACAAATAAATTAGTATAATTTGATTCGTAACCTCCAGCCAACAAATCAGGATGCTCACTTTCCTGTGTGTTTCACAGCGATCTTGCCAGATAGCAGCACTCTGCCCTATAGTGAAATTATTATTGACAGAATTTCAGATCTTTCAGAATTAGAGACTGCATCACTGTAAAAGATACACTGTTTACACTAAATTTTACCTTTACAAATATTTGATTCACTTTGGACTTATTGCTTCCAGTGATTTGTTCTCGTTTACTGTGTAGCTGCCCTGTTTAGGACAGCTCTTTGAGACAGAAGATTTTTTTATTTATTCAGTTCCTGAAGTTGATGGCAATTCTTTTTCTAATATGGTCTCATTATTCTTGAAAAGAAGTTTTCACTTACTCACATAGCAGCTTCATATTGTCAGATATTGAAAAATCCCACAAAACAATGAAAACCCCTTGGATTTACCACGTGGTTAAAAAAAAAAAAAAATCATAAAATTACTGTGACATTTTTTCCTCCTTCTCTCTGAATTTTCAGAAATTAAAAAAATTAAAATTAAAAATATTCTTTCACTTAGAAATCCTCTTTCCCTCCAATGTCTACTTTGTACATTTAACTTTACAGATATGCCCTTTCATGTACAGACTTGATCTGAAGTGCATTGAAATCTCCTGAAAGGGTTCTCCTTTTCATTCTTTTTTGCTATGGCAGCATGGATAAGAAGTCATACCAGCAGTGTCAAGACAAGAGCCCCTCTAAACAATCCTTAAGTCACAAAATGTCTACCTTAGGAGTCCAGCTAGATAAAACTTTTCTAGATTGAGCAGGATGTTCTCTTCAAACATAATCCATCATTGAAAAAGTAATCTTTATTGTGAAAAAGATCTCTGTGAACAGAAAAGTCCCAAAAATTGTTCCATAAACATGGTTAATTACAATTGGAACAGAGGTCCTTTTGATAAAAGAAAATTACTCTAAGAAATAAAAAACAGAAATAGATGCCACAACATAGAAAGTTATTCTTAACCCTTCAGCAAAATGCTACTGGGATAATTCTTTATTTCTGCACTATTGAGTCTGCACAGACTCATTTTGAGTATTAAAACTCACACATATGCTCAGAACTTTTCCTGGTAAATTGCAGGACAGCAAAGTAAGCCCAGACAAGGACATAGTTGTCTAGCACAGAAATCTACAACACTTAAAATATAAGAACAAAATTCAATCTAACAATCTCTTGAGGATTTCCTTGTTTAAACAGTTGATAGAAACTCCATCCTGTAATATCTAAATACTGTAAAAAATAATGATCCCAGTTATAGCCTGCTATATTGAGTGAATAAATAGTTCATTCATTGAACAGTTCAGTGAGTGAACAGCAGATAAACTAACTGGCATAAGCTAGAAATTTGTGTTTAGGGACAAATTTCAGAAAGGGTGTATGAGGAAGCCCAGGACAATCAGAGAGAAACAATAGGACAAGAAGACAGCTGAATTTTTAGCAGAGCATCAAGGAATGCAGCAGAGACAGAAGGCAGATATTCAGGAGCAGGTCTAGACCTGGACACTTCAAGTAAAACAACCGAAAAGCTGACACTACACAACAGGTGAAAAAGAGTGTCGTGCAGCAACACCTAGAATCAGACCTGAGGCTTAAAGGCCATGAGGTGCCCAAATTCTTGAAAGAAACCCATAGCTTCTCTTCTGTAGAAATCAGTTTTCTCTGCTCATATCATCAGTGGCTATATTGCTGGAGGTATAGCTAAAACTTTTATTCATGACATAAATCCTTTTACAAGGAAGAAGAAAAGACTCACAGATCCTTCTTCTAAGAACAGTAAGTGATACACAGTTTTTCAAGACAAAATATGGTGGTTCCAATAATGAGTAGGTCTGTGAACTGAGGCAAATGTTATTGCATTATTTAGCCAAGCAAAGAATAGCCATGGGGAAAAAAAGTTTATTTTTTCAATTTTCAATTCTCTGTGTCTAAAGAATTCTGTCACAATATTTAGATCAAGTCTTGACTAAATACAGAATACTAAATATCTATTTATAGAAGCTAGAAATACACTAGAAATTGTTACAGAAACTAAACAAGTACAAAAATTCTTAGATGGATACTTGTATGAAATAAATGCTGATTCTGAGTTAGACATACAGGATTACATTAAAAAAAAAAACAAACCTCCTGGCAGAAACAATATGACTAAGAGTCCTGGAGGTAGTGGGGTATCCAACAATTCTGACTGGGCTTATATCAAATGTTTTTTATTAAAAATCCCCATAATAGAAATAAATTATTATTATTCTTTCATGTAATCTGAAGGAACTTTTTATGTGCTGCATATTTCTATTTCCTGGCAAGTTATATATGTTTACTCTTCAGTAGTTTATTGACGGGTAACTTGACAGTATCCTGATTTGAAGCTATACAACTGAAGACAGCAAAACTATACACTGATCCCATGTGGTTCAAGATCGAATTCTTAGTCTTAAATCTTAAGCAATATCACTTAATAGTGACATAATATTAGAATAATATTCCATAATTTATTATTACAATCTGTATATGGTGAAGAGTTGACCTCTGTTTTGGAACTACTCAGCATAGAATTCACCCAAACAGTGTTTCACTATCTTCTCAGAGATGTTTCTTTCAATAGATATTTAATATGCAGTTATGCCAGCCTTATGGTAACTACATATAGAAGTAATAATGAGAGGAAACCTTGGGAAAATTGTTGAGCTCATGAGTTTAAACAAAGTGATATGGATCAATGTATTTCTTCCCCAAAGCAGTTAATCTCTGAGCAGGTATGTTTCACTACATTCAAGGGTTCAGATCCCCTGAGGTTCCAGAGCCAAGGACTGAGCTCAGTATTTCCCAGAGTTGCTTTATATGTAAGAATCTGCTTTAAAATATCTCTATTTTCCTTGTTCAAATTCAAAATATGGATTTGAGGAATTTTTTCAAGATGTCTCATATGTTACACCAGCTTGCAATTTTTGATCACTCACTGTGTTTTAGACCTAATTACTCCCACTGAAAATGCTATTTATTTTTGATACAATAACAGTATTATGAGTATTCATATTAAAAGAAATTACAGCAACATTTATTCTTTTTATTGAAATAGTCCAACCAAACATCCATTATGCATCAGCATTCATACAGACCTCATGAATGAGGCACAGAACAACAAAAATATTCTGAATAAATATTATCTAAATAACATAAATTTACCAGAAGAAATATTCAGATATGTAAAATTAATTTTCTTGTCTATATTTTCCTATTACTAAAAAAATATAAAAATAAATCAACAGAAAGCTAGTAAAAAAAATAGAATACAAAGTTAGAAGTTACAATAAAACTAGTAATTATATCAACGTTATCATTTTTTCCTGCATTTTTCATCTAATCTGATAATCTTAGATTCTTGTTTTTAACTTCTTTAAGAACTTGGAAAGCTTCAAGAATCATCAGACCTTATGAATCAAAGCCTCATATCAGAGATCTGACTTCCATAAAAGTGATTTTTAATGGTGTATTCTTCCAAGATGCATGTGATATGCCACTCTGATAAACTCTTCAGCTTTGTATGGGTTTTGTGGAAATTCATGCTATATCTTATTTGCTTAACAAATAGAAGAAACTTTATAGGGTATATATGTGAATGATAGACCAGATTTCTTATAGTAAAACATAGATAAGAACAAACTTTACAGGACACAATAGAAGTAAAATATCTACTACTTAAAGGGACTTTATGGCACCTGCTTCTTTTCAGCAATGGACATATGTTCTCAATAAAAGCCCAAATGAAGTCAAGCCTCAATCAAATTTCCTCCAGCATTCTCTCTTTGAGCAGTATTCTTGTATAGCAAGCACAATTTACAGAGCAGCTGACAGACTTTAGTCTTTGTCCGTGACAGTCTTCCTCTAGCACATTGACTGGAGTCCAGAATCAAAACAACACTAACCTATAAACCCAGAGCAAATAGAACGACTAATAGCTTATGAAATAAATTCTGTAATTCTTTATTGTCTAGTAGCTTGAGAAATAAGTATTGTAATTCATCATTTACTTAATTTTTTTGTCTCATCATAAGTTCCTTTCTCCTCACCCTTCCCTTCCTTTCCCTCCCCTTCCCTCCCCTTCCTCTCCCCTCCCCTTTCTCTTCCTTCCACTTTGCTTTACTTCCAAGAAAGGAAGGAATGGAGGTTTGGCTAACACATAGTCAACCTCTACTTCAGCAATTTGCAACAATACTTAATAATGTTGACATCTATTCTATTATTTCTTTTGGGATAACAATTGAAAAGTAGACTCTTAAATTATACAAATGGGAAAAATGTAATATTTAAAGATTTATGCATTTGTAAATTTTCTAGAAAATGGGAACCAAAATAAAATCTAATTAGTTTCCTGACAGAAAATCACACTATTGTGTTTTACCTGAAATGTTTACCGCAACTCTGGTAATGTACTCTCTAAGAAAACCACCTCTATCTTTGACCTTATGCAGTATATTGTTCTGTAATGTCAATGCACATTGTAGTTATTCTAGTTCTACGCAACCAAAGTTAAATTACTACCATAAGGTCTTATGAAAAATGACAGAGTTGCACAAGAAAACATTGCTTTGTTCAGCCAGCCTATGGAATTTATGAGGGGATTTTACAAATAACAAGGAATATTATAATGTGCTTTAAAACACTTCCAGATATTCCCTATTAAATACAGTATGCTTTTCAAAGATATTTTCAACTCAAAATTGTCATGTCTTTTCTGTTTATTTAGATTTTTTTAAATGAGTAATTCATGTATACAAATTCACTGCTTTCTCACATATATGGAGTCTCATGTGACAAGAAATTTGATGTCATAATCAAATGTAATAACATTGTATTTCCAGTTATATATTGAGCCAACCACATTTAATGTTTGTAGTAAAGGAAAAGTAGGAATGCATAATAGTATTTCCAACTGAGTTCCAGTGAGTATAAAAAAATTCCTAACAATCCTTAATTTCCAGTATAGATGTAGATGCAGTGACTAACTGCTAGAAAGTAGCTAGAAATAAAGTCTTCGAACATAGTTAAAAATAATTTTGCTTTTACATACTGAACTCCTCATGGCAGCAATCATCCTTCCATTCTGTGACTGTATGCTGCTCAGCATAATGGTAATTTTATGATGCACAACTGCTTTTCCTTGCCTTTCCACAATTGTAATTTTATGATGCGCAGCTGTTACCAAAATACATTTAAGTTTATAGTCACTATAAGGTCATGTGTGGATATCTTTTGAAAAGTACTATGGATTAATAATGTGTATGGATTAATTACTTCTTACAAATTGTCGGTATTCAGAGCAATTTGACATTTTTAGCACCCTAAAATACAGGTAAGTAGTATTTACACTAACATTAGTACCTGTTTTATTCAGTAATATAAAATAATGCTGATGATCGGTGATGAAATTATACTACCTGCATTGTCACTACCAAGTAACTCCAATTGGTGCGCATTTGAAGTGTAACTGAAAGTCTTTGTATTTATCCTAATCCTAACTGAATCTCAATTGCACTGGAAAGTCTGTATAATTAACAGGATTGGATTTGCTAGCAGATGATAAACTGGGAGCTTTTTAAGCCTAGCACCCATGGCAGCTGAGACTGAACCCCCCAGCATCACCTAAAAGAAGTGATGAGAGCAGTAGGAGACTCACTGCTACAGGGGAAAGAGGCCTTCACATGCTGACCTCACTGGTATTTAGGGAAGCTTGCTGCTTGCCCAGTCTCAGATACAAGGTGTGGTGAAGAAGATGCTGAGGCTTGTCTGGTCCTGAAACTATACCTCCCTGCTGCTTTTCATGTAGGCATCAACAATATGGGAGGAGGAGCATGGTTTACAAGTGTGTTTTCATGGATCTGTGCATGAGGGTTGAGGACAGTTGTTCTGACATTCAGAGGTAATTCAGCTGGGAGGAGAAATGAGCTAAGAGGAACATCATGAGATTCAAAAAAGGAAATAAAAAAACCTGTACCTGCACATTACAGACTAAGGACCAAGAAGCAGGAGAGCAGCTTGTCAGTAAAAGGCCTGAACATAAGCTAAGCCACCAGTGTTCCCTTGACACAAAGAATCACAGAATCACAAAAGGGAAGGGACCTCTGGAGACCATCTAGCCCAATCCCCCTGCCAAGGCAGGGCCACTTAGAGCAGGTTACACAGTAACATGTCCAGGTGGGTTTTGAATGTCTCCAGAAAGGGAAACACTACAACCTCCCTGGGCATCCTGTTTCAGTACGCTGTCACCCTCAATGTATAAAAGTTCTTCCTAATGTTGAGGTGAAACTTCTCATGTTTTAGTTTGTGGTCATTGCTCCTTGTCCTGTTTCTGGGCACCTCTGAAAAGAGTCTGGCACCATGCTCCTGGCCCCCACCTTTGAGATATTTATATGCATCAATGAGGTCCCCTCTCAGTCTTCTCTCCTCTAGACTAAACAGGCCCAGCTCCTGCAATCTCTTCTCATAAGAGTGATGCTTCAGATCCCTAACCATCTTTGTGGCCATCACTGGACCCTCTCCAGCAGCTCCTTGTCTTTCTTGAACTGGGGAGCCCAGGACTGTACATAGTACTCCAGATGTGGCCTCCCTAGGTTCTAGTAGAGGGGGAGGATCATGAGTCAGCAGCTTTTTGGGCTGCAGCAGAAGTTCTACCAACAGGTCGAGGGAGGTGATCCTTTTCCTGTCCTCAGAACTGGTGAGAAGTGTTGTGTCCAGTGCTGGGGTCACCAGTACAAATGAAACATGGTCATACTCAAGTGAAGGGGCACAACTTTTGGACAAGATGAGGCTGAGTGAACTGCAACTACTTAACCAGAAGAGAAGACTTGGGGATTTTGCCAGTGTGTATAAAGAGCTGATAAGAGGGCATTAAGAAGAGGGATCCAGACTCTTCTTGGTAGTGCTTAGCACCAGGAAAAGAGGCAATTGAAACAAATTAAAAAAAAAAAAAGAAATTCCATGTAGAGGTAACAATAATATATGTGCAGTGTGAATGGTCATGTCCTGGAGCATGTTGCCCAGAGACATTGTGGAGTCTCCATGTTTGGAGATATTAAAAACCTAACTGGATAAAGACCTGAGTAACCTATTCTAGTTCATCCTGCTTATAGCAAGGAAGTTGGATATGATGTTTTCCAGAGGTACCTCCCAACCTCAAACATTCAGTGATTTTATGGAAATTCTCATGAAAGATTTTGTCCTTTTGTATTTTATGCAATTCCATTACCTCTCATGAAATAAAGACTGTCCCAAGTAGGTCTGCAGTGCAATTCATTTAATCTGCCATTCAAGTGTATTCCAACTTCAGAAACATTAAAAACTACAATGCAAAGCAATTAGGACTTATTCTACCTGACCTTCCTCAAGTACTCCAACATAAAACTAGATTATAAATATGCACAACATAGCAGATGTCAAGCCTCATGTATAAATGTAAATATTCATCAACTTAAGGTATTCTTAGGTAATGATGGAGAGTGTTTACATTTGAACAACATCAAGTTGATTGAGAGTGTTGATCTGTTTCAGGGGAGAAAGGTTCTACACAGGGGTCTGGATAGGCTGGACCGATAGGCTTAGGTAAATTGTATAAGGTTCAAGAAGGCTGAGTGCCATGTCCTGCACTTGGTTTGCAACAACTCTGCAACACTACAGACTTGCAGAAGAATGGCTGGAAAGCTGCCTGGTGGAAAAGCATCTGAGAATTTTGGTCAATAGCCAGCTGAATATGAGCCAGAAGCATACACAGGTACACAGGAAGGCCAATAGGATAGTGGCTTATATCAGAAATATTATCCTGCCTTGTATCTGTATTAGTGTGGCCAGAAGGACTAGGGAATTGATAGTGCCCCTGTACTCAACACTGGTGAAGCCACACCTCAAACACTCAGAAATGTAACTTCACTAAATATTCATAAACAGTATCTCTCAACTCATTTACCTACTTTTCTCCAAATAGTTTATTTCATATTTTTCTTACAGTTCTGTGTGTAAAGTAATCACTATCTTTATAAGAAATATCCTAAAGAAATAGAACGTGTAGTGATGTGTGTAGTATTGAAAAATATCTTCATAATTTAGACAAAGACAAGAAACAGCAAAGTATTTTTACTTAAATTAAGCTTGCAACATAGAGCAATCCTCCTATAACAAGGTTTTTTTCAGAATAAGACCTGCTAGATCACATTTGCATTAGAAGTCCAGCCCTATTTAATCTCTTTTTCTTCCAAAGGGTTTTGGAAATATGCCCATTCTTCAGAAGACATATTCTCAGAAAGACAGTCAGTTTATCTATTTATCCATCCTGAAGCACAAAGGAATGCATAATTGCTGTATGACTCAAGTTGAAAGGATTTTGAAGGGGAAATGCCAGATCACATCATACTTTAAAGTGACATATGTCAGTTATAGAATATATTTAAGGATTTGGTTTAGCAGGACCAAGTCTAATGCTGCAGGACAGAGAAGGGACACATATGTTTTTACCTGTAGGCAACATTATGCAGAAGACAATTTTAAATTAGACTAAGAAAATGACCCATTTATCAGAAACCTTTTGCATAAGGAAATTATTTGAAAGCTTAAACCAAAACCTAAATTAGACACCTGTGAAATGCATTTGATTTGAGATCTAAATTCTATTCCCATCATTGAAAAATTAACTGAGACATTTTCATAGAATCATAGAATGGTTTGGGTTGGAAAAGACCTTGAAAATCATCTAGTTCCAACCTGCCTGCCATGGGCAGGAATACCTTCTACTAGACCAGGTTGCTCTAAGTCCCATCCAACCTGGTTTTGCACACTTCCAGGGATGGGTCATCCACAATTTCTGTGAACAACCTGGGGAAGAACTTTTTCCAGTCATGTAATCTAAATCTACCTTCTTTCAGTTTATATTCATTCCCCCTTGACCTATCCCTACATACCCTTGTAAAAAAATGCCTCTCCAGATTTCTTGTAGGACCCCTTTAGGCACTGTAAGTCTTCTCTAAGATGTCCCTGGAGCCTTATCTTCTCCCGGCTGAGCAATGCCAGGTCTGTCAGCCTGTCTTCATAGGAGAGGTGCTCCAGCCCTCTGATCATCTGGACTTGCTTCAACAGCTCCATGTCCTTCTTAAGTTGGGGGCCCCAGAGCTGAGCTCAGTACTCCAGCTAAAGCCTCAAGAGCAGAATAGAGGGGCAGAAACACTTCCCTTGACCTGCTGGTCATTCTTCTTTTGGTGCAACTCAGGATATTTTTCTCTGAAACTTATAATGTGTTGACATCCACTGCTATGCTAAATTGAATGTGGCCTAGTACTAATGACTCTGATTACAGTAAGTAAAGTTAATGTTCCACCAGAGTTAATGTATATATATCTGTCACAGGCCTCTATTTTATCTTGTAAATGGAGTTCTTATTACATGGTTAACTGCTTTCACATAGCATAGTGGTACTGATTTTTTTCAAGAAATACTTGGCACACTGTTTGACACTAGAAAAAATAATTCCTTTATTATACTCAGACTGGAACATATGATTATAGATTATTTTTGGTAAATTTTAAAATGACTTGCTGATTTTAATATAAAAGCCAGACTCATGATAATGGCAAATGCACTGTATAATCACTATTTTCAGACAATTTTGAAATTGGTGAAAATATACATGTATTTTGTATACAAATTTTGAATATAGAACAAAAATTTAATACAGAAAAGGTTCAACATGCACAAGAATGTTCTAAAGTAATTTTATTTTATAGAGCATTTTTTAATCTTTGATACAGTTACATGTATATGTATATTTTATACAGTTACATATATATGTATTCTATTCTATGATTCTATAAGTTCTTTTTTTCTATGTTAATAGTGAAGCCTTGAATGTAAGAAGAATGTGAATTTATAGAGGAATTTTCTGAAGTCCTGAGAATAATGACAGATGTGTCTCCAGAATGTAAATTAGAAAAAACTCTATTTGCTTCAACTGTTCATCTCCAGCTCAAGTCCAAAAAGAAAAAAATCTTTTATTCAGATCATTTGAGTTATATAGTAAATCTAGCACCCTGTGGACTGTGCACTTAATAATAAGCGTTTGACCTCCAAGGATGAATGATAACCTTTTCATCTTTACACAGAGATTAGCCAACTGGAAATACAATAAAGAAAAGAGAAGAAACTACTTAGTCTCTTATGCAGTTTCTTGAATACTCACTCTTTAACATAACAAATGGTATCTGGTGGACATGCTAGGAATATCTACAATAGCATACCTATTGAACTATTTTATTTAAGTTCCAGTATCTGAAAATCTCAGTATCACAGTATCACAGTATGCTAGAGATTGGAAGGGACCTCAAAAGATCATCTAGTCCAATCCCCCTGCCGGAGCAGGAACACCTAGATAATGTTACACAGGAATGTGTCCAGGCGGGTTTTGAATGTCTCCAGGGAAGGAGACTCCACAACCTCCCTGGGCAGCCTGTTCCAGTGTTCTCTCACCCTCACTGAGAAGAAGTTTCTTCTCAAGTTTTAGTGGAACCTCTTGTGTTCCAGTTTGTACCCATTACCCCTTGTCCTATCATTGTTTGCCACCGAGTAGAGCCTGGCTCCATCCTCGTGACACTCCCCCTTTATATATTTATAGACACTTATAAGGTCACCCCTCAGTCTCCTCTGCTCTAAACTATAGAGACCCAGCTCCCTCAGTCTTTCCTCATAAGGTAGATGCTCCACTCCCTTAATCATCTTAGTTGCCCTGCGCTGGACTCTCTCCTGCAGGTCCCTGTCCTTCTTGACCTGAGGGGCCCAGAACTGGACACAATATTCCAGATGAGGTCTCACCAGGGCAGAGTAGAGGGGAAGGAGAACAAATGCTGGTTTTACTTAGAACCCAGATTTGCTGCAACTTGTCTCTATTAAGTTTTATTTATTTGATGGGCATCTATAAGACCTCTGGTTCCATCTTCTTTCTACTCTCCCACTGTTGTTGAAGATAACAGTAAGATCCTCCCTCAGTTTTCCTTCTCAAAACTGAAGAAACAGTTTTCTCTTTTCCTTTTTTTTATGGAACATGCTTAAGGCCTCTAGTCACCTTTCTGGACCTCTACTGAGTTTGCTGTTTTAGTCTGGTTTTGTGGGTTGATTTTTTTTTGCATGTGTTTTCCACTGGAAACTAAAACCTATATAAATTACTCTAAATTTGCTCTCAGAATTGCCAGAAGCTAGCTGCCGTATCCATTCTTGTTAATACAGCCTGTTAATACAGGCTAATATGCTATAGCCTTACTTGCTGCAGGCACACCTTGCTGACTCATATTCATCCTGTTGCCCACAGGATAAGTGGATTCTATGGATCCAGCTATACAGTGAAGTAGTTGGATGTTTGTCAGTAGTGTAGACAAGATCTCTTCATTTTAGCTCTGGTATTTTTTTTTTTTTTTTTTTTTTTTTTTTTGTACTTTGGTTATCTTGCATTTTTGGGCTTTGAAACCACCTTTCAAAATATTTTTCCAGGGCACCTTCACTGCCTTGTGAGTGAGCCAAGACCTTTCCAGCTCACAGATTCATCATAGGGTATGAGGCATGTGGCTCCTTAGCCATTTGACATAAATGGCTAGTGGTGAAGCACAACAGTCACAAGCTTCCTGTGAATGTATTTTAAAGCCCTCCTCAACAGGTGAATAAACCTGTTGGCAAAGGCATTATTCCTCATCTCATCAGATATATCCTATCTCTCCCCACTAATGTCAGTTCCTCAGAGAGTGCTATCACCAGAAAAGCAGAAGCCTTGCCTGCAATATTATGCAAGTAACCAGGCATTGACACGTTGGATCCATCTGCCTATATATGAGTCCTTCCTTTTGACAGAATTGAGGAGCTCCTTAAAATGCCATGTTGCTGCTACCATTTGGCTGTTGTGGCTTAACCCCAATAAGCAGCTAAATACCAGGCAGCCACTTTCCCTGGTGGCACAGGGAGGAGAACTGGAAAAAAGGTAAACCTTTTGGGTTAAGAACAGTTTAATAATTGAAATAAAGTAAAATATAACAACAACAACAACAATAACAACAAAAATAATAATAATAATAAATAAAGGGAGTGAGGAGAATCAAGTCTCTATAAAAGAGAAGTGATACACAATATAATTACCCACCACTCGCTGACAGATGCTCAGCCTGTCCCTGAGTAACGATCAGCCCCTTCCAGCTGACTCTCCTCAGTCTGTATTCTGAGCATGACATTTTGTGGTATGTAATATCCCTTTGGCTAGTTTGGGTCAGGTGTCCTGTCTCTGCTCTCTCCTGGCTCCTTGTGTCCCTTCTCACTGGCAGAGCATGAGAGACTGAAAAGTCCTTGATCGGGGTAAGTGCTTCTTAACAAAACTAAAATATCAGTGTGTTATCAACATTATTATCATCCTAAATTCAAAACACAGCACTGTACCCGCTGCTAGGAAGAAAATTAACTCTATCCCAGATGAAACCAGTACATCTGCTTCTACTTGGTGCCAGTGCAGGGATCAGGCTCAGCTGGTCCAAATGTCTCCTCTGAGGAATACCATAGCCCTGTACCTGTTTTAAAGACTTGATTTACCACCCTCTCGATGTCCCTCCTTCTGTACATTGTAACACCCTGTCTCAGAAAGAAGCACCAGCAGGCACGGTCCACAACTCAGGAGCAGGGCAGCTTCCTCTGTTGCACTGGAATGGTTGCCTCAGCCAGGCCAGGGACTGTCTGCTCTAGCAAAGAATCACCATAGTTATGCCAACTCTGTCAGTTCTCTGAAGCCTTGAGCATGACTTCTTCACTGTCCCATTTCACACAAGCCATCTAGCACTGTGTACCTCCTTGACAGCACTGTTTGCTGAGCTCAGTATATCTGACTAATTCAATAACTACTTTGAGCCTGCTCCAGGGTGGGCTTTCTGCAGGGTCATAACTTCCTTCAGGCCATATACAGCTGCTGCAGCATGGGGTCTTCCACAGGCTTCACGATGGATATCTACTCCACCATGGTTCTCCATGGGCTGCAGGGGCACAGCCTGCCTCACCATGGTCTGCACCATGGGTTGCAGGGGAATCTCTGCTCTGCCACCTTAAGTACCTCCTCCCCTCCTTCTGCATTGGCCTTGGTGTCTTCAAAGCTGTTTCTTTCCTACTTTCCCACTCTTCTCTCATAGCTGCTGTACAGTATTTTTACCCCTTTTTAAATATGTCATCACAAAGGCACTACCAGTGTCATTGATTTGTTCAGCTTTGGCCAGCAGCGTTTCTACATTGGAACCAAACCAGACTTTGTCCAACATGGGAGCACCTTCTAGCTGCTTCTTACATAAACAATCACCATAACCACTATGCTACTGAAACCATGCCATGTAAACCTAATACAGTGTTAAAAACTCATGAGTTTTTCAGATACCACATATGGAATATTGCCATCGCATTCACCTTAACATAAGGAGTTCAAACAAGAAAAATACATGTTAACTAAAATAAGAATTTTATCTGAAATGAAATATGGGCACTGTACAGCACAGTGAATATGTCAGATATTGATGGATTTCACCAGCTCTGGAGTCTATCCACACTGCCTTTGTGTACCAAGGAGGAACACCAGCAGGTTTCTAAAGTTACAGAAGTTGCAAACACAGAAACAGTATTCTGCAAAGTAACGTTAAAACCCCCAGCTGGGATGAGAAACTGGGTGCATGAACTAATATAAAGTTGAATGGTTCCATTTTAATCCCTTGAAAGTAGCTCAGCATTATTTACCAGAAATCTACTAATCTAAAAAAGACTTCAGACTTATAGAAAAATAAGGCAAAATTAATTTGTTTCTTGTTTTCAATGTGGGCAGAAATCTCCTCTGCTGTCCTGGATTCAACAGTAGCATTCATTTTTCTCCTTCTTAGTAGCTGGTGCAGTGCTGTGGTTTTGACTTTCAGCCTGGGAACAGAGCTGATAACACCCATGTTTTTATTTGGTGCTAAGTTGTGTTTACTCTGACCAAGGACTTCCTGAGTCTCATGCTCTGTCAGGGAGGATGGGAAGCCGGGAGGAAGCAGAGACAGGACACCTGACCCAAACTGACCAAAGAGGTATTCCATACCACAACACGTCATGCCCACTATATAAACTGAGGGCAGTTACCTGGAAGAGCTAGGTCACTGCACAATCAGGCTGGGTATCGGTCAGCAGGTGGTGTTTGTATTCTCTCCTCTTGTTATTTCCCTTCTCATTATTATTATTAGTGGTAACTGTGGTTTGTATTATACCTTAGTTACTGGACTGTTCTTATCTTAACCTGTGGGAGTTACCTTCTTTCTATTCTCCTCCCCATCCCTCTGGGAGTGGGGGGAAGGAAGAGAGGGGAGTGAGAGAGAGGCTGAGTGGCTGGGCTTAAAATCGCAACATCTGCCCAAGAAACTTTTATCAAGCAGAATAATACAGTCACTCTCCAAAATGTTCAGGAAAACTTAGCATGTGTGAGAAGATGCAAAGCCTGGAAAATTAAATAATATCTACTAAATATTGTTAAAAGTTAGAGGTAGGCAATGAGGGGGAAGTTCAGAGTGATGTCATTTGTCTTCCCAAGTAATTGTTATGCATGGTGGAGCCCTGCTTTCATGGAGATGACTAAACATCTGCCTACTGATGAAAAGTTGTAGTGGAATTCCTTATTTTGCCTTATTTGTGCACAGATCTCTTGTGTCACCTGTTAAACTCTCGTTATCTCAACCCACAAGTTTTCTCACTTTTGCGTTTCTAGTTCTCTCCCCCAACTCAGAGGCAAGGAGCTAGCAATGAGGGGATTGCTCATACTTTCCAAAGACAGTAATAGAAACTTCATTTCTTCCAGTTTTTAAACAGGATAACATACCAACAGCAATCTAAAAAAAAAAAAAAAGAAAAGAAATTGTTTATCAGAAATTATCTGCATCAAAAGATAAAAGTAACCTCCGCAAATGTAACTATCATAGTGATGCATATTCTGAATAAGCAAGTGAAAGTTTTAGGCAACAAAATGTATTTTTCCTTATGAATATGATTACAATACTAAATTTTATGCATGGAACATATTCTTGCATGGTGGGAAACCTTGAAAACTCTTGCAGACTAGTTTCATTCTCATCTATCCCTTTTAATTTTTGTTCTATTCCAATATTTCACAAGAAATACATTCTCATTTTTATGGCATTTCTTTTGAAGAAGTGTAATGCATGTGGAGGTTTAGTTCCCTTTTGGACACCAAGAGAAGATGGATCCAAGCCTTGACATCTTAACAAAAAAAAAAATATGAGTACTTTCTTGAACTTCTAAAGTGTTTATAAATAACCTTTTTATTTGTTCTATTCCTTATGCAACAATTATTACCTCAACTACAGTTACATATTCCATTTTGGTAGCAGAGGAACTCTGCAAACAGCAGATCACAATGTAGCACTCTGTAGGAGCATGGAGTTAGTAATTTACATAAAATATAGTATTTACAACATATTATCTATATAGAGTTTTAATAATAATAAAACCCAATCCAAACACCGTAAAAGAACTTAATACAAAAATGTGATTTACTCCACCCATTTAGTTGATTTGGTATTGTGTAGACAACACTGGCATGGTAAATAAGGAAAGAGAGTAAAAGTACACAAATTTCATATTACAAAGAGGAAAATGTTACTTAGTAACAGAAATTCAAAATATAGTTCAGTAACTAAATTGCATCTGTTAATTTAACAGTACTTTAATCGGAAATACACACTTGAAATCAGTGCAGAATTGGCTCCAGTTTGCTATGACATATATAGGGTTTCTCCAGAATCAAACCTCCCATGATTCTATAAACGAATTTCAATAGAATGATAGTGAACTAAAGTATTGTCTTAATTTCACAAAAAAAATTATCATATTATTTACACGCAGAGCATTATCATATTATTTACACCAGAATTTGAGAACCTATATTTCTTTCTGCACTTTATTTTCTTTTAAATAAAACCTTCTTTATTAAAAAAAGGTATTCCAATTCATCATTGTTAGAGTAATATTTCTATTTTTGCTGCATCACATATTTCATTTGACAGAGGAACGGCCTAAATAATGTGTGAAACATGAAAAATATTGTCCATTTGCCATTTAATTATTTCTCATATCTGTATGACTGTTTTCATTTTAAAGCCTTCATTCACTCTGAAATTGACATGCAGTGAAAGGACTCCAAGTTAAAAGAACATATTTAATCCATAAGGATGAAGATCATATCAGTACCAAAAGCAACTGGAGAAAAAGATTCAAATTAGAATATTTTACTGAAGTCAGAAGGAAATAACACCAGAATTGAACTGAAAAGAACCAGCTGAAAAGTTTAGATTATCTTGTTACCAATGACCATTAGGTTCAATTTTATGCAGAACTGAACAAGAACTCTGGGAACTTTTGAATTTAGGAAGTCACACCTACCTTTATAAAAATCCCTCTGCTAAAACAAGTTGTCTGATGATTGTCTCACCTTTGAGATGAAGTTTCACATTGCTTGAGCCAATATTATGCTTCCCAAGAATAAGTTGCTGCTCATCCTTGCTGGACATATACTGGTTTTCTCTTTTTCACTCAGTCAAGCTCTCATTTGTCTGATTTAATTTAGCCAAAGAAGCAGAGAAATGAAGTCATTAGTTTATGGCCAATTTAACAATCTGAAATGGCTTTACTGTGTGAACAAATTTGAATTTACTCTGGAACAAAGAGAAAAAATACAATATACACCTGATAAACACCTATTAGGCTAACTCGTATTGAACAGGTGGTTTTACTTTTGCAGAAGGGAAGTTTATGTTTTAGTATTTAAACAGATAATTGAAAATACTGCTCTGATAAAGTTTTAATGAAGTCTTAAATATTTTAGAAGACTTCTAGATAAGTTTAGATCATCTTTATTGTAATCTGGAAGAGAAAGATTGTATTAATAGTAGCTGTAAACATGGCTTGACCTAGTAATGTTTATTTAGATTTTCCACAAAGACACAGAATGTGTGATGCTCTATTTCAAGAATTAAAACTCCCCTTTATGCTTCATAGATGCAGAATTCTCTCTGCACAATCTTGTATAACAATAACAGAGAATTCTGTTCCCATAACAGAGAATTTCTGTTACATTTCAGTGGTGCTTCAGAATTTGCACTGCTTATTCATGTAAAATATCTTCAGCTACACATTTTTATCCTTTTTCCTCACTGGGTTCATATTCCTTTATGGTCCAACATATCCGTCTGTCTGAAATTATTAGTTTGTGCAATACCTGAACATGTGTACACTTCTATAAAGTTATAGAATCATAGAATCGACTAGGTTGGAAGAGACCTTTGAGATTGTCGTGTTTAAAAATTACCCCAGGACTGCCAAGACCACCACTGAAAAAAAGGTTTCAAAACACAAAATGTGAACTCTTTAAATGAAAAAAAAAAAAAAACAAAGCAAAACCAAAACCCATCAAAACAGACCCAGAAAAAACTGTCAAAGTTTATTTTTAATTACCTTTAAAAGGTCACAGAGGACAAACTGAGCAGGATTGGAATACAAACCATTGTTCCAACCTTTCAGAAATCATAACTTCCACCTACAAAGATTTTTTTTCTCTTTCACGTAGAATGAAAATCAAGAAATCTTGAAAGTCAAGTTCACTCTATTGAAAGTACAAAGGGAGACAGATTTGATCAAATTAACATTCCAGTTGAAAAGGAAGTTTCTCTCTGAGATAATTACTCAAAATGTCCATGTAGGACAGAAGTATATGTTGGCCCATAAAGGAATATGAAGCCAGTGAGGAAGACAGAGAAAAATGTATAGCTGGAGATATGTAAAATGAATAAGCAGTACAAAAAATGGAATTGACACAGTAGAAAAAACCTGCCGGCTTGAAGGAGGATGGCAATGCACATCTTGATCAAAAACTTTAAATTTCCTTACGAAAGTGTAAATAATCTGAAAATCTTCTATTGAAGAACATGATCAGCAAATCCAATCACTCGTGAAAATGAGGATATTATGTTATCATGTTAAATTATGATACAGTATTATGAGAAATAATATTTTAACATAGTTACAAGACAAATTTTGAAAAATTGCCTGCAATGATAGTCATAATGAAAACAGAATCAGCAAAAGAAGAGTTAAGATAATTTAAGACTATCTCAGGGATCTCAAGGGAAAAGAGATCTTAATGCAAGTATCATAAATTGAAATATCCTGCCTCAATTAATTGCTGCTTCTAAAAAAGATATCTTAAGCTTATCTTTTATATTAAAAATTGGCAGGGTTTCTAAACAAAATTAACCCATTAAGAAAGTTAATTTGAACAGTTTAAATCAGCAAGCAAGTATCAATGACTAATTAAGTCAAAACCCCATTTAAAAAGGTAGAGAAAAATAAGTGTATTTGTAATCTGTATATAATAGATATATCCATGCATAATGGAAATTCTAAATAAGTTAAACCTACTTTAACTTGTTAAAAAAAATAGGCAGGTAGAGGTTCAAAATTAAACTGATGATGTTCAGGTATCTGAATAATAGTCTGGCAGAAAATCTCCTTTATCTCAGCTAGCTCCATAAATAACAATTATTCTGTTTTATAGCAAAATCTGTATTATAAGCAGCAAAAAATTAAAATTATCAGAGCAAAAGGATTAAGGCAAATAAGACTTTTAGAAATGATATCTCAGTAAATGAAGAGCTTTTGACAAACAAAATATTACTGCTTTTTTGAAACTTGCACATTAATGGATAAAGCGAGAACTTACATGCAGTATATATAGATTTTAGTCATTCCATAAAGTTTAATCCAGAAAAAATATCTCAAAAATGAAAAATTTAATAAATTAACAGCTTGATGATAATTTTTAATAAAGGGATGTGTTCTGAAAAATGGTAAGCTATTACTTTTGTATTAGAAGGATGTGCTGATGAAGAACAAAGAGAACTTAGGTCTAGTCTTATTTAATATCCTTATTACTGCTCTGGAAGTTGACCAGGGCACTTTATGAAAATGATTCATATATGATATTATACTATAAACACTTACAAGAAAGATAAATAACCAGTTCCAGAGAGATTAGACGTATGTCTGGAGGATACTTAAGTAACATTCACTAGGAATGAATCAAATTAATGAAAGCACAGCAGTAATCCACAATATTTGAAGGGAACACTGCAACGCCACATGAAAAAACTCATTACTGAGAATAAAGTTTCTCTTTGGGTATAGCAGTCTCTGTACATCTATCCCATTGTGGGTAGAAAATCCAATCTCAGAGTATCTTTTAATAGCATATGTAAGGGTATGTTGAAGGAGAGTTCTGTTCCTTTATTCAGTGCATCAAGGGATAATAAGAGAAGGAGAAAGCCATAAACAAGAACAGACAGAGACACAGTCCTGGGGGACAAATGATAATGGGTGACAGTGCACAGAACCAGTGTTCAGTCACACTAACTGATGAAGGTGTGAGACATTATCTGATCAGGGACCTGGTCAGAAACTAAGAGAAAAGGAAGAAAACACAAATAAAATATGAAGAGAGACAGACCTCACACAGTAAATGTAGAGACTATGACAACAAGTGAAGGTTGCAACTCACAGTAATTGATGGGCTATCAAGAAACTACAGACTCTACTTCCAGGGAAATCAATCTAAACTTTGCAAATGATGAGGGTATAAACCAGGGGAGCATTTATAATCCCTGGTTTTGGAGGGGTGCAGGAATTTTAAGGAATAATAGGAATACTAGACCTATGTAGCTCCTGAGCACTGAGATGTTGTCCTATCTTATATCTTCTTATTAAACTTCTTATTTATCTCCCTGTGTAATCTCACCCTGTATTCTGCATGCATGTGTTCTGCAAGGGCAGTTTCCAGGAGCAAGGAGTACTCATAATAATCTTCCCATGGTTTGAAAATCCATATCAAATTATTATCTGTTTTCATTTGTATTAAACCCCCAGTACCTCATTAAAGAAGAGAATAATGAAATAAAATCTCTAAGTAAATCAAGAAAAAAAATGCACTTAAATGAATCCATGAAAATACTAAGATCACCGCCCCCAAAAAACATCCATAGAAGGGCCTTTTTCCAGAAAAAAGAGTTCTCTGGTCTTGACAACTGGCTGAATTCAGAGAAGTCAGACAAGATGGAAATTGTAAATAACCTTGCAAATGAAATCTGTCAGTTCATTTAACTGTCACTTCTGATCATCTTATAAGTTTATATTTGTGAATATTCAGTGTTTCAGTTGCAATTTATAACAATCACAATGGAAAGAACCACAGGAAAAAGTACTAGACTTCCCAGCTATTTGAATGATACAAATAACAGAGAACAAAAGGAAAGATGCTTTTCTTAGAGCATGTGGTCCAGGAGAGTGCTCTTGTTACTTAGAAACTCCCACACCTTACAAATAGATTGATAAACAGGTTGAGTGTTCAATATTCATAGACAGTGAGTTATGTCAATATTACAGAGCATAGATATAATTTAACAATTATTCATAGCATCCAACCATACAATAATTATATTTTTAGAATATAGGGAACAAATGCAAATAAGGCATACAGTTTTTTATGTCACAACCTAATTAAAGATGATTAGATAATCATTTAAACAGCATTCAGCCAATCATCTGGTGTATATCTCTCATATCTAGTGAGCTATAGTGTCACTATGTATAGTGATTATTTCTAATACTCCACATTAAAAAAAAAAAAAGGTGGTATATTAGTACATCATCAAGGTCAGAGAACTTATTTGGATTATCACTGTGCTTTGTTAGAGGATATTTAAGGAATAACTTGAGGTTTGATGTTGGAGTACTCTTGCTCCTTTTTTGACTGAAATTCATGCTACAGGAGATATTTTTGCACATAGATGCAGCATTTCTGAAATGCATATTTTTTCCATTTAATTTGAATATTGACTAGCTAAATTGAACATAATTCATTCCTTAAAATAATCTCCTAGTTACTGTCATGAGTCTTTTTATCAAGCTAAAAGATGAAAATAAACAAATAATTCACCATTCTCTTTGGTGATAGACATATTCACTGACTCATAAAAGTATTTAATAGTCAGTGATATTTTTAATATGTGGTATACTGAAGGAAAGAAAATGATTAACAAATTGCTACACTCATCTGAGGAAAAAGGTTTTCCCTTAAACTGATAATTGTTAAGATATCCTGGCTTTCTAAAAATGTTATGCAAACTATTCCTTGAGTTTAAGGCAGAGCTCACTGTCAGACTGCAGGTGCATCAACAGAAGTCACAACTTCTGAGGGAGTTTCATCTCCATGACTGCTACTGAACAGACACATTCCAATGGAACTTACCAGGTTCAGATAAGAGTCAAGGCAGCCAAATGAGTCCAAAGTGCTGAGAAAGGTCTGAGGAAAAGCCAAGATTTCAAGTTGGCCAGGTAGGCTCCATATTTAGGACCAGGGAGTTGTACAGCCAGGCACAGTCACCCTGCAGTGGAGCTCAGGTAGGGGCTGGGACCTGAGCCTGAAAACAGCTCCTAAACAAAGCAGGGAGGAGACCCCTGATGAAACTTCTCACAGCTTATCTCCCAGAAGAGAAAGACCATACAAGAGTTAGCTTTAAACATAAGCAGCAAAACATTTCAGTGAGGTAAAGAGATTACAGAGAGGAGCACTGCTGGCAAAGTCCATTGAGTCTTTGTAAGGAGCAAGGTAAGTTTCTTGAACAGAATCCTTCCATCTCATTGGCAAGCCACGAGTCTTATTCCCAGTCACATTAAGCCATGAGGAAGAAAGAATTGATTCTGTCTCTTCTAGCCTCTGCTGTCTCTGTGGACTGAGCATTTGCTAAGAGCAAAGTGTTGAAGAAGAAAGGTTTTTGGAAATTCACACCATATTCTTAAATTCTCATAGAAAAGTGTTTCCATGAGTATCCCGGTACTAGAAAATAATTTTTTTAAAATGTATTTTCAGTGACATAAAAAACCAATGGCTTATAAATAGCTACCCTGGAATAACATCTGATTACTGAGTAAATAATAATGTTTTAATATAGAACCACTGTTAATAATTCTAAGATGTGTTAATAAATAAATGTCTTTCAGTGAAAAAGTTCTTTCAGTGCTAACATTATTTTAAAAAAAAGTAGGCTACTGTAAGTCATCAATATGCATAGTATCTTTGGAAGAATTTGGTGCAGAAATATTACAGTTATTTCCCAAAGATGCTGTGGAAGTAAAGCATTAATAATTAAAAAAAAAAATACTTAGTGATTTTCCAATTATTTAGATATATTGTAAACCAATCAACATTTGTTGTGGTTTTTAACTGATCTGGTAGCTAAGCATGAGCTCACTCCCCTCATGTTGGGACAGGGAGAGAATCAGAAAGGTAAGAGTGAGAAAACTCATGGGTAGAAATAAATAAAGTTTAATAGGTAAAGCAAAAGCTTTATGCACGTGCAAAGCAAAACAAGGAATTCATTCACTACTTTCCGTGGGCAGGCAGGTGTTGAGCCACCTCCAGGAAAGCAGGACTCCACTATGTGTAACAGTTAATTGAGAAGACAAACAGCATCACTCCAAATGGCCCCTCTTCCTTCTTCTTCACCCAGCTTTATATTTTGATCACGTTGTCATATAGTAGAGTATGCCTGGGATCGGTGGGGTCAGCTATCCTGGCTTTGTCCCCTCACATCTTCTTGTGCATCCCCTGCCTACATTCTGGTGGGGTGAGGAGCAGAAAAGGCCTTGACTCTGTAAGCACTGCTCAGCAGTGACTAAAACATCCCTGTGCGATCAACACTGTTTCAAGCACAAATCCACACTTAGCCCCATACTAGTTATATTAAAGAAAACCATAGAACTGTAGAGTCATAGAATAGTTTGGGTTGGAAGGGAGCTTCAAAAGTTGTCCTGGTTTCAACTGTAATAGTTATTTTTCTTCCTAGTAGCTTTATTTTTCTTCCTATTAGTGTTTATTTTTCTAATTTTGTATCTCTCACCTTTTTATTTCCATAACTAGTATTATTAGTAGCATTAGTACTATATTGTACTTATTAAACTGTTGGTATCTCAACCTGTGGGTTCTATGTTCTTTTAATTCTCCACCCCATTATGTCAAGGGTGGTGAAGCTATCAAGTTCAGTACATTTCTTCTATTGTTCTGGATTGTATAACCAAAAATAGTCTTGGTTTATGTTATTACATAAAAAAAAAAAAAATCAACCAAACTGGTATAGAACCATGGAATCATAGGATAGTTAGGATTGGAAAGGACCTTAAGATATTTTAGTTCCAACACCTCTCCCATGGGCAGGGACGCCTCACATTAAACCATGTCACCCTAGGCTCTGTTCAGCCTGGCCTTGAACACCACCAGGGATGGAGCATTCACAGCTTCCCTGGCCAACCCATTCCAGTGCCTCACCACCCTAACAGGAAAGAACTTCTTCCTTATATCCAATCTGAACTTCCCCTGTTTAAGTTTTAATCCATTACCTCTTTTCTTGTCACTGCATGCCCTAATGAAGAGTCCATCCCCAGCATCCTTATAGCCCCCCTTCAGATACTGGAAGGCTGCTAGGAGGTCTCCACACAGCCTTCTCTTCTCCAAGCTGAACAGCCCCAACTTTCTCAGCCGATACTCATACAGGGGGTGCTCCAGTCCCCTGATCATCCTTGTGGCCCTCCTCTGGACTTGCTCCAACAGTTCCATGTTTATGTTGAGGACACCAGAACTGCGCACAATACTCCAAGTGAGGTCTCACGAGAGCAGAGCAGAGGGGCAGGATGACCTCCTTCGACATGCTGGTCACGCTCCTCTTGATGCAGCCCACTGGCTAGCTTTCTGGGCTGCAAGTGCACGCTGCCTGCTCATGTTTATTTTCTCATTGACCAACACCCCCAAGTCCTTCTCCGCAGGGCTGCTCTGAATTTCTTCTTTGCCTAACCGGTAGCTGTGCCTGGGATTGCTCCGACCCAGGTGTAGGACCTTGCACTTGGCATGGTTAAACTTCATAAGGCTAGCATCAGCCGACTTCACAAGCATGTCAAGGTCCCTCTGGATGGCATTCCTTCCCTCCAGCATATCAACCGAACCACACAGCTTGGTGTTATTGGCAAACTTGCCTATGACTTCCATATGTCACAGTACAAGTGTGAGAAAGTGAACTAAAAAAAAGATGTCTTTTCCTGGATGCATGGTATGTTAATTGGTGCTGTCTCAACTCAATGGTATTCTTATTATCAAAGTATCTGTTTTCACCAGAATTTGAGAATTATGACCTCCAGATGTTAGCATATCAATGTCCTCAAATAAAGCTAAAAAACACAACACTCAGTGATGTATTTTTATCTTAAAATATTCATCTTAAATGAACTGAACTGCAGTTCTGTTTCATCAGTGATTTAACATATTGCCTTGAAATTCTTCCATTATTCTGGTTAGGGTCTCAAAGATTCCTCAAGTGAACAATGTTATTTAAGCTTTGTAGTAACAAACAAAAGGTATTCAGCTCTCATGTAATCACAGAGATGCCACAAATTTAGCTAAAATGCAGTTACTGCACAGAGCACAAAACAGTTATATCTCAGAAAATTTGGCATCATATATACAGAAACATTATTAGACTTAAATTATTACCTTGGCAGAGTTTTGGAGCAGGACAGTCACTAAGATACATACTGACTAACAAAATAGGATCTTTATGAGTCTATAGAATTCAATAGTTTTGACTTTGTCAGGCAATTTTATGCAAACATATCAAGATGTACACAATACAGTCTTTATGCTTTCCCTCTGACAGTTGCTTAGTTACCTGTACAACTCCTAAAATAATGAGTTCCAGCCATGCCCTACCATGAATCTCTCTACCTAGAATATGACCTCCTAGATGCTTTGCTATTTCCTCAAATAAAAGGTGTCAGACATAATTTCATGAAGATGCTCCACTTTATTGATACTGTAATAATGTTTCCTACTGAAATTCACAGTCCCAAAGTCATTCCCAGCTTCATTCCTTCTCTGTACCCAAAACCTTCTTGTATCTTATGCCTGCCAAATTCTGCCCTCTCTGTCCTGTGATCTGGTCCATACCTCATGGGTTATATGTTTGTTAGATATATTTGCTTTCCCAGGTGGCTCACATGCCCCATCTGAAAACACAGGCAGGCTGGCATTCAACTCTTTGTATCTCTCTGAAAATAAAATGGGATATTTATGCACGTCTAAAGATAAATGTGGGCAAAATACTTGAACAAGCTAACAGGAAGAGATAGAGAGATGCCTTTATAATTTTTTGCCTGTCTTGCAGTCTTGGCTACCTAATTCAAAGGCAAGTATCTCCAAGGCTGGGGTCTGAAATCCTGCAGAAGCACTAGAAATTAATGCTGTCCCATGATGATGGTGGTACAGCTGTTGCAGATCTGTATTTTATAACATCATGAGAAAAACAAACCAACACAATGGTCAGATACTCTATTTTACATGTGATCCCTGAAATGTATGAATTCTGATATTAAACAAAAAACACCTCAGAAAAATATCTTTGTTTGAATTCATGACTGAGTTAAGCTTTTCAGCACTATTGTCCTGGGTTCAGCTGTAACAGTTATTTTTAATCCTTCTTAGTAGCTGGTGCAGTGATGTCTTTTTGACCTTAGTCGGGGAACAATACTGGTAAAACACTTAAGTTTTAGTTGTTGCTAAGTAATGTTTATTCCGATCAAGGACTTTTCAATCTCATGATCTGCCAGTGAGGAGGGGCACAAGAAGCCAGAAGGAAGCAGAGACAGGACACCTGACCCAAACTAGCCAAAGAGGTATTTCATACTACAGCACGTCATGGCCTGGATATATACTAGGGGGACTTACTTGGAAGGCCCAGATCACTGCTTGGTCTGGGCTCAGTATCAGTCAGCAGGTGGTGAGAAATTGTGTTATGCATCACTTGTATTTATAGTTTTCTTTTCCTTTTTCCCTTTTAGTTTTATATTATTTCCCCTTGTTATTTCTCTTATCATTATGATTATTGGTGGTAGCAGTAGTGGGTTTGTATTGTACGTTAGTTACTGGACTGTTCTTATCTCAACCTGTGGGGTTTACATTCTTTTGATTATCCTTCCCATTCCTCCAGGAGCAGCAGGGTAAGAAGCGGGGGGAGTGAGAGAGCAGCTGCATGGTAAATCTAAAAAAAGTGTACATATATCCAATTTTTTCTCAAAAAAATTAAATGTGTCTTTCACTTATTTCCTAAACATGCCCTGTCAGTCCTCCAGCTTCCCCACAGGTGGCTTTATGTCTTTCTACAACAACAAGAACATAAAATACGTGTCGTTCAACCCTTTTTTCTTCAAAAAGGCAATAAATCCTTGAGACTCCACAAAAAAATGTGTGAAGTTACTCTAAGAAAGCAAAATAAAATAACCCCCTTTGCACAATCCCAAAGGCACTCAAAGCTTATTTTTAATGAGGCCAAGAAGGAAGGAAAGAAACTTGTCAATTTTTCAATTGCAATGAAAAGAGAGGTAAAGGAAATATTTTTATTCATCAAACTGAATCAGTTGATTTTTATAGCAATATATATTAACTGAAGTCATAAAGGGAGAAAACAGCAGTGATCCATGAATGCCAGAACACATGGTTAGAGAAAAACTTCTGATCAGTCTCTCTAATAGATAGGGACAAACCTCAGTGTGGGAATGAAATTGGAAAAGTTGTCTTCCTAGGTGTGACATCGAGGCTAAAATCCTTGAAAATAAGCCAAGGTAAGAAGACATGATTAAAGTCAGTAGTTGTGCAAAACATTTACTAGTATGAATTAGAGATTGCAAATTACATTTTACTAAAGCAGAATATTCAGCAATTATGCAATTTAACAAAAGATAAAAATTCAAAACCAAGAAAGTTTGCCATGGTTTTGTTCAAGACTAAATGAAAGAATTGCACTTAGTTCTAAATAATTGGTACTAACCTTTAATAGACTCATATATTTTGATTTTCAGGCCTTTAAAACAGCTCTAGAACTTATACGTGTGAAATATTAAAGGGTTTTGGACATACTTAAACAGTTGATAGCAGTGATTTCATAACATTTTTCTGTAAACAGGTCCTTACATATCTGGAAACAGGTCAGAGAATAATGGTCAACAGGTTCAGTTCAATGAGGTCCTCCTGCAACTTGAAACATTTTTCAGTCTTCTCCAGTTTGTCATCTGTCTGTTTATTTATATCTATATTCTCTCTTATGCAGTTATGTAGATTTTTTTATGATTGTGAGAAAAGCAGAAAAATTGAGACTAAATTCAAATTGAGATCTTGCTTGAAGATCAAAACAATTACACTATGCATTTGGGAAAGAAATTTTCAGGAATATGTATAGTTGCAACCTCACTGTAATGACAATGAGTTTATTCTCTTTTATGCTCTTAGAAATTTGAGTTCTGGTTTACAGATTAAGCCTTTTTAAATCTTACATGTGTATAAAACCCAGGAAGTTTGTCAGGACCAGCAGAAATTTTACCCTCCACCCCCAAATCAATTCCAATATTTCTTCTCTTTATAAAATAGATGTATTTGTTTAATTTTTAAAATCCTTTTAATTTTATCAATATTTTGAGTCTTTTAATTATTAAGTTACTCAAGTTATGTGAGTTGCCATTCTCAGTCAGCCTGGATTATAATGGCCTTGGATACAAAAATATTTATTCCAAAAATATCTGCATAGTCAATCCTTTTGCTATTCACCTGCTATTTCTTTGGTGGATTTGTAAGCATCTATTAATACATATCACAGAATATGAAGAACATCTTGAAGAGATAGAAGGTCCTTAGAGACATGGAACGGATGAAATTAAAAAAAAAAATTCCCAAGAGTGCTTGGAGCCATACTATCCACTCTTTTATTCTTCTTACTCACAGAAATATCACATATCATCACACTAGGCCAATAAAGTCTTTCAAGAAAAATCCAAGTTAGCTGTTGAGTTATCTATTCAAAATCGTACTACAGCATTTTAAGTATACCAGTTTTACGGAATTTCCTGCTAAGGGAAAATCTTTTACTGTGGTGACATCTGCCAACCAACATTTACTTCTCAAAAGCCATGCCTCGTTTGTACCTTCTTATCCTTCTAATTAAAACTGAATAAGAATACTGTCTATGGAATGCTGGAATGTGCTACATATACCACAGCAAAGTAGCAGTAGATGTCACCACAATAAAAGATTTTTGATGCTTACAGTTCTCTTTTAGTTATTCTTTATTTACACAGGTTCCTGTAAGTGGTTTACAATCAAAACAATTGCAGTGCACTGTTTGTCTTTTGAAAATTCTCATCTAGATGGGAACAAAGATATTTCTTTGTAAAAAGAAATAGAAATAATTTTATAGATTTATTTTTTAAGATAGCATTCATTAGTGTCACATTATAGTACGCCAATGATGAAATTAAAGCAATGTCATTGTGTAGTTAATGTAAGCATATTTGGGGGGGTGGTTTTTTTTTGGTTTGCTTGTTTGTTTTTTTTTCTTAATGGGAAGCATGTAACCCATTCCTCTTTAAATTGTACATTTTGGAGAATCAGTCAAGGTTATGAAAAAATTCTTAAAACAGTCATAAAATGAAAAAATCTGTGAAGAAGTGAAACAGTCCAATCTGCAGTATAGTTAAATAATATTGACAGAAACACCAGTACAACATAGCTGTCAAAAATCACTGTTGTAAGCAGGTGGATTAGGGATTTAACAGATACGGAATATGTTCCAAACAGAAAAATCAATTTATCAGATTCTGACAACACTGAGTCTGCAGAAAACACTATGAGTGAGCAGCCAGAGTCCAAAATGAGTCAAAATAAGAAGCAGAGAAAAGAAAAGAGAAGAAAAACAGAGATAAATACTCTGCACTCAATAAGGTCCAGTTAAATACTAGTCAGTTCAGAAAAGCGTTAGGAAATAACTGCTAACACAGACAAATATGGGAAAAAGAGAAATTATTTTCTGACACCAAGATGTCTCCTTTCCAGGATAATACATGTTAATAAAGGAAATTATATTTCCATTCAAGCTTATGGGGATTTTTGTTTTGTTTTTTTTAAATCAATTCTGTGTGCATGCTACCATGAATTGAGCATCTTTAAGTGGAATTTAACCTCTGAAAATTTGCTATTTAGGAGTTTATAAGAAATATGTTAAGTTTTAAAAGTTGCTCTGCAAGAAAATCCAGCTGGCAAGGATTTGAAATTCCCATTTTTCAGGTTTAAATTATATTTATTTATTATTAAGAAATGCTATACAAAAGGGAACAGTGCTACAACACCTTGAAACCTGTGCACTGAACTGGTTGTGTCTTATATCTATACTATATATATATAACTATGAGGTTCTTAATGAATTCTTTGACTCAGTCTTCACTGGCAAAGGCTCTGACTACACCACCCAAGTCTTGGAAGGCAGACAGAGGGACTGTGAGAATGAAGACCTTGAGCCCACTGTAGGAGAGGATCTGGTTCAAGACCATCTTAAGAACCTGAACTTACACAACTCCCTGGGACATGATGAAATCCATCCCCAGGTCCTGAAGGAGCTGGCAAATGAAGTTGCTAAGCCACTGGCCATCATATTTGAAAAATCATGGCAGTCAGGTGAAGTTCCCGATGACTGGAAAAAGGGAAATATAACCCCCATTTTCAAGAAGGGGAAAATGGATGACCCAGGGAACAACAGACCAGTCAATCTCACCTCTGTGCCTGGCAAAATCTTGGAGCAGATTCTCCTGGAAGGCATGCTAAGGCACATGAAAATCAACAAGGTGCTTGGTGACAGCCATCATGGCTTCACTAAGGGGAAATCCTGCCTGACCAATTTGGTGGCCTTCTATGATGGGGCTACGGAACTGACAGATAGGGGCAAAGCAGTTGATGTCATCTACCTGGACTTGTCCAAAGTGCATGACAGTGTCCTTCATGACATCCTTGTCTCTAAACTGGAGACATTAGTTTGATAGATGGACCACTCGGTGGTTAAAGAACTGGCCGGATGGCTGCATGCAAAGAGTTGTCGTCAACAGCTCAATGTCCTGCTGGAGACCAGTAACGAGTGGTGTCCCTCAGGAATCAGTGTTGGGACCGCTCCTGTTTAACATCTTTGTCACTGACATGGACAGTGGGATTGAGTGCGCCCTCAGCAAGTTTGCTGATGACACCAAGCTGTGTGGTTCAGTTGATACGCTGGAGGGAAGGAATGCCATCCAGAGGGACCTTGACATGCTTGTGAAGTCGGCTGATGCCAACCTCATGAAGTTTAACCATGCCAAGTGCAAGGTCCTACACCTGGGTCGGAGTAATCCCAGGCACAGTTACAGGTTAGGCAAAGAAGAGATTCAGAGCAGCCCTGTGGAGAAGGACTTGGGGGTGTTGGTCAATGAGAAAATGAACATGAGCAGGCAGTGTGCACTCGCAGCCCAGAAAGCTAGCCAGTGGGCTGCATCAAGAGGAGCGTGACCAGCATGTCAAAGGAGATCATCCTGCCCCTCCTCTCTGTTCTCGTGATCCCTCACCTGGAGTATTGTGTACAGTTCCAGTGTCCTCAACATCAAAAGGACATGGAACTGTTGGAACAAGTCCAGAGGAGGGCCACGAGATTGATCAGGGGACTGGAGCACCTCCCATATTAGGGTAGGCTGAGAAAGTTGGGGCTGTTCAGCTTGGAGAAGAGAAGGCTGCGTGGAGACCTCATAGCAGCCTTCCAGTATCTGAAGGGGGCCTATAGGGATGCTGGGGAGGGACCATTCATTAGGGCCTGTAGTGACAGGACAAGGGGTAATGGGTTAAAACGTAAACAAGGGAAGTTTAGATTGGATATAAGGAAGAAGTTCTTTATTTTTAGGGTAGTGAGGGACTGGACTGGGTTGCCCAGGGAAGCTGTGAATCCTCCATCCCTGGTAGTGTTCAAGGCCAGGTTGGGCGACATGGTTTAATGTGAGGTGTCCCTGCCCATGGGAGGGGGGTTGGAACTAGATGGTCTGAAGGTCCTTTCCAACCGCAACTATTCTATGATTCTACGATTCTACATGCCTTTCTCTTTTTTTTCTTTTTTTTTCTTTTTTTTAAGGGGAAATATCTTACGGAGACATTTTATTTCACCAAATTTGGCTTTTTTTAAATGATCAAAATTTCTGATCAGGGCAGCATATATTTAGTTATTTTCGTGTATCTTTGAAAACATATACTTAAAAATCATCTGTGGAAAGAGTTTGTATTAAATATTTTGCTCTTTTACTTGTATTTTAACGGTAGAGTAATAAAATGTGTGATGTCAACATGGAGATGGATGGGAACTTTTCTGTTTGGGAACTTTTCTGTTTCTGAACTTACAGTATCACCAGTATCTGAGAGGTACCTCCAGAATGTAGGATGCTTCATGCTACAGCAAAATGACAGTCAAGTGGTTTAATCAGTATAATCTGAAGTGGGCAGAGCACCGCAAAATATTCTTGTTCCCTCAGGCCTTAGATATGGTGGCACTGAAGAAAGGACAGATCTTTTTAGATTGCCTTCCCCAATACTTGCCTTTGTCACCCTAAGCCTAGAATTTAATACATGTTATCTATCTAAAATGGAAGAAAACTTGAAGAAATAGAGAGATCACCAGTGCAGGCATTAGATTAAATACCACTTCTCTGAGTGTAACTGGAGACTGAGCAATCAGTGCATCAGATTGATCAGCCTGAATGAATCGCTCAAGGACTGGTGAAAGATCTGATTACGCTAGGCTACCACCAAGGATTCTGCACAAGAAGGCTGTCTAGTCTTGTATTTGATGGATGAAAAGAAGACGAAAGGAAAAAAGACTGTTACATAAAAAAGGGTTAGTGATGAGCATCTGTGCATATATCTTTGCTGTACTGCAGCTGTTTCTGAAAGGCAGACACCCACTCTTAGCCTGTGTTTGTGAGACACATAACTTTAAATTATGCAGCACTCATTCCAAACCCATTAAGGGTGGAATAAGGCTTGCAGCCGTATCAATATTCCAAGTTAATATTTTCATAAATTTACATCAATTATTAGGAGTCTGCACTTAAAAAGGGCAAAATGAGACTCTCAAGTTGCAGTACAATGGGTAAAGAAATAATCACTGTCTGGCCAGTCATATCTACAAGGCAAGTTAGAAAAAGCAGATCTATAGTAATTGCCTTACTGGCCAACAGGGAAGTTGAAAGTAAAGTGCATGCCATACTAAAGAACAAGGCTCAAATTAGATAAAAATGTTAAATGCATTATTTTATTATGGGATTTAAAAGGTGACACCATTGGTTACCTTGGTGCAGGTGGATTCTTGAAATATTATATAAAACCAATATGGGTAAACAAAGAATAGATTTGAATGAAGAATCATGAGATGAGTTGGTATGTCATGAATATTATCAGCCAGAATTATGGTGTTGAAAAAGGAAGGGAAGAAAATGTCTGTTTAAACAAAGCATGAGATACTGCCCTAGGTTTTAGCAACAGATCTTTACAGAACACAAATGGGTACACACATTCCCTGCAACTCAGACTTGAAAAGGTGATTGTGACTGGTGTTTTGGTGCTAAGGAAGAAGAAATTAAAAATATATGGTGTAACTTCATAGAATTATTGGTATAGTCAGATCAATCTTCCATTTTACATCAGAAAAAAACATTTAGATCAAACCTTATTAGAGAACATAAAAAATAAAGTCAGTGCTGTTAATCTAGAACTGGGACACCTTCATGTTCCAGCACGTAGAACCTGGGAAGCCCCAAGGAACATATCCTACATGAAAATATGGAATTTCTCCGCAAAAGATTTTTGTTGATGTTGTTCTTGCTTGTTTCAGTTTGGGTTGTTTGTTGTTGGTTTTGTTGGGGTTTTTTTTAGAATCACAGAATCATAGAATAGTTAGGGTTGGAAAGGACCTTAAGATTATCTAGCTCCAACCCCCCTGCCATGGGCTGGAACACCTCAGATTAAACCATGTCACCCAAGGCTCTGTCCAACCCAGCATTGAACACCACCAGGGATGAAGCATTCACAGCTTCCCTGGGCAAAAAGTTTTAAGGAAATATTACCCAGTAATATTGCTTAGATTTTTGTCTGACAGTTGTTTTTTTTTCCTCAGGAAAAGAAAAAAAACAGAACATCTTTCTTCTTTGTCAGTTTAATTACCTTCATGACATTCATGTGACTTTAGATACTTCAGAAATAAATAGCAGATAACAAAACAAAAGAAATAACTGAAATTAAATTCCAGCGTCCAAAAGCATGGAAAAACATAAGAGACTTTGTGCATTTAGTCTGGAAGATGTGTTTGTGAGATTCTTTTTATTTTATTTCTTGAAGTGAAAGAGAAATTAAACTTTTGCCATTGAAGCACACATTACAATCTAAAAAAGCCCCTATATGTGAATACCTTCCCTTCTTCCTCACCACTTGCACAATGGTCAACATATTTGAAAAATTAAGAATCCAAAACAACTGAAGCAAAATTAGGTGTATTTCATAGCTAAAAACATGCAAAAGAATCAAAGCTTGTATAGAATTACTTTTTCAGAAGTTTGGCACAAGTACAGAAAGCATCCATTTGTGAAGTGACAGATGATATATTTTCTAAATTAGTTACAGTTCAATAGTTATTTTATTGTCTATCTGTCCTGCTGATCTGATTTGTTCTTTCTGAGGTTGCAATAATGAAAGAGAAGCCCTTACTATTAGGTATTGAGTTGAATGCCAGCAGCACTTACACTTTAACTTCAGGGTTAGTGGGGAACTAATATAGCACTTATTTTAGTTTGCTTTGTACCATCTCCTGTCAATAAGACTTAACAGATATAACCAAGTAGGCATAAAAATATCAGCAAAATGTGCTGCATACTGCATAAATGTTCTACAAACATCACCTTTACAAACATATCCAGAGCCTTGGCAGCCTTTTTCAGAGATACTCAAAAGAATGATTTAAGGCAGAAAGTAAGCCTCCCTAAGACAGTATGCCTCCTCCTGTCCTCACATACACATGCTTGACAAGCCAGAGATTTAATCATTTTGGAGTTTTGTACAAAGCTCGAGCCATTTTAACAGAATGCATTAGGAAGTAAAGCTCAGTGGAGTCCTGTCCAAGTAGGATCACGTGGGATTCTTGATTTTCATAGAAACCCTATTTAGCTGCTCCACAGAAGGTCACTTGTGACCTTAAAATACGATTTGGTTTTGGAATTCAGAAAGGTAAAATGTATAAAAAGTTTAAGGTAATCAAACTATAGCAAGTATCAGGGCATAGAAACACGTTGTGACATTGATAGGCTCCTCTCCAAGATCTGTAAGAGAACTGGTAGGTAATTTTTAAACTGGAACCAGCGAACATTTAGAAGCAAGTTATAGTTTATGGTCATGAGAGATAAGAGGGCAAGATATGTTTGGGCTGGGGATAAAATAATTAAGAAATTCAGCATACAGCAATGCTACTAACTCTTCCTCAAAGGAAAAAAAAAAAAAAAAAAAAAAAAAAAGAAAATCCTGCTTCAGGTCAGTGAACCTAAATTATTGAGTAAAGCAGATTATTAGTTTTATCTTTTGCAATTTTTCTTTTCTTCTCTTAGTAGACAATAACGAGTCATCTCTGGACATCTGGTGGAGTTACAGGATCCAGACAAATGTTTCCCAGTTTGCAACTTGGCTACAACAGAAGAACATGACATGAAAAATAAATGAATACAGGAAAATGCATAACACTACTTCTGTGTAGTCTAGCATACTCTTCTCTGCAGAACTTTTTCTTCAAAATAAAATGGGAGCTTTAACCATAATTTTACAGAATATGATTGTAAAATATATTTCACTTTTTTTTAATTTAAATAATGTGGGTGTTTTTGGTAGTGATTCTTTCAAATTGAAAATCATTAGTAATTTATTGGTGTTGTACCATTATCCAAACCCATGTTCTTCAGTTTTTATGAATTTAGGTTGATTGCTGATTCATCAAAGTAGATCTGTCCCATTAGAACTAAATGAAAAGTGAAATTGGAACTACTGTTAAATTTTCTTGAGAGTTCTTTGTTCTCTGTTCCAATTTGAACTGTCAGGTACCTCTTCTCACAATTGCTTTTGTGAGGACCACACTGTAGAAAAGGTCAAGATATCACTTAGAATTAATAATTACACTACATCTTTGAGAAAAGAAAGGTTAGCTTAAACAAGTAAAAATAAAACGTTATTCCTGGATCACTATTACACATGATGAACCAAAGCTATCTGGATTCAAAAAAGAATGAGCGATGGTTAATATTTAAAACACAAATCACAGCTGGAACTTTAATCACTGTAAGATTGTATCATTGTCTGGTTTGTATCCCAGACCACAGAATGAAATGGGCACAAGTGGATATGACATTTATTTAATATATGGCTATGCATCTTGTTATTGCATATTTTAACATAGGAACTATATTCGGTAACAAATTTAGTATGATTACTGCTATTAGCAGACCAGAACCACGTAATTTTTTAATTACCAGATATCACATTGATTTTTATATCATTCTGAAACTGCTTTAGGTGATGCTTCTTGTATCTGTGTATACATCTTTAGATAAAGATAGGTCTTATTTATTTATCAATAATTTATTCTTTTCTCTTCAACAAAATACTCAGGCCACTCAATGTTATGTTAAAAAAGGTTTCATAAGGGCACATTTCATTCTATTTCAAACATATAAATTAATTCAGAATCTACAGAAACCATTTCAGTTTTGTATTAAATTAGTCGGTTTGCTTAATCTTTTTTTTTTTACATTCTGTTTCACATCAAATTTAGAGAAAAAAGTCCTTCTAAGTAGTACTGGAAATATTGAGTTGTTGTTCTGAGGCCCTCCAGTGAACTGAATAAAAAGTTATTTGCTCAGCATTTCACTTTATTTTCCTGTACAGGTATTTGTATCAGCTGCTAAGCAGAGACCACAGTAGAGCAGGAAGTTATCATCAATATGGTAGAAGATACAATAATCACCCTTTCATTTTTCTTGATATATCTTAATCAGAAGCAGGCTAAAATATTTCTTTTTTGGACTTACCAATAAGTCAAAAAGACATGATTTATAACTGGAGTATTTTCTTATGTCAGAGGTTTTAAAAAAATACAAGCAAAGGGATTCCACTGTCACTCACTTAACAAACTCCTCTGATGAGACTCAGGAAAACTATAAATAACATGATTTATAGGCCAGTGATAGCTTTGTATCAGTGATAATTCCATTAGCAATGGAGATAGTTAACTTTATACCGAACATGTGATTTCTTGGTGATTCTATGCAAAAGATGCAAGTGCTCTTTACCAGCTGCATATGACAGCTGTTAATCACTAGAAGTACAAACAACTATAAATTGGAAAATTATATTTTAAAGTGTGTGGATTAATCAAAGCCTTAAAACAGGCAGGGACCTACCAGCCAAAAAAAAACGAGTTTATAGTGTGATGCAGTGACTGAAAAGGAAGTTAGTCCATGAAAATGTAAACTCAAGTAGGGCAGTACACCTGAGACAACATACTCATTTGTGGCACCATTTTCTAACACAGTGATGAAACAACTGAGAAGTATGTTCAGATGAATGCACTACCTCTACTATCTGCCTCATGATAAAAGTCTAAGGAGGCTGAATAGGAACCTAATGTTTTACTGCTGTACAGTGACAGCATAAATAGATTACTTTCTTGTTAATTCAGCACTCCAGCACAATTTCCTTATTAGACTGAACTGGTTTTGGCAAGAAGTTTTAAATTCCACCTGGAGTATTTCACATGCACACCACAAATTAACATCTTTTCTTTTATCATACTGCTCACTGTGGCTTTTTACTGTTAACTAGTATGATGAGCAAAAATGAGAAGGCTAAATTGTTAACAAAAAAGTTTATCTCATTATAATAAATTTTAAGTGCAAAATCTTCAGCTTTGCCCTCAGTAGGAAACTGAGATACCTGAAATGTGGCCAATGTTTGATAAAACTATGGCTTATGCATTCCTAATAGCTGCGTATTTTCTTTTTCTCTTTACTTTCTTTCTTTTTTTTTTTTTTTTTAAGAAATGTGCATTTAAAACCTCAAAAGCAGGTCAAAGCAACTAGAGTACAAATAAAAATACAAAGCTTAAGCCATCTTATCCAGGCCATGCAGAATTTACACTGGTAAACAATTAAAACACAGATCAGTACTGTACAAAACATAAGAGCATGACGCTGTTGGTGCACATCCATGACTGGCTTGTGTTAGGCACTTGATGTACAAGATTTTATTTTTGCTTTCTAAATTTGTGAATCTGTGAAAATGGGATGAGAGAGACTGCTGCAAGGAAACCAAAGAACTCTACACTTCCAGAGACATCAATGAGAATTTTGCAGAGACATCAGTGAAAGTTGTGATTTACACAGAGGAAACAGTGTATGAATATTATAGAATTATAGAATAGTTAAGGTTGGAAAGGACCTTAAGATCATCTAGTTCCAACCCCCCTGCCATGTTATCCAAGGCTCTGTCCAACCTGGTCTTGAACACTGCCAGGAATGGAGCATTCACAGCTTCCCCGGGCAGCCCATTCCAGTCCCTCACTACCCTAACTGTAAAGAACTTCTTCCTTATATCCAATCTAAACTTCCCCTTTTTAAGTTTTAACCCATTAACCCTTGTCCTATCACTAGAGGCCCTAATGAATGGTCCTTCCCCAGCATCCCTATAGGCCCCCTTCAGATACTGGAAGGCTGCTAGGAGGTGTCCACTCAGTCTTCTCTTCTCCAGGCTGAACAGCCCCAACTTTCTCAGCCTATCATCATACTGGAGGTGCTCCAGTCCCCTGATCAATCTCGTGGCCGTCCTCTGGACTTGTTCTAACAGTTCCATGTCCTTTTTACATTGAGGACACCAGAACTGTATACAGTACTCTAGGTGAGGTCTCACGAGAGCAGAGCAGAGGGGCAGGATCACCTCCTTCTACCTGCTGGTCATGCTCCACTTGATACATCCCAGGATATGGCTAGCTTTCTGGGCTGCGAGTACTCACTGCCTGCTCATGTTCATTTTCTCATCAACCAACACGTTCTCCGCAGGGCTGCTCTGAATCTCTTCTCATAGAAGGAAAGATCTTGTTTAACATAGGGACGCTGTGAGTACAGTGCAAAACGCACAAATGATAACATAATCCATAAGAAGCGAATCTGAGCTGTGATTAATCAAGGGCACCCACCATGGTATGTCACACATTATGATCTTGTTTTGTTCCACTTATTGAAGACAGTAAAAGTATGTATCAGGTCTTGTTACTCACAGTGGTATTAGGTATGCAACTGAAGGAAAAGAGGAACATAAATACATCTGTCGGTTAATTTATCCTTATCAACAGAAAGCGGTATGCAATTCCCTTAAACACAGGGGAACTGTTTTTGTGAACTAAGAAAGGGAAACACATGGAGGCTATTAAGAGACTGCATTGATACACTGAACACTTGAACTTCTAATATTGAGAATATAGATAGTGAAATCATTAATCCACTTCACTAAAGTTAATTTTCCAAACTTCTTTTGTCAGTTAAGCTCCAGAACTGATATTACAAATTTTTGTTTGATAGACTTATTTTTCAGAAATTCCAAGTCTGTTAATCTTCATTGAATCTATTGGTTTTAAAACCAATAACTGATTAGAAGCTGTTTAAGAACTTTTTTTTCGCCTGCTTCATGGAAACCTAATGCATTACGTAAAACATCCACTTCAAAAGATCAGTTCAAGAGATGACTGAAAATATATTTTGAAATTCTTTAGAAAGCTCAGGGCTCACAGCCTTTCTGACCAAATGTCGTGGTTTAAACCCAGTCAGGTAACTTGTTCACTCACTCCCAGTGAGTGGTGCCGAGCTGACAACAATCGAGGTCCGTGTCCGGCCCTCCCCCCCCCCCCCTCCCCCCCCCGCACCGGGGCTCTCCCCTTCCCCGCTCCCGGAGGAACGGGGAGGAGGATCGAGAGAGTGCAACTCCTACGGGTTGAGACAAGAACAGTCCAGCAACAAATCACCACCGCTACTATCAGCTAAAACAATGATAAGGGAAAATAACAAGGGAAGAGAATACGATACCACCGGCCAAGAAACGAGTTCCACCAGGGAGCCCCTGTCCTTCCGGGTAACTCCCAGTTACCCCCCACCCTGGGCATGACGTGCTGTGGTATGGAATACCTCCCCGGCTAGCCCGGGTCAGGCGCCCCATCTCTGCTTCCTCACAGCTTCCCCTCCTCCCTGGCAGAGCATGAGCCTCACAAAGTCCTTGGTCAGGGTAAACATCACTTAGCAACAACCGAAAACATCGGCTTCACCAACACTGTTCTCAAACTAGAAGTCAAAACACAGCACTGCACCAGTTAACACAAAGGAAAAAACATGACTGCTACTGCTGAACCCAGGACACCAAAGTTCTCAATTTAAGTGAATAGTAAATGCACACACAAAAAATATTTGCTAAAAGGCAAATTGTTAGTCCTAAACTTAGAAACAAGCACTGCAGAAGAATAATTCAGAGATTTACTAACATGAAATCTGTTTATTTAATGAAAATATAAAATTAGTAGAGTTTATCCATCTTTAAATCTCTTTTTTTAATACATTAAATATACATATACACACACCATAAATACTGGTATTGCTCTAACATGATTTTATATTCAACAGTGCTTTATCAAACAGTCATTCTAAAAGAATACAATTTAATATGTTCTAAAAAAGTGTTTGAAAGTAGTAGAAAAACACAGTGCATTTCTGCTGCCATTTTTATTTTATTCTGTAAACTTTTTTAAAAAAAAAAAAAAGCAATTTACTCCTTACTTGAGTGCTTTTCCTTATTACAGTTTTATATCTGCAATTTCACTGGGATGGAAAACAAGCTGGTTACAGGGAAAAAGCTGCAGATCAAGAGACAGCAACACCAACATGCTTAGCATGTAAATCTCACCATTTCAGGAAAAGTTTTGTGAATTCAGGCAGCCAGTTGTTATAGCTGCACAATGTTCAAGATAAGCATATGCCTTTTTTTCCTGTGAAGGGAATATAGAATCATAGAACAGTTAGGGTTGGAAAGGACCTTAAGATTATCTAGTTACAACCCCCCTGCCATGGGCAGGGACACCTTACGCTAAATCATATCACCCAAGGACTCGTCCAACCTGGTATTGAACACTGCCAGGGATGGAGCATTCACAACCTCCCTGGGCAACCTATTCCAGTGCTTCACCACCCTAACAGGAAAGAACTTCCTCCTTATATCCAATCTAAACTTCCCCTGTTTTAGTTTTAACCCATTAACCCTTGTCCTATCACTACAGGCCTGTCCTGGGTTCAGCAGTAGCAGTCATGTTTTTCCTTTGTGTTAACTGGTGCAGTGCTGTGTTTTGACTTCTAGTTTGAGAACAGTGTTGGTGAAGCCGATGTTTTCAGTTGTTGCTAAGTGATGTTTACCCTGACCAAGGACTTTGTGAGGCTCATGCTCTGCCAGGGAGGAGGGGAAGCTGTGAGGAAGCAGAGATGGGGCGCCTGACCCGGGCTAGCCGGGGAGGTATTCCATACCTCAGCACGTCATGCCCGGGGTGGGGGGGTAACTGGGAGTTACCCGGAAGGAGACAGGGGCTTCCGGTGTGGAACTCGCTTTCTTGGCCGGTGGTATCGTATTCTCTTCCCTTGTTATTTTCCCTTATCATTGTTTTAGCTGATAGTAGCGGTGGTGATTTGTTGCTGGACTGTTCTTGTCTCAACCCGTAGGAGTTGCACTCTCTCGATCCTCCTCCCCGTTCCTCCGGGAGCAGGGAAGGGGAGAGCCCTGGTGCGGGGAGGGGGGGAGACGGACACGGACCTCGATTGTTGTCAGCTCGGCACCACTCACTGGGAGTGAGTGAACAAGTTACCTGACTGGGTTTAAACCACGACAGTTCTTTTTGGCGCCCAACGTGGAGCACGAGGGGTTGAGATAAGAACAGATCTGACTGGATTGATAGTCACTCGTCACAATGCTGATTTATTGGCTCTCAAGGTTGTTCCTCTTGATCTCACAGTTTCAGTATACCATATCTTACGTCCATCCGGTATTTGCTGTATTAGTGTTTTTCAAGTGTGGGGCTTGGGCTAAGGTTTTTATCCCATTGTACTTTATGGTAATGACTTGTAATACAATAGAATCATTGATCATGAAACCGATCTGGCTTATGTTCCCAGTGTGGTCACCACCTTTATACTTTGGGAGGTATATGATGGAGGTGCTTAGCAATTATACATCTTTTTTCTCCTCCTCAGGTGCTCAACCTGTGAAGGAGACATCCTTTTACCCTCCCAGTCGTCCCCCCAGACCATTTACATTTGAGAGTTTTGAAGTTTTTGAATGGCCTTTTAATGCTGTTGAGACTTGTTTGCTGATGGTGATGGGAATCACCATGCTAACAGGCATACAGAGTGTGTTTTGCCCACTACTGATTTCAAGAGTTAAGCAGATTCAGGTTTGGGTCTTGTCTGGGATCAAACGATGATGCAGGAGGACTCTCTGTGGACTGCTCACCTGTCCCCAGACAGAGTTCCATACTCTCCAGCCTATCCCTAACATAAAGGGCAACTCCCCCTCCCCACCTGCCAGGCCTGTCTTTTCTAAAGAGCCTGTAACCTTCCATTCCAACACTCCAGTCATAGGAGCCATCCCACCATGTTTCTGCGATGCCTATTATATCATACCCCCGTAGACGTCCACACATATCTAATTCCTCCTGTTTGTTCCCCATGCTATGCGCGTTTGTATAGAGGCATCTGAGCCGAGCTCCAACTGAAGCCAGCTCATTGCCTGGAGCGGCTGGGATATCTCTACAGTGCTCCGAGCATTTATTATAGGTTCTGGCAACTGACTGGGTGTATTGGGATGGAATGATACCCCCCTCCCCCAACACATCTAATTGTCTTAAGTTTCTTTTTTCCAATTGTGTGTGGATTTTTTTATTCTTTTGTGGAAATGGGTGCATTTACAACATCACACTGAGCATCTTCTATTGTCAGTTGTCATTCATAACAATGTCCTAGAAGGATCTGTCTCTTCTTTGTTCTTTCTCCCCATAACCATTTTGTTAAATACCACTCTTGTGAGCTCTCCCTTTCTAGCAACATGTAAGCTTTCACCAGATCCTCTGGACACTCTCCCATTGGTTTCTCTCCCAGCTGGAGCTGGATTCCTAAATACTATAGCACATGTAACTCTTACATCCAAAATATATTTCATAGTGTCTGTTTCTTTCCTAACTCATTTCCCTGTCCCGAATTGTTTGTTCTTCCACTTCACCCTTTTAAAAATATATTAAAATAGGTCCAGATGTTTAAATATGAATACATTGAATGTGACTACTCACCTTTTGAAGAATTAACTGCAGTAAGCTGTATAATGTTGTAGATAGTTTGGGCTGGATATCTTTTTGATTTTTGCTTTATGTAGCCAATTATATCTGCGTGCAGCAACTGCAGAGTAGTGAAAATTATTATTTTTCTGTTTTAGTGAGGTTTTATATCCCCTTTGCTCTTATGTAAATAAATAAAGAAGATCACAATGAAATATAAGACATCTGACGTGGAACCTAACATACAGTTTATTTAGCAATAGGAGAGAGTTACACAGGCAAAACCGAGATGTGGAAAGCCAGAGGAAGCCATAACCAATTACAATATGAAAAGTACTACAGCAACTGTGAAACTGTGATAAAAATCTAAAACTATTTCTGAATTTTTTGATCCATCATGTTATAGTATTCTGCTCTTAAAGTGTCACATTTTATTACTCTCTAACTTGCTTATTCATTTAGACTGGTGTGGAGTGCCCACAGGGCTCACCTGTGGCCTGAATAACAACAGATGTTAAGACAGAAATATGAATACACACAGTGCACTCAATGGCACTCCCAAAGTTGTTTGGGAGGGTGCTGTTTGACCAAAACGCCTGTTAAAGAATATGATGACAATCAATCAGATTAAACAGTAACCAGGGAATCACAAAGAGACATTTGAAACAAAAGATTCAGCTTGAAAACAGATATAAAAGAAGTATGAATATTTTTTAACAGTGGGGATAGACCTTGGGGTGGGTGGAGGCAGCAGCAATTGCTGTTCCACACTGACATCGTAACTTGTTGGTTGGTGAGAAGTGTCTAACCCCAGGTGCTGGAGTAACAAGATGGGCAGAACAGAGACACAGAGACCCACAGAAACTCAAGGTGTGTGAACCTGAACTAGTTGGTTGTTTTCTCACTAGTGTGGGGATCACTGACATGTCAGGAGATGGACAGGTTTGCCCAAAGCTGAAGCACCAACAGAAAGCGTGTGCAAGTAAGGGAGGCTGCACCGAGGAAAGTGGATGTATGTGTGTGTGAAAAAATATTTCAGGATTAGTGATACAAGGGTGTTGAGAAATTTGTGGGTAATACTAACATTTCAGAAGAGCCTAATAAGTGATTTTTTTTCTGTTGAGTTGAGAATATTGATCTTGAATCTATAGTTCATTTATTTCTGATTATGTGTCACGAGTAAAACAGTAAGCCACTTAGACTTGGTTTAGTTTAAACTATCTGAACTAAGAAATACTTAGAAAACAAGTCTAGGTGACTTAGACTACATGAGACTTCCAGCCTGTTACACCCTCACCACCTTGTTATGGGTAAAAAGTGAAACATGCTGTACATCTGGAGAAGAGAATCTGCTACTAGTCAACTACTGCTTTCATATATGAATAAAGATATAGCAAACATTTTTTGTTCAGTTATACTACTAATACTCATTACTTATATGAATACAGAAATATAGCAATAATACCCTTTAAATTATTATACAAAAAAAACTTCAGAATACCAATCTGGGTTTTGTGTTGTTATATTCACACTCCCCATGTCCCGCTGTGTCCTCAGGTCAATAGTACAAGAAAAACACAGCTTGGGGATGTTGCAATGTTTCATAACTGAGGTCTTCCCCAAGAGAATTACAACTGTTGTGGTGGTAAAGATCCCTTCCTGTTCACACTTGAGTATTCCTGAGCCTATTTTTATGTTTTCTTACCCTGACATGCTCCTTTCACACTGGTTTCTGTTCCCTGCCTAGAAGGTGCACCACAGCCTTCCTCAACTCCAGGAAACCTGTCTTGCAGTGACTTTTCCAGTCTTTCCCATCCACTGTAAGCGGCGAGGAGAAGCAGACAGGCCAACCCAATATGGGTGATAAGCAAACTCCTACTTTATTTGTGATGCAGTTCACATATATATAGGAGTGGTATTCAGCCACTCCTCCTTGGCTGAATATTGGTTAGCCCCACACAGCTTCCTCCACATTCTCCTCCCATGTCCGGTTTCCGGTTACCTGTGGGGGCCACCCCCTGCCTTGCTCGCACAGTCCTCCAGGGCTTTAGGGTCCTGCTCTTAGAGTCATTCTGCAACAATCCATGGCCATTATAAGTGTTCAGCTTAGACCAGGCAATGGTCCTGTGATCACCAGGTCACTGGTGGTCAAGATGGCATCAGCTCTGACCCAGGAATGCCCAGGGAAGTGCTGAGACCTGCCCCGACATCCCAGTGTAATGCTGTGGCTTTTTAGTAATCATGGCAGATATCACACTAGTAATAGTAGAAAGAAGGGAACTGACCAGCTCCTCCATTGTTTTAAAATTTTCATTAGCAAACTGATGTGATTTGGTGAAGATATCTAATTTTGTTTTGCTATTCAGCTAGAAGTTGCAGAAAAATGTTCCTTATCCCAAGTTAATTTTGATATTTAAAATGCATATGACTTCCTTGGTGCCTTAATTCCAAGCATTATTTTCTTTTATACAGATTTCTTGTCAAATTTTAAAGTAAGAAATTTGACCCTAAAATGGAAAATATTTTCATAGAATCATATAATTATAGAATTGTTTGGGTTGGAAAGGACCTTAACACCATTTAGTTTCAACCACCCTGCCATGGGCAAGGACTCCTCCCACAAAACCATGTTGTCCAAGGCTCTGTCCAACCTGGCCTTGAATACCACCAGGGATGGAGCATTCACAGCTTCCCTTGGCAACCCATTCTAGTGCCTCACCACCCTTACAGTAAAGAACTTCTTCCGTATATCCAATCTAAACTTCCCCTGTTTAAACCCATTACCTTTTGTCCCATCACTACAGTCCCTGATGAAGAGTACCTTTCTGGCATCCTTGTAGGCCCCATTCAGATACTGGAAAACTGTTCTGAGGTCTCTATGCAGCCTCCTCTTTTCCAGGCTGAACAGCCCCAACTTTCTCAGCCTGCCAGTGTTCCATTTCCATTTCAGAAGATTAGAATTTTATGATGAAAACCAACTGTTTCACAAAAAATTCTTTGCAAATTCTAGCAAAACTTTACAAATATTCATAAGGAACATTTACGAAGGCACAAGCTAACAGAACAAGTGTCAAACTTAGATTTTAGTTTGAAGTGCTAAAAGTGAGATTAAATTTTTTCTAAACTTTTGTTGAAATCTGTGAGCTTAGTTATCACCCCTTCTATTTCTTCAAAATTAGATCATTATCCCAAAGTGGGCAAAAAACAGAGAGATTATAAAAGAATGCTAGATATAAACAAGTAGATAATGTTTAAGAGGAATAGCTATTACTTTATTCTGATTTCAAAGAAACATTTTTGTTAATATTTGTAACCATGACTGAAGCCCAAGTCAACACTAAGATTTGAAATTTCAGTATAAAGTTTATATCTCATATAGAATAAGTCCTAGTGTTCTACATTAGCTATTTTGAATCAGGATCTGCTAACTACCATTTTCACAAGAAGTTTGCCTTCAAAATACCATAAAAATCAAATGTAGGATTAACAGCAAGAAGAGCACACGGAAAGCATTGTGCTGATAGTAACTTGTTTGATTCTCTAAAGGGAATGTGCAAATTTATAGATAGGATTTAGTTTCTTTTACATTACAAAATAGCACAGCTAACACAGACTGCATTCCTTTACTGTTTCTCCAGTGTCGGACAAGCCTAAGATCAAAGCAGAGAGCCCTGGCCTCCTACCCTATCCATGTAGACAAAAGAACGTAGCTTCTCTGTTGACATAAAATAATGCATCTTCCTAGTTTGATTAACAGTGGCTTTAGCTACTTTCCCTGAGAGTCCACTCAGAATTAACTCAGAATATTTACTTCTGAAACCTTCCCCTTGTAAAAAAAAAAAAAAATGGAAAAAGAAAAAAAGCTGAGTGCTATGACCTTCTGGATGAGACTGTGTAGAATACGAACCAATGTGTCTGATGGGATCCCTGGACCACCCTAGTAAAAACTAAGGCTGAAAATCAAGATGCTTCATAAATCATCTCTTTCCTCCAAAAATCAAACCAAAAGATTTTTGTGAAAAAGTTCTTAACCATCCTGAACATAATTCTGCATAAAAATGTTAAGCTATTGTTGACAGCCATGGAATCTGTTTATCCCCATGCACAGTAACAGTGGCCAGGATATTCTTGAAGTAAACCAAAAAAAGAAGTTTGAATTGAGATCTTTCAGGAAGTATTATGAAAGACAGATTCAAGCTAAAAGCAGACTGAAGCAAACATCCATCTTTTGGCTTAAAATAACGTTAAAACTCATTCTTCAGAAGAGAATACCCATAGAATATCTACCTATATTGTTTTCACAGCATGAAAGATACTTCACTTGCTTAAAAACCCAGCATGGAAAGTCTTCACTAATGATGTTGTTTGGTCAATTTAATTATTTGCTGATATATATTTTTTATCAATTATAGATTCTTCTTTGTGCAGGTTGTATGAATCCCACTGAAGTGGAAATGTGAGATTAAAAAATATTGAAGAAATTTTAACAGTGTCTTTTCAAAATCAATCTGCCATCTAAAGAAACCAGACAGGCAAAAAGAAGCAGTCGTCATTAATATCAGCCAGCTTGCTTAGAAAGAAATCCTAGTGACTCTGATATTCAATTAATACTATTTTTTAAATGCATTCATCTGGAAAAAATCCTCATATTCATGTTAATACAATTCTGTTATTCTGTACTGTTATACAACATACTGTGAGGAAGGAGTATAACACAATTCTGCAATTTTAATGTAAGAAGAATAAATGTGGGCCAATATCCAAAAATAAAAATTAATTATGCCTTTCAAGTTTAGAAAAGTCAAATTAACATCTTAACAGTAATGGCAATTGCATATTCTCTACTGAACATGAGTTTATCATCTTTTCCAAAACGTATAAAGCAGTGAAGCATAATGTTTGCTTATTTTAATGGTTCTTGGAAGGAAAATGCAGTAAAAAATTCTATTTTGAAGAAAACACTTTATGTTATGATAGTTATACCAGACACAACACTGGAAATGAGAGAAAGGAGGTATGCATGTGGCTACGATTTGGTTATATAGTAAAGATAAACCGGAGTCCATCTGCTCTAAAGTATATCTATCTCTGAGGTGTAAAAATGATTAGATTGTTCCAACATTGGTCTAGCACTGGAATACACAAGTTAACAAAGCAAGTGAAGGGCTGTTTGTATCCTGTTTAGTGTGCCCTAATAGCAGAAGGGAAAATCATTTGTAAAATCACATTTAAATTGTTAGTTGCCTCCACAATGTCCAGTTATTCTGATCATAAAGCTTTAACCTTAAAGATTCTAACCTGGAATACCCAAGCACACAGCTTTCAAATGCAAAAGGAGAAATAAAATACTCATAAGATGCAAGGACTCATATTACTATCAATCTTCACAATAAAGCCCAAGGAATGAGCTAATGCCCAAAACATGGCTGAAATGAAGTGACCTTAAACATATTTTCTCAATCTCTGATTTTTCCGTCATGCATCTCACAGTGAAGAATTATCACTGTAAATAGAACTTTCAAACTCTAAGTACCTGAGGTAAAGTGGATTAATATTGCTGTTTAAACTGAGGTTAATTAATTCTGATCAGCATTAATTGTTCTCTCCCATTCTCTCTCTTTGAAAATAATTTTTGTGATGAGAACATGACACTTATTAATCCATATCAAACCCCTTAAATATAGAAATAGTTAAGGGGGAAGGCAGAGGAGGAGTTCAAGAATATAATTATGAGAAAAAGATTTATGAGAAAAAAGATCAACTAAAATAAAGGCAAATTCCACTTTATGCTGATCTGTTGATTTATCTGGCAATTTTACAAGCAAGCATGAATGGAAACTTGACTAATGGCCATAAAAGCATATATATTTGTCTAGACAATGGTCCAGTCTTGCAGGGCATTGTTTAAAAGGGCATTATTGCTGTCAATAGTGACTCACTTTAAAAGAAGTTGAAATTACTGGGCAGTTAAGATTTATGTATTTAGTTGGATTCCAATTGCCTAGACTCAGATGACTGAGACAGGGATTTCCCTTCCACATTTAACAGAAAAGCTCTTTGAAACCTTCCCCATTATTATTATGTCTGGAAGACCTATCAATAACAAGGCTAATAATAAAGAAGAATTTTGGCAGGCGTACTGTAACTACATAGTGCAAGTGTCTTGAAATAACAGATTTGATGGCAAGCAGATAGACAGAATTGGGCAGAACAGATTATATAAAGCAGAAATTGCAAAATCAAAGCCAGAATGAAAAAAATAAGGGGGGAATAAACCTCCAAACTAACACCTCCCACCCCCAACAACGACAAAAAAAAACAACTACAAAAAATTGCTATCATTCTTTAAATGGAGTTGTTCGTATACATACACATGTGACTTGACCAGTTATGGTAAATAACAATGTTTAGTGCAACTCTATGCATTTGAATATTTAGACCATTGAAAATGGATTTTTTTCTATTCATAGCATGTTATATATTTTTCATATCTGCTTATACAACACTTTGAAAATTGTTCCTGTTCAAAAACTGTGGTGAAGAAAAAAAACCCCACAACCTCCCCACTTCCTCTTTCCTCCCCCCTCCCCAAACACGGAAAAAAAAAAAAAATCCACAAAACAACTTTTAGAAAGAGAATATGAAAATATGAAAATAAATGTCAAGTAGTTTTTATTTTACATCTTTTTTTTTATTTCTAATTCCATTATTTAATGCCATAAATAGTGGTCAAGAAACACTTGAATCTGATTAACAGTACGCTGTGTAATTACACACCTTATGAAACCTGCTATTTCTCAAACCCTGATACTCGCTTCTACTTAGAACTATTTGAATCACCTTTTCTGGGAAAAAAAAAAAATCAGGCTTACAAAAAGAGTGGATGCCTTAAAAACAGGCAATTCCCAGATGTTTTTCTTAGCGAAAACCACATAATTCTATTTAGTAATACATACATATGAATATGTATATATATGTATATGCATAAAATTATTGTTATATATAAATATGTATAATAATTATATACATATATATATTAAAAAAATACATCTATTTTATTACACATTCTTGAGCATACCTATGTTAGCCAGGACTGGTTTCTTTTTAATGTTAAATAAGCAACAATTAAAATTCTGTATAAAAAAGGAACATCCAGGCATGAAGTTTCAGGAATTTCTATTTTTAAATCCCCAAACCATTCGAAATCTTTCTTTAATATTCTGTTAATTTGACTAAAATCAGTAGAATCCATGATTACAATTTAGTTTCCAAACAGCTCAGTAGTATTTTGAGAACTTTATTTCCATGTCTTCTGTGCAACGGTGTGCTGAGGCTCAGTATTGATGGCTGGCTCTCCAGGGACAAGGCATTGGGACCTCAGGGGTCTGGCTACCAGGGTCCCTCCCATCACCCCAGCCAGAAGCAGGCAACCGGGGTCACTAGGGCAGCCCCAGTCCCATGCTTCACGTATCCCCTTGGAGATGGGGCTGAGGCAACAAAATATTAAAAAAAAAAAACAAAACAAAACCAAAGAACTCTCTACCAACCTTTTTGCAAATTGTTGTTATGAAATTATGAAATAGAACTTTCTTTAAGATCAGAGATATGCACAGCAAGAGATGACAGATATTCTAGATATTTGCCCAAAGACACAAAGAAACTGTACAGAAGTGGGACACAGATGTGCTGCCTGAGGCTGTGAGGCCTGTTTGTTTATCAAAATGAGAACAGTTCCATGTTTGGTATGCTCATGTTTTTTGACCAGTCAGCAGGTGAACAAGGGGAAAATATTAGGAACCCTTAGAAAGCTTCCTAATTTATATGCACAGGGTCTAATTAAGCAGAAATCTATAGACTGACAATATTATTTCTATTTGTTCTATTTGTTCTTTTCTATTATTTCTATTTGTTCTAAAAAGGAGAATGAGCAGTACTGATCACTAGAGTGAACATGTCGTATAACAGAATGGATTTAGGGTGTCTACTGAGTAGTTGACACTTACAGACTCTTAAGGCATATGTAAGCTCAATGTTTAAAATACTAGTTTTGTATACATCCCTGTGGTAAGTAGACTCCACTCCCCTGGTCTCTGCTCTCTTAATGACATAAAGAATTAGAATAAAAAGCTCATGCCACTGATCCAATCCAAAACCTACAATCTTTTCCCAATATCATATTACTATTATTATCAACTATTATTAAAATAATATGATTTGGTATTTTGCAAACATACAAATTTCATTAGTGGAGAACTTTAAGGAAACATTTCTTAACTGTTCATAACATGTTAATGTATGCCCTTGGTAGAAAGCCTAACTGCATTTTAATCTTTTCATGATGGAATCCACTTTTAGCTACTCAAGAAGTGGTTTTAATTTCATATCCAATTAATAAACTTCCTCGTAAATATATCTCATTATTAAATCTTTTGTCATGTACACTGTAACATAAGAATATTTAGTTTATTATAGACTGTGGGAATTCATTTAATGGCTTTGTTAGTTGTTTGTGCACAGACTAAGACATGTAGTGTGTTAACAAAAATATAATATTATGCTATTGTGTAACAAAACATCTATTTTTAAGAGCGTTAAACCAGAAATAGGTCTTTAAGCCCAGTTAAAATAATTTAAACCTATGTAATTATATTCTCATGCATTTCTTTCAAATTATAGTGGCTCTTCACTGCAAAACATTAGTATTTGGTTGTGTAAAGGATGAAATTTAAAATAAATTTTATTCTTTCAATTCGCTTAATTTTTCATTTGGTAAGATGAATTCCTGTCACTTAATTACTCCAAGTGCATCAGCTGCAAAAACACTTGGCTTTTCCGGAGGGCCCAAGAAATAATCCGGACAGATGAACTACTTGGGAAAAAATAAGAAAAAAACCTCTCTTTAGTTTTGGTGATTTTATTTTCAATGGCAAATGACACACAAACAAAAACTTTTTCTTTAAAGTACTATGATGCAATTATTTTCTTAACTTGTATATACAGAATATTGCTTCAGTTGAATGGAATTTAGCTTTTATCTTTTAAATAAACTTATTGTTCAAAAACTGCCAAAAAATCACAAAAATCCATTCCTCATGTATTCCAAAATGCTTCATTTCAGAGTGGAAAGCTAATCAAATACCCTACAGTCATCCTTGTTTTCTGAAGCCACACTGTGTCAGTGGTGTAAACTGCTTCCTAAAGTTCTCTTCCCCGGCTACTGTTCACTAATTTTGAACACAATGCCTCTGCACTTTTTCCCTTTTCAGTTGCTCAGAGAGGAGTTCTAATAAAAACTGTGTCTGTCTGAATGTGGTACAGTACCCAAAAAGGGGATAGAAAGCTGTAGCCAAGATCATGGGAAACAGGTGCTCTGTGTTCTATGAAAAGACACGGCATTTTTGAAATTTGTTAAATTGATTGTTAGGAGTGTAAGGCTACTCAGAATAAATATATAGCTTCAAAGGTAAGATCATTTTTCTTGCCAGTTTTCATGCCAGATAGATAGGAAACTTTAGCTGACAGTAACATCATTTACCTGACTGTGTAATTAATCACAGTTAAATTACAAGACAAAGGAATATCCTACAGCTCTGCTTCCAGAATGAGCACTTGGACTACAGCCCAACTGCAGAGAAAACACACACGATGTAATCTGATGTCCCGGTACTTTGATCATCCTTTCTAAGGTGTGCATCTCAGTACACCATGGCTCCTACTCTGATCATGCAGTTAATTTCCTTTGAAAATTAATCTGGATATGCAGACCAGCTAGGGAATAAATCTGTCTACTTCTAACCTGCACTCATATGAAATCACTTCTAATATAAACAGTCCCAGTACATATTAAAGCGTTACTCTTGTGATATAGGTGCTTCTTTTCTTCATAGAATCATAGAATCATAGAATAGTTAGGGTTGGAAAGGACCTTAAGATCATCAAGTTCCAACCCCCCTGCCATGGGCAGGGACACTTCACACTAAACCATATCACCCAAGGCCTTGTCCAACCTGGTCTTGAACACTGACAAGGATGGAGCATTCACAACCTCCGGGGGCAACCTATTCCAGTGCCTCACCACCCTAACAGGAAAGAATTTCCTTCTTATATCCAATCTAAACTTCCCCTGTTCAAGTATTAACCCATTACCCCTTGTCCTATCACTACAGGCCCTAATGAAGAGTCCCTCTCCAGCATCCCTATAGGCACCCTTCAGATACTGGAAGGCTGCTAGATCTCCACACAGCCTTCTCTTCTCCAGGCTGAACAACCCCAACTTTCTCAGCCTGTCTTCATATGGGAGGTGCTCCAGTCCCCTCATCATCCTTGTGGCCCTTCTCTGTACTTGTTCCAACAATTCCATGTCCTTTTGATGTTGAGGACACCAGAACTGCACACAATACTCCAAGTGAGGGATCACGAGAGCAGAGGAGAGGGGCAGGATGACCTCCTTTTACTTGCTGGTCATGTTCCTTTTGATGAAGCCCAGGATACGGCTGGCTTTCTGGGCTGCAAGCACACACTGCCAGCTCATGTTCATTTTCTCATCAACCAGCACCCCCAAGTCTTTCTCTGCAGGGCTGCTCTGAATCTCTTCTCTGCCCAACCTGTAGCTGTGCCTGGGATTGCTCAGACCCAGGTGCAGGACCTTGCACTTGGCATGGTTAAACTTCATGAGGTTGGCGTCAGCCCACCTTACAAGCATGTCAAGGTCCCTCTGGATGGCATTCCTTCCCTCCAGCGTACCAACCAAACCACACAGCTTGGTGTCATCGGCAAACTTGCTGAGGGTGCACTCAATCCCACTGTCCATGTCAGCGACGAAGATGTTAAACAAGACCGGTCCCAACATCAATCCCTGAGGGACACCACTTGTTACTGGTCTCCAGCCGGACATTGAGCCATTGACCACAACTCTTTGTGTGCAGCCATCCAGCTAGTCCTTTATCCACCGAGTGGTCCATCCATCAAATTGATGTCTCTCCACTTTAGAGACAAGGATGTTGTGTGGGACAGTGTTGAACGCTTTACACAAGTCCAGGTAGATGACATCAACTGCTCTACCCCTGTCCATTAGTTCTGTAGCCCCATCATAGAAGGCCACCTCTCTTGCTTACAGCAGTATAAGTTTAACTGTAATTTTCTCTTTTTCTATCTACCAATGATAAATGAAAATTCAGGTGCATACTTTCATGGCTTTCAGACAAATAATGCTAAATAGGGGCAAGGGGAAGCATCCTTGGGAGTGAGATAGCTTATAGACAAATTTCCCTTGGACTAATCTCCTATATAGTCTACTGGACATACAACAGTGATATCTCGGTTCCAAACTGGTATGGGACTTGCAAAATAGCACCACACACCTGATACGGCGTGAGGAGATATAGGGCTGCTAGCAGCATCTTATTTCATATAAACCATGCAAATATCCAGATGACATGATTATCTAATCTGCGTTTAGGACAAAGCATCAAGCTGGGTAATGATATTATGCCTACTTATATGGGCACACATGCTACAGCAAATTATATCATGTCGGTGGAAGTGTGTATACTTATGGGAAATCATCCTGAAATAATGACTAGACAGTATTTTACATGCCTTATTCTAAATGGTCTGTTTAACCCGAGTGCTATATATCAAAGCCTAGTTAAGTGTATGTATTAAACTATTAGTATTCTACTTGTTTATAAAGCACTTCGTGATGCACTGGTACAAAATATAAGATACTATCGGGTATCTAGACAGCCTATTTCCTCATAAGTTTAATAACATTTAAGTAGTTGAGAGTCCCCAGCCTAAAATAAACTGAGAAAACAGACCCCTGAGCAAGCTTTTGACATGGATTCAAACAAGTGGCAAAACCCGAGGAACCTGACACCTGAATTCATTCACACGTAATCTGTAAGTTTATGTATCATATACATGTTCCTTATAAGTTCCTGTAAAATAGTGT